>NC_040087.1:71028024-71316138 GCF_003369695.1 Bos indicus x Bos taurus | reverse complement strand
AAACTCAGCATTCAAAAGACAAAGATCATGGCATCCAGTGCCATCACTTCATGGCAAATAGATGGGGAAACAATGGAAACAGTGACAGAATACTTTCCTGGGCTCCAAAATCACTGTAGACAGTGACCACAGCCATGAAATTAAAAAGATGCTTCCTCCTTGGAAGAAAAGCTATGACAAACCTAGACATCATTAAAAAGTTGAGACATTATTTTGCCAACCAAGGTCCGTCTAGTCAAAGCTATATGGTTTTTCCAGTAGTCATGTATGGATGTGAGAGTTTGACCATAAAGAAGGCTGAGCCACCAAAGAATTGATGCTTTCAAACTGTGGTGATAAAGAAG
Source organism: Bos indicus x Bos taurus (assembly GCF_003369695.1). NCBI lineage: Eukaryota > Metazoa > Chordata > Mammalia > Artiodactyla > Bovidae > Bos > Bos indicus x Bos taurus. The sequence continues at coordinate 71,315,794 of NC_040087.1, read as the reverse complement.
ACTCTTGAGAGTCCCTTGGACTGAAAGATATTAAACCGGTAAATCCTAAAGGAAATCAACCCTGAATATCCATTGGAAGGACTGATGCCCTAAAGCTGAAGCTCCAATACTTTGCTATGTGATGCAAAGAGCTGACTTATTGGAAAATACTCTGATGCCTGGGAAAGATTGAAGGCAGGAGGAGAAGGGGATGACAGAGGATGAGATGGTTGGACAACATCACAGACTCAACAGACCATGAGTTTGAGCAAACTGGGACATAGTGAAGCACAGGAAGGCCTGGTATGCTGAACTCCATGGGGTTATGAACAACCAGACATGACTGAGCGACTGAACAACAACAATTTTCAGGGAAAGAGAGGAGAAACTAATAGAAAATTACATTACTGGAGGTTTGTATCAAATTTTACAAGGAAGGATACATTGAAAAATTGAACATAAATGAAAACAACTAAAATGGTAAGAGTCTTACCGATATCTGTTGACAGTCAATGACATTGCTCAACCTGTGTGTGATGGTCAGCACAGTGCAGTGAGCAAATTTCTCACGAATTTTTTTTTGTATTAACTCATCAGTTCTAGAATCAAAGAAATTGATTCAGTTCAGTAAAAACAGGAAGAGCAGACTTTTGACTTAAAAATATCATGATACTTTTAATAATGTTTTTAATCAATACCTTAATGTATAATCTCGTTCCAAAAAAAACTAAGTATAAAAAGTCTATTTAGAGATTTACTGTTTTTCAAAAATGGAAAATAGTCTTCCTCAAAATTGCTTGAGATTATAATGAGCTGGATTTAGGAATCTGGTTCTCTCAGGATGCCTCATAACAACATTAACCCTTTATAACATGTCTTGGTTTTTCCTTTGTTTTATGGAATTAATATTATAAAGAAATATCCATGAGGCCAAGAGAACACTTAGAAACATTCCTAAGCATCACTAAATGTTTTCCATTACCACCTTTAGAATTCAAGGATTCAGATTCAAGGTTTCCTAGATCTCAGCTCATACCTTGGATCCACATTTGATGTGGCTTTGTCAATAATCAATATCTGATTTTTCTTGAGAATAGTCCGAGCAAGGCACACCAGTTGTCTCTGTCCAACACTTAAGTTCAATGCAGATTCTGCTAATTCAGTATTCATTTTACCAGAAAGATGTTCAAAGGTGTCTTTAAGTTGCACCTGTAGATACAGAAAGAACGACATTTTCCTAAGTAAAACTGTTACTGAAGTAGACAAACCTCTTAACATTAGAATTCTGACGTCCTTATGTATCTTACATGGACTTCTTATGTATCTTACATGTATAGCCAGGTGAAGGGGAGAGCTTTTTCCAAAGAGCATTCACTGAGAAAGATGGTGGAGTCAAGTCAGGACAGAAAGATCTCAATGTCCCCCATCCCTGCCACAGGATAGCCTCCAGAAACTGCACCGAGGGATTAGTTAAGGAAGTTTCTCAAAAAATGAAGCTATTTCTCCCAATGTGGTTTTAAACAGAAAAGTTAAAACAATCTTTATGGTTGAGTCAAGTTTCTCAACATTCATTCTGCATAGGAGTTGGTACACTAAAGAAAAACTTCAAAACTTTTACAGTAAGTCTTTTTCTCTGAAGATAAAATCTTACCAGCACATTTGGTTTTAGAAAAGGCAGAGGAACCAGAGATCAAATTGCCAACATCCGCTGGATCATTGAAAAAGCAAGAGAGTTTCAGACAAACATCTATTTCTGCTTTATTGACTATGCTAAATCCTTTGACTGTGTGGATCACAATAAACTGTGGAAAATTCTGTAGGAGATGGGAATACCAGACCACCTGACCTGCCACTTGAGAAACCTGTATGCAGGCCAGGAAGCAACAGTTAGAACTGGGCATGGAACAACAGACTGGTTACAAATAGGAAAAGGAGTACGTCAAGGCTGTATATTGTCACCCTGCTTATTTAACTTATATGCAGAGTACATCATGAAAAATGCTGGGCTGGATGAAGCACAAGCTAGAATCAAGATTTCTGGGAGAAATATCAATAACCTCAAATATGCAGATGACCCCACCCTTATGGCAGAAAGTGAAGAACTAAAGAGCCTCTTGATGAAAGTGAAAGAGGAAAGTGAAAAAGTTGGCTTAAAGCTCAACATTCAGAAAACTAAGATCATGGCATCCAGTCCCATCACTTTATGGAAAATAGGTGGGTAAACAGTGGAAACAGTGACTGACTTTATTTTGGGGGGCTCCAAAATCACTGCAGATGGTGATTGCAGCCAAGAAATTAAAAGATGCTTACTCCTTGGAAGGAAAGTTATGACCAACCTAGACAGCATGTTAAAAAGCAGAGACATTACTTTGCCAACAAAGGTCCGTCTAGTCAAGGCTATGGTTTTTCCAGTAGTCATGTATGGATGTGAGAGTTGGACTATAAAGAAAGCTGCGCACTGAAGAATTGATGCTTTTGAACTGTGGTGTTGGAGAAGACTCTTGAGAGTCCCTTGGACTGCAAGGAGATCCAACCAGTTCATCTTAAAGATCAGTCCTGGGTTTTCATCGCAAGGACTGATGTTGAAGCTGAAACTCCAATACTTGGCCACCTGATGTGAAGAACTGACACATTTGAAAAGACCCTGATGCTGGGAAAGATTGAGGGCAGGAGGAGAAGGGGTTGACAGAGGATGGCATGGTTGGATGGCATCACTGACTCAATGGACATGGGTTTGGGTAGACTCCGGGAGTTGGTGATGGATAGGGAGTCCTGGCGTGCTGTGGTTCATGGGGTGGCAAAGAGTTGGACATGACTGAATGACGGAACTGAACTGAAAATACACAAATTCAAACAATTGCAAACTTCACCTTATACATTAGTAATCCTGGAAGCTGCTCTGGTGATGGTTCTTTCCCAAGTTTAATTCTATAAATAGTGGACCAATCAAGTGCATTTTCCTCAATATCATAAATGTCTTGCAGTGAATGAAAACTCATGAAAAATAAGACACAACATATTATTTCCCCCAGAAAATGAATATCAGATCAGATCAGTCGCTCAGTCGTGTCCGACTCTTTGCGACCCCATGAACTGCAGCACGCCAGGCCTCCCTGTCCATCACCAACTCCCGGAGTTCACTCAGACTCACGTCCATCGAGTCAGCGATGCCATCCAGCCATCTCATCCTCTGTCGTCCCCTTCTCCTCCTGCCCCCAATCCCTCCCAGCATCAGAGTCTTTTCCAATGAGTCAACTCGTCGCATGAGGTGGCCAAAGTACTGGAGTTTCAGCTTTAGCATCATTTCTTCCAAAGAAATTCCAGGGCTGATCTCCTTCAGAATGGACTGGTTGGATCTCCTTGCAGTCCAAGGGACTCTCAAGAGTCTTCTCCAACACCACAGTTCAAAAGCATCAATACTTCAGCACGCAGCCTTCTTCACAGTCCAACTCTCACATCCATACATGACCACAGGAAAAACCATAGCCTTGACTAGACGAACCTTTGTTGGCAAAGTAATGTCTCTGCTTTTGAATATGCTGTCTAGGTTGGTCATAACTTTCCTTCCAAGGAGTAAGCGTCTTTTAATTTCATGGCTGCAGTCACCATCTGTAGTGATTTTGGAGCCCAGAAAAATAAAGGCTGACACTGTTTCCAAGAATATGGATATAGGTGATGTTTATATTAATCTATCTTCATAAAGTTATACTCCACAAATTATAAAAAACAAACTTTTAACTGCCAAAGATAATCTGAAGCTACATTTGGTGGTAGGGATCAGTTCTGGAGAAGGAAATGGCAACCCACTCCGGTGTTTTTGTCTGGAGAATCCCAGGGGCGGGGGAGCTGGTGGACTGACGTCTATGGGGTCACACAGAGTCGGACACGACTGAAGTGACTTAGCAGCAGCAGCAGGGATCAGTTCAATAAATATTTATTTTGGAAAAGTATTATAGAGAGAGAACCAAACTCAGGCTTTCCTTGAAGTTGAATAACAAAGAAGAAATACACTCCAAATTAAGAGACCAACAGATTGATGAGTGATGGCTGATAAATTATGTAACATTTTACAATGTCAGATAACAGCACACCAAGGATGAGTGAGCAGTGTTTTTAATTTTTCATTTTTCAGGTATCCTAAATGCTGGAGCACATCTATGAATATGAACCTGAATTGTGTTCCAGATGGGAGTCTGATCACATGAAAAGGGAATTCTGAGTTAGGATTAAATATGGTATTTATAGGTAGTGTTAGCATGAAAAGTACATAAAATCTAAAGAGTAAGCTTTGGATTGTGGTGCAAGTAGTTGGACTTGCTTAAAGCTGACATCCTGACTCACACTTGCTTCTGACTTGGATGACATCTCATCACTAATTTGATTTTATACTTTCCTTCGAGTTTGTCCATATCGGCGCCACAAGGAAAAAGGGTTGTGAGAGGAAATGTTTTTCAGAAAATTAATTTCTGAGATTCTGTCTTCATTTATAAATCAGGGATGGTTATGAGGATATATGAATATGAAGGCCCTCTGTATTGTAATGATAAAATCAAATTATAATTAAGTATTAAAATGGGAAAAAAGGACAATAGAAGCAGAGACAATAATAACTAGAAGCTACAATTAGAGAATCTGAAAACATATCAGATAATAGTATAATATTACTGTTAAATTTATTGATTGACATGACTGTGTTAGGGCACATAAGGGAATGTCCTTGTTCTTACAAGGTGTACATTTTTGTATTTAAAGGTGAAATCCAACTTTTAATAAACATTTCTACAACTTACAAACAATTCAGCAAAATATAGATTATATTGATGGAGAAAATATGGGAAGACACTAACAGCTGATGAATCCAGATGAATGTGTATGTGTTCATCACACTATTCCTTCCATGTTCCTGTGATTTGAACATTTTAAAACAATAAATTGGAGGCTTGGGACTCCCTGAGGGTCCAGTGGTTAAGAATCCACCTGCCAATGCACAGAACATGGGTTTCATCCCTGGTCCAGGATGATCCCATGGCAAGAAGCAAGTGAACCCATGTGCCACAACTACTGAGCCCAACTCTAGAGCCCACAGGCTACAACTCCTGAGCCTGCAGGCCACAGTTCTGAAGCCTGTGTGCTCCAGAGTCCAGGTGTCACAACAGGAGAAGCTATGTCAGTGAGAAGCTGTGCACTGCCACTAAGATTAGCCCCTGTTTGCCACAACTAGAGAAAGCCTAGAAGCAGAATGAAGAACCAGCACAGACAAAGGGGAAAAAAAAAAAAAAATGGAGACTTGAAGCCAGACAGCCTGAGCATAAGTCCTGCCTGGCTCTGCCAACTGGGCAAGTTTCTAAACTTATTCTACCTTAGCTTCCTAAGCTCTAAGACTATAATATCATAATTGTAAAGATGGGTACCTCCTAACATTGATAGAGTATAAAATGAATCAGTACATGTAGAATTTATGACAGATCAATAGATATTGCCCAATATTAATAATGCTGTCAGCTAGCCTCTCTTCATGTTCTGCTCCATTTTCCTCCTTTGCATGTATTAACACTGAGGCCTTGTTATGTATGCATCGACTTGTTTTCCACCTTCTCCAAGAGAATTTAAGCTCCAAGCGTAGAGATTTTGTCTTTTGATGACTGTGATAGCCCTACAATCTGCTACACTGCATGTCTAACAAGCTCTCAGAAGATATTTGTTGCCTTAATGAAGGCATGAGTGAATCCCATCATGTAACACATCTGTTCCTATAAATTAGAAAATAAATCCACATATATAAATAATTTATACATAACACTATCTTCTTATTAAGTTTAAGTGTAAAAGGAATATATTATAACAATTAACTGGGTCCAAGATATCACAACCTCACACTTTAAACAGTGGAAAGCACTGAAAAAGTTATGATTTAAGGAAAATGGAGTAAATAATACTATTCAAAACTATACATCTCAGTAGAGAATCCTTCAGACTGTTTTTGAGTTTGGGAAAATAACAGAATATAGCAAAATTGAAAAATAATACACTGAAATTGAAGGCACCCTATTTCTATCACTATAAACATTTCAATGTAACCTACTAATGTACTGAATCTACCAACCAGGCACCAACACCCCGCTCAGGAGATCAACACAGATGTCAGACGGTTTCTATATTAACCTTCTTACTTTTCAAAAAGAAAGGCTGCTGTGGACTGAAGGAGAAAGGGAAATGCAATCTACAGATGGGGAAGAACTTTTACTAGAGCAGGACTGGCAGTAAAGGAAGTAAAGGGAGAGCCCATTCATCTAACACAAGGCCCGGAAGTGAACATGTGATCTGTCTCCACCACAAGGACTGAACCACTGCATCAGTGGTTCCTGATGCAGAGGCTGTTGATGCCCAGGTTTCTGTATCTCGGTTTCCTGTGTGATGAGACACATTTCTGTCCAAACAGAGACACTATCAACATCGAACATTTGACTGCATGACTTCTTCCCCAGTTTTGACAGGACAGACCATATGCTTAACTTCATATCCCAGAATCCCAGCTGTTTTGTTCTCATTCTTTTTTAACAGAAGTGACACATTGGTGATTCATTTTGAGAGTTTTATCTACTGTGCTCTTTTAACCTTTGAGTGATAAGGTGCTTCCTCTTCAGATACATTCATGTTATACTTGCAGCATTATCTTGCTTCTTAGTGCCCCTATCAACACTAATTAACTGATGAATTTTTGTCAATTTACAGTAAGGTGGCTAGTTTACACTATGTGAAAAATGTAGTCTCAGCATATTTTGAAAAATAACCATGATGAGATGGGCAGCATCCATTGGACTGCCTCCCTTCTGAATGACCATCTCTCCCAAGGAAGGAGGAGGAAACAGAACTAGAGGACTTTAAAAGAGGAAAAATTAGTGGTTCCCTCCTACTCACTCTCAGGCCACCTCTGTGAGTTTGGGTTCACATGTCCAGTTTGGCACCATTTACACACTAATAACGATGGTTTTGAGTTCATATAAAAGTTGACCTCACTGATTTAGTGATCACCTTTTAGAGTGACAGGCTTTCCATGTGGTACAGTAATTATGAATCCTCCTGCCAAATGCAGGAGATGCAAGAGATGTGGGTTCAATTCCTGGTTTGGGAAGATCTTCTGAAGGAGGAAACAGCAACCCACTCCAGTATTTCTTACCTGGAAAACTCCATGGACAGACAAGTCTGGCAGGCTATAGTTCCACAGAGGGTCACAAAAAAGTCAGACATGATCAAGCATGCACATGCACACACACACACACACTTAGAGTGATAAATCACCCCATTATTCTATTTCTTCAGGAATTTTTCTTTATCACATATGTATGCTTTCAATGAAATATTTGGTAGGTTTTCTTTAAAACAGCCATAAAGAAGCAATCCCTAGAGAAAAACAATGATGGGATGATTTCTCTAAGTGATATTAGCAAAGTTAACACAGTAAATTCCATAAGCAATATATGGAAACCACATACTTCACTTTTGAAATAGACTCACGTCTATTTCTTTCTATAGAAAGCTCCAAATGTAGTTTAAATAAAGGTAGATCTTAGTATTATCTACCCCTTCTACCACTTCATCATTTTTAGAATTTAGATAAAAGTTGCCTCTCTGTCCATGGAACAATGTGTTCTAAAATTCTAGAGTAATTTTTCTACCTGAGAATCTGTGAAAAAATGTATCAGCTGGAAAACAAATAGAGAAATAATTTACCAGTACTTCCAGTATTTTTCTTAAGATGTCATAATTTCACCATTAAATATGTCCTGTGAATTCAAGATCAATTAGTTCAATTCAGTTCAGTTGCTCAGTCATGTCCTACTCTTTGCGACTCCATGGACTACACAATGCCAGGCTTCCCTGTCCATCACCAACTCCTGGAGCTTACTCAAACTAAAGTCCATCAAGTCAGTGATGCCATCCAATCATCTCATCCTCTTCATCCCCTTCTCTTCCTGCCTTCAATCCCTCCCAGCATCAGAGCCTTTTCTAATGAGTCAGTTCTTTGCATCAGGTGGCCAAAGTATTGGATTTTCAGCTTCAGCATCAGTCCTACCAATGAATATTCAGGACTGATTTCCTTCAGGATGGACTGGTTGGATTTCCTTGCAGTTCAAGGGACTCTCGAGTGCTTTCTCCAACACCACAGTTCAAAAGTATCAATTCTTTGCCACTCAGCTTTCTTTATAGTCCAACTCTCACATGACTACTAGAAAAACCATAGCTTTGACTAGATGGAACTGTGTTGACAAAGTAATGTGATATTTAAAATAATATGCTGTTAAGGTTAGCAAAGTAATATAATATTTAAAGTAATATGCTGTCATAGATTTTTTTCCAAGGAGCTAGTGTCTTTTAATTTCATGACTGCAGTCACCATCTGCAGTGATTTTGGAGCCCCCAAAATAAAGTCTTTCAGTGTTTTCATTGCTTCCCCATCTATTTGCCATGAAGTGATGGGACCAGATGCCATGATCTTCATTTTTTGAATGTTGAGTTTTAAGCCAACTTTTTCACTCTCCTGTTTCACTTTCAACTGCAGCTTCTTCAGCATTCTTCAGCAAGATCAGTGAATCATCCTATCTTTTATTATATTTGATAGTTAACTGTTCTCCCCTCTTCTCTTCTAGAATTTCACTCTAGACTCAAAGACTTAAATGAAATCAGAGGTGCACTTCTTTGGGGGCAGGAAAAGGTAAAGCAATTGGCCCGATTTAGGAAAACAAAATCCTAACGTTACTGGAAAGCCAGGTGGGTGTGTAAAGACTCAGTGCTGACATCTTCAGAAACCAGAATTTCTGGCTGGATATGTATGAGCTCCATCCAAATCAGCCTGCTCACAGTCAAGGCTCATCTACATATTACAGATTTCAGAGCTTGCCTGGAAGGATAACACTAAATGGCAAATACATCAATTCAAAACAACAAGAACAATTACTCAGATTTGTGTAACAACAACAATTTAAAGAACTATGCCACACTTCTCTGAAATGAAGATAGCAATCGAAAATTTGGTAGTTATTTATGTCAAAGAGTGTTTTTCCTTTGTTTTCTCTAAGAATTTTATTGGGTCTGGTCTTACATTTAGGTCTTTAATCCATTTTGAGTTTATTTTTGTATATGGTATTAGCTGTTGCTGCTGCTACTAAGTTGCTTCAGTTGTGTCCGACTCTGTGCGACCACATAGATGGCATCCCACCAGGCTCCTCTGTCCCTGGAATTCTCCAGGCAAGAATACTGGAACGGGTTGCCATTTCCTTCTCCAATGCATGCATGCATGCTAAGTCGGTTCAGTAGTGTTCGACTCTGTGTGACCCTATGGACAGCAGCCCACCAGACTCCTCTGTCCATGGGATTCCCTAGGCAAGAATACTGGAGTGGGTTACCATTTCCTTCTCCAATATGGTTTTAGGGAGTATTCTAATTTCATTCTTTTACATGTAGCCATCCAATTTTCCCAGCACCACTTATTGAAGAGATGTCTTTTCTCCATTCTATATTCTTACCTCCTTTGTCATAGATTAGGTGACCATAGGTATGTGAGTTTATCTCTGGGCTTTCTATACTGTTCCATTGACCTATATTGCTGTTCTTTTTTCATGCCAGTACCATACCATCTTGACTACTGTATCTCTGCAGTGAATTTGTCAAAGAGTTCATTTGGGTCTTTCTATAATATCTTATGTAACAAACTTTTTGGCCAACTTAATAATGTAGTCTGAAATTAAGGAAACTAATCCCCAGCTTCATATTTTCTTTCTTAAGATTGCTTTGTGTTTCCATACAAATTGTAAAAATTTTGCCCTAATTCTATGAAAAATGTCATTGGTAACTTGACAGGGATTGTATTGAATCTGTAGATTCTTTGGGTAATATAGCCATTTCACAATATTGATTCTTCAAATCCAAGAATATATCTTCAAACTGTTTATGTCAACTTTGGTTTCCTTTATCAGTAAATTACAGTTTTCTGAGTACTTATCTTTTGCCTCCTTCAGTTCAGTCCAGTTCAGTCACTCAGTCGTGTCCGACTCTTTGCAACCCTATGAATTGCAGCAGGCCAGGCCTCCCTGTCCATCACTAACTCCCGGAGGTCACTCAAACTCATGTACATCGAGTCAGTGATGCTGTCCAGCCATCTCATCCTCTGTCGTCCCCTTCTCCTCCTGCTCCCAATCCCTCCCAGCATCAGAGTCTTTTCCAATGAGTCAACTCTTCTCATGAGGTGGCCAAAGTACTGGAGTTTCAGCTTCAGCATCAGTCCTTCCAAAGGACACCCAGGACCAATCTCCTTTAGAATGGACTGGTTGGATCTCCTTGCAGTCCAAGGGACTCTCAAGAGTCTTCTTCAACATCACAGTTCAAAACTATCAATTCTTCGGCACTCAGCTTTCTTCACAGTCCAACTCTCACATCCATACATGACCACTGGAAAAACCATAGCCTTGACTAGACGGACCTTTGTTGGCAAAGTAATGTCTCTGCTTTTCAATATGATATCTAGGTTGGTCATAACTTTCCTTCCAAGGAGTAAGCGTCTTTTAATTTCATGGCTGCAGTCACCATCTGCAGTGATTTTGGAGCCCCAAAAAATAAAGTCTGACACTGTTTCCACTGTTTCCCCATCTATTTCCCATGGAGTGATGGGACCGGATGCCATGATCTTCGTTTTCTGAATGTTGAGCTATAAGCCAACATTTTCACTCTCCTCTTTCACTTTTATCAACAGGCTTTTTAGTTCCTCTTCACTTTCTGCCATAACGGTGGTGTCATCTGCATATCTGAGGTTATTGATAGTTCTGGCAATCTTGATTCCAACTTGTGCTTCCTCCAGCCCAGCATTTCTCATGATGTACTCTGCATAGAAGTTAAATAAGCAGGGTGACAATATACAGCCTTGACGTACTCCTTTTCCTATTTGTAACCAGTCTGTTGTTCCATGTCCAGTTCTAACTGTTGCTTCCTGACCTGCATATAGGTTTCTCAAGAGGCAGGTCAGGTGTTCTGGTATTCCCATCTCTTTCAGAATTTTCCACAGTTTATTGTGATCCACACAGTTAAGGCTTTGGCATAGTCTAGAAAGCAGAAGTAGATGTTTTTCTGGAACTCTCTTGCTTTTTACATGATCCAGTGGATGTTGGCAATTTGATCTCTGGTTCCTCTGCCTTTTCTAAAACCAGCTTGAACATCTGGAAGTTCATGGTTCATGTATTGCTGAAGCCTGGCTTGGAGAATTTTGAGCATTACTTTACTAGCGTGTGAGATGAGTGCAATTGTGTGGTAGTTTGAGCATTCTTTGGCATTGCCTCCTTAAGTAGGTTTATATTTATGTATTTTATTCTTTTTGTTGCAATGGTAATGGGATCGTTTCCTAATTTCTCTTTCTGATATTTCATTGTTAGTGTATAGGAATGTGCATGCTTACTTTTTAGAAACAAAAGACTAAGCTGCTGCTGCTGCTAAGTCGCTTAAGTCGTGTCCAACTCTATGGGACCCCACAGACAGCAGCCCACCAGGCTCCGTCGTCCCTGGGATTCTCCAGGCAAGAACACTGAAGTGGGTTGCCATTTCCTTCTCCAATGCATGAAAGTGAAAAGTGAAAGTGAAGTCACTCAGTGGTGTCCGACTCTTAGTGACCCCATGGAATGCAGCCTTCCAGGCTCCTCTGTCCATGGGATTTTCCAGGCAAGCGTACCGGAGTGGGGTGCCATTGCCTTCTCCAAAGACTAAGTTAGGTCCTGTGAAAAATTAAAAGACTGTCTAGTGGTTTACAAGTCTAGAGTTTCTGCCCAAAGTAGAATCAATTTGTAAAACGAGGGCAAATACACAAAATAATTTGCATTAAATATTCAAACCAACAGCAAGATAATAGTCAAAAATGTTTCACACAAGGGTGAGGGAATTCAAAGAAGAGGGGCAAGGGGAAACATGACACAAATGACAGAAAATTCTCCAGAAATGAACCTCTCCGTACAAGAGCTCAGCAAATTCTCCAGGGTTCTGTTACCTGCATTCATGATACGGCATTAAAATGACATAATCACCAATAAGTAATCATTCTCACATTCCAGGGCTTCCCTGGTGGCTCAGACAATAAAGAATCTGCCTGCAATGTGGTAGACTCAGGTTTGATCTCTGGGTTGGGGAGATCTCCTGGAGGACAGAATGGCAACCCACTCCAGTATTCTTGCCTGGAGAAGTCCATGGCCAGAGGAACCAGGCAGGCTACAGTCTGTGGGATCGCAGAGTCAGACATGACTGTGTGAATCTCTTTTTTCTGTCTTCTTCTCCTATTTCAACTATAAAATATACTTTTATAGACACTTTACTATGAAACTTCCTCATTTTATTGGTCTGATCTCATTCACATCTTTCAGTTAATAATGAAAAACTACTATTGTTTCCACTTAGTAGATGTTCCCTAAGATCAAAGGAATAAAATGAACACTGGAGGGTAATTAGGGTAATTACATCACTAGATCACTAGTAGAATTTGATCCCACAGCTTTAATGTCTAATTTAGTGCTCTGCAAAGGACAAGATAATGTGTCTAGTCATTCAAGGTTTTAAGGAAAAAGCTAAAATGGAAACATGGCATTATATTGTTTTTCATCATCATCAATTAATAAACATTGTAAGTGTACACATGTTATCAATGTTCTTCTAGGTGGTAAACAAAGTCAGTTAAACTGTTAAGCTCCTCTTAATTACCTGCAATGCTCTAAATGTACATGCATGGATACTGATACTAACAATTAATTATATTTAATATTAATAAATTACCTCTTCTAAGGCATTCCACAGTTCCTCATCTGTATGTTCATTAAAAGGATCCAGATTGTTCCTCATTGTTCCAGTGAATAAAACAGGTTCCTAAATACCCAAAATACTGAATATTATTAACTTAACCTCTTTTCATTATATCCCAATGGTTACAGATCAGAATTAAAATATAAAATATCAAAATTACTGTAGTATTAATAATAAAATTGCAAATGTATATTTAGAAAACTATCTATAAAATAATTTTCCATGTACAAAGCATGCTACAAGATATCCTGCAGACTATTGAACATTAACAGAAGAAAACAGTGTTGAAGAAATTTTTTATATTAAGAAAAAACCTGAAGAATAGAAAAGAGAATTTGATTCTTTAAAATAAAAAAAAAAGGCTTTCTGGGACCATGGGCTTAAGCACACACACGCAAACTGAGGATATAATTACTGGAGAAACTTTACATCAAGATCTACATAAATTAATTGTCAATCTTAGTGTGACTGGGAAATATCAGTAGCATGATTAGTTGAAGTTTGTGCCTCAAAGCAAAATCATTAAATATTTACACACTGGCACTGAAGAATAAACTAGGCTCTTTTCTCCACTGGTCAGTCTTCTAGGATACGGAATCTCTCCATTTGTGTGAAAGAACATCCTCACACCTGCAAACAGAAGTCACCTCCTGGTGTCTGCAGCAGCTCTGTCCAAGGAGAGATCTCCTTGGATTCTACATCAACCTGATCCCCACATTCTCTCACCTGTGCATCAGGATGACCTGCCTCACAGAGCCTCCTTACTACTAACTGCAAGGTCAGAATGACCTGAAACCCATTATGACTGGGTCATAATAAAATTATTCAAATAACTTTTCCTGTTCAACTTTAGGAGGAGCCACAAGTAAATTACCCTAGAAATGTATGAGTCCTTCCAAGTTTCAGGACTTCCCTGGTGGCTTAGAGGGTAAAGTGTCTGCCTGCAATGCGGGAGACCTAGTTTCGATCCCAGGGTCGGGAAGATCCCCTGGAGAAGGAAATGGAAACCCATTCCAGTATTCTTGCCTGGAGAATCCCATGGACGGATGAGCCTGGTAGGCTACAGTCCACCAGTTCGCAAAGAGTCTGACACGATTGATCAACTTCACATTCCTTTCCTTTTTACCAAGTTTCAAGAGAGAATCTTGTTCAAAAGCTCCTGCCTGGCCTTGGGGCTAGACTTTCCTCCTCACTTCACAAAAGCCTGAGAAGATGAAGAAGACAGACATTTCTTTTTCCTAGTTATGAAGAAGAATGACACTCAGAGAGCCTCCTGTACTTTCTTTCAATATTGTCTCTGTTTTAAGTCTAGTGAGAGACAAATGAATGCAGAAGACTCGGGGTGTGGCCCCCAAAAATGTGTATCCCTAAGCAAAATCCAAAATTAAAAAGAAATTATACAGGAGCTTTATTGCACAAAGTTGATTAAGTGGCCAATATGCCTCCAAAGTGGTGAAATCACTGCTCATACATTTCAAAATGATTACTGAACTGAAAACTCCTGAGACCCAAATTTAAGGTCTCCCTTAAAACTCTTGAATTTATTGCTTGTAGACTTTTGGATCACAGCCATTCTGACTGGCGTGAAATGGTACCTCATAGTGGTTTTGATTTGCATTTCTCTGATAATGAGTCATGTTGAGCATCTTTTCATGTGTTTGTTAGCCATCTGTATGTCTTCTTTGGAGAAATGTCTATTAGGTCTTTGGCCCATTTTTTGATTGGGTCATTTATTTTTCTGGAATTGAGCTGTAGGTGTTGCTTGTATATTTTTGAGATTAGTTGTTTGTCAGTTGCTTCATTTGCTATTATTTTCTCCCATTCTGAAGGCTGTCTTTTCACCTTGCTTATAGTTTCCTTTGTTGTGCAGAAGCTTTTAAGTTTAATTAGGTCTTATTTATTTATTTTTGCTTTTATTTCCAATATTCTGGAAGGTGGGTCATAGAGGATCCTGCTGTGATTTATGTCGGAGAGTGTTTTGCCTATGTTCTCCTCTAGGAGTTTTATACTTTCTGGTCTTACGTTTAGATCTTTAATCCATTTTTAGTTTATTTTTGTGTATGGTGTTAGAAAGTGCTCTAGTTTCATTCTTTTGCAAGTGATTGACCAGTTTTCCCAGCACCACTTGTTAAAGAGATTGTCTTTAATCCATTGTATATTTCTTGCCTCCTTTGTCAAATATAAGGTGTCCATAGTGCATGGATTTATCTCTGGGCTTTCTATTTTGTTCCATTGATCTATATTTCTGTCTTTGTGCCAGTACCATACTGTCTTGATGACTGTGGCTTTGTAGTAGAGCCTGAAGTCAGGCAGGTTGATTCCTCCAGTTCCATTCTTCTTTCTCAAGATGGCTTTGGCTATTCGAGGTTTTTTGTATTTCCATACAAATTTGAAATTATTTGTTCTAGCTCTGTGAAGAATACCGTTGGTAGCTTGACAAGCAATAAATGCTGGAGAGGGTGTGGGGAAAAGGGAACCCTCTTACACTGTTGGTGGGAATGCAAACTAGTACAGCCACTATGGAGAACAGTGTGGAGATTCCTTAAAAAACTGGAAATAGAACTGCCTTATGATCCAGCAATCCCACTGCTGGGCATACACACTGAGGAAACCAGAAGGGAAAGAGACACGTGTACCTCAATGTTCATCGCGGCACTGTTCATAATAGCCAGGACATGGAAGCAACCTAGATGTCCATCAGCAGATGAATGGATAAGAAAGCAGTGGTACATATACACAATGGAGTATTACTCAGCCATTAAAAAAAATGCATTTGAGTCAGTTTTAATGAAGTGGATGAAACTGGAGCCTATTATACAGAGTGAAGTAAGCCAGAAGGAAAAACACCAATACAGTATACTAATGCATATATATGGAATTTAGAAAGATGGTAACAATAACCCTGTATACGAGACAGCAAAAGAGACACTGATGTATAGAACAGTCTTTTGACTCTGTGGGAAAGGAAGAGGGTGGGATGATTTGGGAGAATGGCATTGAAATATGTATAATATCATATATGAAATGAGTCGCCAATCCAGGTTCGATGCACAATACTGGATGCTTGGGGCTGGTGCACTGGGATGATCCAGAGGGATGGTATGGGGAGGGAGGAGGGAGGAGGGTTCAGGATGGGGAACTCGTGTATACCTGTGGTGGATTCATTTCGATATATGGCAAAACCAATACAATATTTTAAAGTTAAAAAATAAAATTAAATTAAAACAAGCAAAAAAACAAACAAACTCTTGAATTTAGGACCAAGACCAAACAACCATCTGTGCAATGGTAAGAGTTCCTTGTTAGGGGAACCACCATTCTATTCCAGATTTTCACAAAACTTTTTTTACTCTTTGTAATTATCAACCCTAAGATTGCTACATGCAGGCAATTTTTCATCCTTCAGTTGTTTCCATGAGGTTAAAACAGATGACATGGTCAGGCAAGGGGAGGCTGCTCCCCAATACTCCTCTTTTCTCCATCTTCACTTCATTTTCCAGATTCTTTCAGATATGTAGCTGCTTGATGAACATAATCTCAATCAGTGTTCTTTCTGAGAAACATACTTAACTACTTTAGATACTCAGCACTAAGGATGAACATACATCCTTTGTTCATCAACCTACTTTGTACATCAACCTACTTCAGATCCTCAGCACAAAGGATGAACATACATCCTACCTGTTCTGCTCAAGGAAATAATTTAGGAAGAGCTTTCATTTTTGCTCATTCCTGAATTTTGAACACAAATTGAGGAGTACCTTCTTTAAAACACAGTATTCATCTTCAAAAGATCCCTCAGGACTGATGGTCTATGTCTCCACTCCCCTATCTCTGGTTCCTATCCAGGTCCTTGCTGCTATCCCATCTCCCCCAATTCTGATCTGCTCATGCAGGGTCAGCAGGATGGTGGGACGAGCCTGGGAGAGAGGTAGAGAGAGGAACCCAGAAGCTCACTGCTGCTCCAAGGATCACAGAGAGCAGGTAGCTAGGGGAGGTGATGCAAGTTCATTATCTGAGTGGCTCACCTGAAAGGGGCAACTCAAAGAAACAGCACTGGGCTCCCCTTCTGCAGAGTCTGCTCTCAGCTTCCCTAAATTAGGATGTTGAGACACAAACATCACTGCTTCCTATTCACTTCGGGGGAAGAGAGATTTAAGTTTTCTGCACTTAGACAACTTAACTTCATGTAACCAAACCAACAGACTTTCTTCACCTCTGAGCCAGTAAGACATTGTAAAGACAAAGGGCTCTTGACTGGGGAGGGGTAAGAGTTTGAGTATGTTCTTCTGACACTTATTAGCCCAAGACACATAAACAAATAAACCCATTTCAAAACTGATGCTGTCCAAATAAGAGATAGGGCATTAGCAGTAGTATCTTCTGGCTTTGCTCCATACTTACTCACTTTTATTATGGTTTGGGGAATCCTTTTGAGGATTTTTTAACGTAAAATGTTATGCTATGTTTAAAAAAATAGGAAAATATCTGATGAGAACATAATTTAGTTCAATTAACATTTATTGAAAAAAATAAACTTGGAGTCAGACAATTCTCAGTTCTGATTTTACTGCTCATTAGTTATTAGACTCAGGGTAAATTATTAATCTTCCCAAGACTTACTGCAAACTGGGGTTAGCCTTGCAGGGCTGCTCTGAGAATCTGGAATAACAGGGCAGCTCCTGTTGTGATGCTAACGTGGACCAGAAGCCCCCAGCAGGGGGACAGTGAGGGACAGTGTTTGTTAAAATGCAGGTGCAATGAATGGATCAGGAAATCAATTTTGTGCCTCGTGACCATCATTTTGTCATTTATATGAACTAGGATAGAACTGGCATCACAGAAAATATCAGAGCACAGAGCAAGAGTAATATTATTTGTGAAATTTTTGTTCCTCTGTGTGTGTGTATGCACACGGAGGCACATGAATCATGATACAAATCAATTGTACATGGACCACACTCAACAGCCACTTGAAGGCACAAGCAGAGTAATTTGCTGCCCAGGCTCTGGAGTTGGGAATCTCTTTAAATTTGAATCCTGTTAGTATATTTTGGAAATTAATACCTTGTTGGTTGCAACATTTGCAAATATTTTCTTCCTTTCCAGAGGCTGTTTTTCAGTTTTATTTATGGTTTACTTGGTGCTTCAAATTCTTTTAACTAGGTCCCCTTTATTTTTGCTTTTCTTTCCATGACTTCACGGGACAGATCCAAGAACATATTGCTGTGATTTATGTCAAAGAATATTCTATGTTTTCCTCTAGGATCTTGTCTTACAAATCTTTAGGTCTTTATTTTGACTTCATTTTTGTCTACATTATTACAGAGAGTTCTACTTTCATTGTTTTACATATAGTTGCCCAGATTTTCCAGCACTATTTATTGAAGAGACTGTCTTTTATCCATTACATATTCTTACCTCTTTTGTCTTAGATTAACTGACCATAAGTGTATGGGTTTATATCTGGGTTTTTTAACCTGTTCCATTAATCTATATGCCTGGTTTCTGTGACAGGAATATACTTTTCATTATTGTGTGTCTGTAGTACAGTTAGAAGTCAGAGACTGTGAATCTTCCAGCTGTGTTCTTCTTTCTCAAGATGGTTTTTTGCTATTTGAGGTCTTTTCTGTTTCCATATAAATTAAAAAATTTTTTTTTCTTTTGTTCTACTTCTGTGAAAAATTCCATTGGTAATTTGATAGGGATTGCATTGAATCTGTAAGTTGCCTTGTATAGTTTTTTCATTTTTAACAATATTGATCCTTTCAATCTAAGAACACAGTATATCTTTCCATCTGTTTGTGTTGTCTTCAATTTCTTTCATCAGCATCTTATAGATTAAGGGTCTTTTGCCTTCTTAAGTAGGTTTATTCCTAGTTATTCCTAGCATTGTTTTTATTTTTCCCTTTGACATGATGGCCAACGAGGTTGATTCCCTAATTTCTCTTTCTGAAAGAGAAATCCTTCAGAAAGTAAGGGAAATCTTTCAAAGTAACAGAAATCTCTTACTTTGATTTTAGTCTATATAAATGCAAGACATTTCTGTATATACAACAGCTTATACAGCTCAATACCAAAGACACAAAAAACCCAATCAAAAAATGGACCAAAGATCTAAATAGACATTTCTCCAAAGAAAAATACAGATGGCCGAAAGGCATATGAAAAGATACTCAACATCACTAATTATTAGAGAAATGCAGATCAAGACTACAATGAGGTATGACTTCACACTGGTCAGAATGGCTATCATGAAAAAGTCTGCAAATAATAAATGCTGGCAAGGGTGTGGAGAAAGGGTACTCTCCTACACTGTTGGTGGGAATGTAAACTGGTGCAGCTATTATGCAAAACAATGTGGAGGTTCCTTAAAAGCAGAAAAAGAATTACCATGTGATCCAACAACTCTAATCCTCAGCATATATCTGGAAAAGATAAAAACGCTTATTCAAAATAATACACGCACCTGAGCGTTCACAACAGAACTACCTAACAACAGCCAAGATATGCTCATGGACAGATAAATGGATGAAGAAGATGTGGAGTATACACACACATGCACACACAATGGAATATTATCAGCCATATAAACGAACCAAACAATGCCACTTGCAGCAACAAGGAAGAACCCAGAGATTGTCAGGCTAAGTGAAATAAGTCAGACAGAGAAAGACAAACATCATATGAGATTACTTATATATGGAGTCTTAAAAAAAATGATAGAAATTAACTTATTTACAACCCAGAAATAGACTCACAGACATAGAAAACAAATAATGGGTACCAAAGGAAAAGAGATAGGGAAGGATAAATTAGAAATCTGGTAATAATAGATACACACTACTATATACAAAATTGATAAAAAAGGATCTATTGATAGAACAGGGAACTATTTATAACATCTTGCAATAACCTATGATAAAAGGATCTGTGTGTGTGTATATACATGCATATATATAATGTATATATAAATATATATATTTATATAAAATTATATATATATAAATATATATAACTGAACCTCTTGGCTGTACTACTGAAACACTGTGAATCAACTATTCTTCAATTTAAAAAAATAAACAGACACACACAAAATAAATCCTGACTCTGTCCCTTACTTGATCAGTGGGATAAGCTCCCAGTGCCTCAATTTTTAAATCTGTCAGGTAAGGATAACAAAAGAATTGCGAGGATTAAGCAGGAAGTGATAGGATAAGTGGCTAAGGCATGTTAATGATTCCACAAACATTAGGAATTATCAATACTCATGTAACTTGCCAGGGATTGTAACAAGCACTAGAAGAACAGACATGAGAAATATAGGCTCTGTCCTCAAGGAAAGGAAGAAAAGAGTTGAGAATGTGAGGCAGACTGAGAAGGTCAGAGGTCTTGGTGTATAAGTAAGTAAATAAGAAAGTACCAGTGTGTACAAGGTGGTGATCAGGAGAGAAGCAGGTGGGAGGACAGCCAGAAATAAAAGTACAAAAAAATGCTAGTCTGTCCTCTTGCTCTTGGTGGAAAACATCAGATACATTTCTGTGTTACGCTTTTCCCCAAAATTCCTACTGTATTTCTTGTTTCTTTGCTTTACTATTTATATTTATAAAAATAATTTAGTTTATATTGTAACAATAAATATAAAGAAAATAACCAAGGACTATAAACACATAAGCAGAAATTAAAGAGTAGAGTCACTCCAGAAGGTGCTACTCTTTTTACTTAAGCAGAAATAATACCCAAAGGTCTGTGCCCTGATCCTTAAGAATAACAATAGTTCTTATTGACTGAACTCTCCTAAGAACTAGACACAGGTGCAAACATTTTCACACCCAGTTACATCTTCACAGCAAATCTGTGTGACAATGATTCCCAGACCTGGAATAAGGACGCAGCCAGGTGACATCGACAAGGTCCTACAGTCATATGAGACAGAGCAAGAATAAAACTATGGGTCACGTTGACACTCGGTCTACACTTTTAAACTTTCTACCCCTGTCTGCCTTCTGAATGGTTTCCTCGGATCCTTTGCAAGTTCTCTCTAGATTCTCTCAATTTGAACAACCACATAACATGGAATTTACATGGACACAAGTTCAGTTCAGTCATTCAGTCATGTCCAGCTCTTCATGACCCCATGAACCGCAGCACGCCAGACCTCACTGACCATCACCAACTCCTAGAGTTTACCCAAACACATCTCCATTGAGTCAGTGATGCTATCCAACAATCTCATTCTCTGTTGTCCCCTTCTTCTCCTGCCCTCAATCTTTCCCAGCATCAGGGTCTTTTGAAATGAGTCACTTCTTCGCATCAGGTGGCCAAAGTATTGGAGTTTCAGATTCAGCATCAGTCCTTCCAATGAATATCCAGGACTGATCTCCTTTAGGATGGACTGGTTGGATCCCCTTACAGTCCAAGGGACTCTCAAGAGTCTTCTCCAACACCACAGTTCAAAAGCATCAGTTCTTCAGGACTCAGCTTTCTTTATAGTCCAACTCTCACATCCATATGTGACTGCTGGAAAAACCATAGCTTTGACTAGACAGATTTTTGTCAGCAAAGTAATGTCTCTGCTTTTGAATATGCTGTCTAGGTTGGTCATAACTTTCTTACCAAGGAGTCAGATCAGATCAGATCAGATAAGTCGCTCAGTAGTGTCTGACTCTTTGCGACCCCATGAATCGCAGCACGCCAGGCCTCCCTGTCCATCACCAACTCCCAGAGTTGACTCAGACTCACATCCATTGAGTCAGCGATGCTATCCAGCCATTTCATCCTCTGTCGTCCCCTTCTCCTCCTGCCCCCAATCCCTCCCAGCATCAGAGTCTTTTCCAATGAGTCAACTCTTCGCATGAAGTGGCCAAAGTATTGGAGTTTCAGCTTCAGCATCATTCCTTCCAAAGAAATCCCAGGGCTGATCTCCTTCAGAATGGACTGGTTGGATCTCTTTGCAGTCCAAGGGACTCTCAAGAGTCTTCTCCAACACCACAGTTCAAAAGCATCAATTCTTCGGCGCTCAGCCTTCTTCACAGTCCAACTCTCATATGCATACATGACCACAGGAAAAACCATAGCCTTGTCTAGACAGACCTTTATTGGCAAAGTAATGTCTCTGCTTTTTAACATGCTATCTAGGTTGGTCATAATTTTCCTTCCAAGGAGTAAGCGTCTTTTAATTTCATTGCTGCAGTCACCATCTGTAGTGATTTTGGAGCCCAGAAAAATAAAGTCTGACACTGTTTCCAGTGCTTCCCCATCTATTTGCCATGAAGTGGTGGGACCGGATGCCATGATCTTCGTTTTCTGAATGTTGAGCTTTAAGCCAACTTTTTCACTCTCCACTTTCACTTTCATCAAGAGGCTTTTGAGTTCTTCTTCACTTTCTGCCATAAGGGTGGTATCATCTGCATATCTGAGGTTATTGATATTTCTCCCCGCAATCTTGATTCCAGCTTGTGTTTCTTCCAGTCCAGTGTTTCTCATGATGTACTCTGCATATAAGTTAAATAAACAGGGTGACAATATACTGCCTTGACGAACTCCTTTTCCTATTTGGAACCAGTCTGTTGTTCCATGTCCAGTTCTAACTGTTGCTTCCCTGACCTGCATACAAATTTCTCAAGAGGCAGATCAGGTGGTCTGGTATTCCCATCTCTTTCAGAATTTTCCACAGTTTATTGTGATCCACACAGTCAAAGGTTTTGGCATAGCCAATAAAGCAGAAATAGATGTTTTTTGGAAGTC
Organism: Bos indicus x Bos taurus; assembly: GCF_003369695.1. Taxonomy (NCBI): domain Eukaryota; kingdom Metazoa; phylum Chordata; class Mammalia; order Artiodactyla; family Bovidae; genus Bos; species Bos indicus x Bos taurus. Next base: position 71,293,240 of record NC_040087.1, on the reverse strand, counting down.
TCTTGCTTTTTTGATGATCCAGCGGATGTTGGCAACTTGACCTCTGGTTTCTCTGCCTTTTCTAAATCCAGCTTGACCAACTTGAAGTTCATGGTTCATATACTTTTGAAGCCTGGCTTGGAGAATTTTGAGTATTATTTTACTAGCGTGTGACATGGGTGCAATTGTGCAGTTGTCTGAACATTCTTTGGCATTGCCTTTCTTTGGGAATGGAATGAAAACTGAATGTTTCCAATCTTGTGGCCACTGCTGAGTTTTCCAAATTTGCTGGCATATTGAGTGCAGCACTTTATCAGCATCATCTTTTAGAATTTGAAATAGCTCAACTGGAATTCCATCACCTCCACTAGCTTTGTTCATAGTGATGCTTCCTAAGGCCCGCTTGACTTCACATTCCAGGATGCCTGGCTCTAGGCAAGTGATCACACCATCATGATTATCTGGGTCATAAGGATCTTTTTTGTACAGTTCTTCTGTGTATTCTTGCCACCTCTTCTTAATATCTTCTGCTTCTGTTAGGTCCATACCATTTCTGTCCTTTATTGATCCCATCTTTGCATGAAATGTTCCCTTGGTATCTCTAATTTAATTTTCTTGAAGAGATCTCTAGTCTTTCCCATTCTGTTGTTTTCCTCTATTTCTTTGCACTGATCACTGAGGGAGGCTTTCTTATCTCTCCTTGCTATTCTTTGGAACTCTGAATTCAAATGGGTATATCTTTCCTTTTCTCCTTTGCTTTTCGCTTCTCTTCTTTTCACAGCTATTTGTAAGGCCTCCTCAGACAGCCATTTTGCTTTTTTTCATTTCTTTTCCATGGGGATGTTCTTGATCCCTGTCTCCTGTACAAAGTCATGAACCTCCATCCATAGTTCATCAGGCACTGTGTCTATCAAATCTAGACCCTTAAATCTATTTCTCACTTCCACTGTATAATCGTAAGGGATTTGATTTACATCATATCTAAATGATGTAGTGATTTATCCTACTGTATTCAATTTAAGTCTGAATTTGTCAATAAGCAGTTCATGATCTGAGCCATAGTCAGCTCCTGGTCTTGTTTTTGCTGACTGTATAGAGCTTCTCCAACTTTCGCTGCAAAGAATATAATCAATCTGACTTCAGTGTTGACCATCCGGTGATGTCCATATGTAGAGTCTTCTCTTGTATTGTTGGAAGAAGGTGTTTGCTGTGATCAGTGTGTTCTCTTGGCAGAACTCTATTGTCCTTTGCCCTGCTTCATCCCGTATTCCAAGGCCAAATTTGCCTGTTACTCCAGGTGTTTCTTGACTTCCTACTTTGCATTCCAATCCCCAGTAACATCTTTTTTGGATGTTAGTTCTAAAAGGTCTTGTAGGTCTTGTTAGAACCGTTAAACTTCAGCTTCTTCAGCATTATTGGTTGGGGGATACATTTGGATTACCATGATATTGAATGGCCTGCCTTGGAAACAAACAGAGATCATTCTGTCATTTTTGAGATTGCATCCAAGTACTGCATTTTGGACTCTTTTGTTGACTACAATGGCTACTCCATTTCTATTAAGAGATTCTTGCCCACAGTAGTAGACATACTGGTCGTCTGAGTCAAATTCACCCATTCCAGTCCATCTTAGTTCACTGATTCCTAGAATGTTGATGTTCACTCTTGTCGTCTCTTGTTTGACCACTTCCAATTTGCCTTGATTCATAGACCTAACATTCCAGGTTTCTATGGAATACTGCTCTTTACAGCATCAAATCTTGATTCTATCACCAGTCACATCCACAACTGGGTGCTGTTTTTGCTTTGGCTCCGTCCCTTCATTCTTTCTGGAGTTAGTTCTCCACTGATCTCCAGTAGCATACTGGGCACCTACCGACCTGGGGAGTTCATCTTTCAGTGTCCTATCTTTTTACCTTTACATACCATTGATAGGGTTCCCAAGGCAAGAATCATGGATACAAAGCTTAGGACTATTTTGTAAGCATGCTGTCTGGAGTGTGCATATAGAGCATACTCAAAGGAAGGGTGGAAACCAACAGGACAGAACCAAAACATGGTGATGCAAAGGTTTGTTTGGTCTTTGCTCAGATGTGCTTCCAAACATTATTAGCAGAGCCAAGAATAATCTAATGATATTTACTTATAGCGTTATTTTATGTACACAAGCATACAACTTTTTTCCTATTGAGAAGCATTAAAAATAATGTAGGGCATGTGTTTAAGTCCTTGTATCCAAGGACTTTATACACATGCCCTTTATTTCTGTTAACTGATCATCTCACTTGGCCTTTTCAGAGAGAAATACCATCAAAACATAAAACTTGGGAATCTAAGCTCATTTATTTTCTATGTAACCACAAGTCATAAATCTAATAGCCAAAGGAAATTTTTTTTTTCATTTTTTTCAAAATCGATTTTATTGCAGCCAAAACAGTGGAAATTTTTAAATATGGGTACTGAATGTGCTAAAAATTTCTTCCCATTTTTCCTGAATGGAACACCTTCGAATAAAAATTGTTTTAATTGTAGTAAAATACACATAAAGTTTACTAGTTTCACCACCTTTAAGTGCACAGTTCACTGGTATTAAATACATTCACACTGTTGTACAATCATCACCACCTTCCAGCCACAGATCTCCTTTCATCTGGCAGAATTGAAAATCTGTACCCATTAAACAACAATTCCTCTTTCCCAAAAGCTTCTGGCACCCACTATTCTATATCTTGTATCCATGAGTTTAGTACTCTAGGAACCTCCTATTAGTATAATCATACAGTATTTGTCCTTTGTGACTGGCTTATTCCACTTAGTTTAATTTCCTCAAGGTTCATCTGTGTTATAGCATGTTTCAGAATTTTCTTCTTTTGTAAGGCCAAATAATATTCCACTGTATGTATATATGCTACACTTTATTGATTCATCTGTCAATGGACTCTTGGATGCCTCCACCTTTTTGTTGTTGAGAATAATGCTGTTATAACATGCATGTAGAGGTATCTCTTTAAGACCCTTCTTCCAATTCTTTTGTGTTTATACTCTAAAGTAGGATTGCTAGGTCATATGACAATTCTATCTTTAACTTTTCTGAGTAAACATCAACTTGATTTCCATAGTGGCTGTACTAGTTTACATTCCTACAAGCAATGAATAAGGTTTCTAATTTCTCTACCTCTTTGCCAACACTTGTCATTCTCTTTCTCTCTCTCTCTTTTTTTTAAATTTTATTTTATTTTTAAACTTTACAATATTGTATTAGTTTTGCCAAATATCGAAATGAATCCACCACAGATATACCTGTGTTCCCCATCCTGAACCCTCCTCCCTCCTCCCTCCCCATACCCTCCCTCTGGGTCGTCCCAGTGCACCAGCCCCAAGCATCCAGTATCGTGCATCGAACCTGGACTGGCGATTCGTTTCATACATGATATTATACATGTTTCAATACCATTCTCCCAAATCTCCCCACCCTCTCCCTCTCCCACAGAGTCCATAAGACTGATCTATACCTCAGTGTCTCTTTTGTTGTCTCGTACACAGGGTTATTGTTACCATCTTTCTAAATTCCATATATATGCATTAGTATGCTGTATTGGTGTTTTTCTTTCTGGCTTACTTCACTCTGTTTAATAGCAGACATCTTAAAGGTTGTGAGGTGGCATTTCACTATAGTCTGAAAAGAATATCTTGGTTTCAAAAATACTTAGAGTAATTCCAGGTATTTTAGAGGTCACGGGTAGGTAGCAACAGCAGTACCCAAGTCCACATTCTCTTTCCCTTTGGGTGCCATGTTCTATATGCTTCCTAATAAACAGGCATTTCAGGGCACATTACACCCACATTCCAGGAAGCACACCTGCCTGGCTCATTTTGTCTCATCTCCTTTCTGTTTTACATTTCAAGTGGGTATTTTTTTCTGAGCTTCCTTTGATGGGCATATGATTATCAAGTATATTAAAAAATTCAAATTATTATTATTATTTTTTTAAGTCAGTAAGTCTGTCAAAGCAGAGTACAGGATGGAAGATGAGGACACAGGATCTAGGCTTCCCTTGGCTATATACCTGGAGGATAGTATTTTCTCAGTAAATATTCACCAAATTATGGTGAGTGAACTAACCACAAGGAATGACAGGAGTGTCTACTGTGCATATAATCCAGAGTTCCAACACTCCCTGAAAGTTATACTTCTTTAAGATGCAGAAGAAAAGAAAACAGAATCAGAGTTCAGGAAAAGACTAGCCAATGGCCAATTCCATGCTCCACCATCACAGCAGTTGCATCAGGGTCTATGTGAAGCACTTCACACTCAGTAACCTATTTTGTCCTCACAACAGCTCAAGGGGTTAGTACTGTTAGTTACCTTGTAAGACAGATAAAACTGAGGTACATAGAAACAGAATTCTCAGTTACCTACTCTACCTCAGTTCTATATTCTATACTGCCTCCCTGGTGAAAATTATTTATTAATGGATAAATTGTCAAAGTCTCCCCAGCATCTACATACCCTGTAATTCTCAAAGCTCAACAGTTTCACATAAAGTCCTCCAAGGAGATAATCACCTTTGAAAAGATGTCCTCATCTCCCACAGCAAAATTCCATCTGTAAAACACTTAAAAGTCATGTTTCCCTATAGGAACCTCTCCAGCACTAGACAAACCATTTAGCCTTTTATTCTCAGAATTATGTGGTTATCAGTGGATAAAATTGTGGCAACTGAGGAAGACTGAGTCCAGAAATCTATCTCAGTAAGTTATTAAATCACATGCACACAAAGCTAATAAACGAACAAAGAAACAAAACATGGTATCCGATGAAAATGTCTGTTGAAAATACCTGATGCTAAAAAATGTGCTCTATTGGGAAAAAAAGGATCAACCCTTTTGAGAGAGTCATTTCCTAGGCAGGTTGATAGGCAGTCTAGGGGTCCCCAAGGAGAGAGGGGTCTGGAATTCTCAAGGAGGAAGAAAGGACAAACTTTTTTCTTTCTCCACATTCCTTAGGATTATATAACAATAATGTATCCTGCCTAAGGACAGTCTTTGGATTAAACCTTCTGTTATCTTAAAATGTAAATTATGGGAATAGGTCTGCTGAGGTCTTTACAACCTCCAGACATTCTTTGGATTCATTGGAGAGTATATAATTTCATTGCTAACACTAGCAAGCGGGTACTCTTTCTGCCCCCTTCTGATGCCTATGTCAGAAGCTTTCTCTGTCTCCTTTATACTTTAATAAAACTTTCTTACACAAAAGCTCTGAGCGATCAAGCCTCATCTCTGGCCCCAGATTGAATCCTTCTCCTCCGGGGGCCAAGAATCCCGGTGTCTTCTTGTGATTCAACAACAACCTTTCACTTTAATGTAACTTGAAAATAAAAATCAAACTAAAAGCAATGAAACTTATATACTTTATTAAAAGAACATGTGAGAATGCTCTGATGTGCATACCTGAGGTGCAACTGACATTTTCTTCCTTAAATCATGAAGTCCAATGTTGGTTGTCCAGATCCCATCAATCCAAATGTCAGGTTCTTCAGGTTCTGACAATCTAAAAAGAGCAGTGATGAGGGAACTTTTTCCAGCTCCTGTTCTTCCCACAATACCACGCTGTAAAGAGACCCAGAGCAATTAAACCCTGATTGTTGAAAACGAATTTTCAAAGTTCTATTATATGTAAAGTGTAGTCTATAGTTTCTCAAGCATGGTCCTGGTGACATTTGGGTCCAGATAATTCATTGTTGGGGGGTCTGGGGACTGTCTTGCATATTGTAAGATGTTTGACAGCAGCAATGAACTCTACCCACTAGATACCAGATGCAACCCCCAAATTGTGGCAACCAAAAATGGCAGATATTTACAAGTGCCCCTCCTTGAGACCACCATCAACCCAAGCATATGTAATATAAACATGAGTGATTTTATGCCTTCTTACAGTTTTATTTATTTATGTAGTTTTATTCAGATTTCCCTGAAAGTGAAAGTGAAGTTGCTCAGTCGTGTCCAACTCTTTGTGACCCCATGGACTATGACCTACTAGGCTCCTCCATGGGATTTTCCAGGCAAGACTACTGGAGTGGGTTGCCATTTCCTTCTCCAGAGGATCTTCCCAACCCAGGGATCGAACCCAGGTCTCCTGCATTGTAGGCAGACGCTTTACCATCTGAACCACCAGGGAAGTCAGATTTCCCTGAAGGAATGCTTAATATGCTAAAAATTGTTTGTTTTCTGTGATTATCACATAGTATCCATTATGTGGTAGGCTAAAAGGGGGAGACATATTTTGTGTGTGGTGTATGTGTATACATGTATATGTATGTGTGTAATTAACATTCATAAATAAAGCAAGAAGATAACTTAAAAAAAATCTGCTGGCAGTGAAAAAACAGCAGTCTCCTAAGTGGTGCATAGGAAGTCAGTTTTTAAATTAGGTTTATTCCTACTGCCTGGGTAATCTGACTTTGAGAATTACACGGGTAATTGTACAGAGATGTCAGCAAGTCATAAGTGTTATACACAAACAATTACTCACTTTCTCAGGGATCTTTTAAGAGGAGTTATTCTTTGGTATAAAAATGAAATCACTTCCTGATATTAAATATCTTAATTACATTCTATCTTGAAACAACTTAAAATATAAAATAGACAAAATGCACATAATGAGATTAAAAACAACACAAAGAAAATTTTATATTTACATGGGACCTTTCATCAGAGCAGCACAAAAGGCAGTTTATTAAAAACTTAATACTTACAATTGAATTTTGGAAAAATAAAAAATACATGTCGTGTCAGTCTATTTATTAATACTAAAGCAGAGAGAAATTAAATGACTAACAATAAAGTGAAAGAATCTATACAGTGCAGGTTAAATGCTTGTAAGGAATAAAACTGCATTCAAATATGTATGTAGAAACTGGCCTTTTTTACCAATGAGTTTGAAAGTAAAAGAAAGTATTAGCCACTCAGTCTTGTCCAGCTCTTTGCAACACCATGGAATGTAGCCTGCCAGGCTCCTCTGTCCATGGAATTCTCAAAGCAAGAATAGTACAGTGGGTTGCCATTTCCTACTCCAGGGGATTTTCCTGACCAGGGATGGAACTCGGGTCTCCTGCCTTGCAGGCAGATTCTTTATCATCTGAGCCACCAGGGAAGCCCAACTGTAAATTCCCTGAAGGAAGCTTCCCAAGAGATGATTTCATCTCTATTTAGAATCTGGAACTGATGACAGTGTAAGACATGCTTTTGATCATTTGTAAAACAGTAAAATTTTAAAACTCAGCTTTAAATGGAACAACTAAATCTTTCTGAGCAATATAATCAGAATTCTTGGAAATTTTCATATTTTCTGAATTGAATCATATTTTCTGATTTGAATCTCTAAAGTGTCACATCTTAGTCTGTCAAATCAATCATGGCATTTCAAAGCAGAATTTACCTTTAAAGAGATTAAACATAAGAAAAAGCAGGTTTAGCTAATTTTATTATCTTACGAAGATAATACAATGTCTATAAGATAATTTGTTGTTGTTGTTTAGTTGCTCAGTCATGTCCAACTCTTTGCAACCCCATGGACTGCAGCACACCAGGCCTCCCTGTTCTTCATCATCTCCCTGAGCTTGCTCAAACTCATGTCCATTGAGTCGGTGATGCCACCCAACCATCTTAATCCTCTGTCATCCCCTTCTCCTGCCTTCAATCTTTCCCAACAGGGTCTTTCCCAATGAATTGGCTCTTCTCATCAGATAGCCAAAGTACTGGAGCTTCAGCTTCAGCATGTTTTTCCAATGAATATTCAGGATTGATTTCCTTTAGGATTTACTGGTTTGATCTCCTTGCTGTTCAAGGGACTCCGAAGAGTCTTCTTCAACACCACATTTCAAAAGCATCAGTTATTTGGTGCTCAGCCTTCCTTACATTCCAACACTCACATCCATACATGACTACTACAAAAACCATAGCTTTGATTATATGGACTTTTGTTGGCAAAGTAATGTCTCTGCTTTTTAATACACTGTCCAGGTTTCTCATAGACTTTTCTTCCAAGGAGCAAGCGTCTTAATTTTATGGCTGCAATCACCGACCACAGGGATTCTGGAGACCAAGAAAATAAAGTCTGTCAATGTTTCCATTGTTTCCCCATCTATTTGTCACAAAGTGATGGGATTGGATGCCATGATTGTTGTTTATTGAATGTTGAGTTTTAAGCCAGCTTTTTCACTCTCCTCTTTCACTTTTAGTCTTTAGTTCTTTTTCACTTTCTGCCATAAGGTTGGTGTCATCTGCATAACTGAGTTTATTGATATTTTTCACAGCAGTCTTGATTCCAGCTTGAGCTTCATCCAGCCCAGCATTTCACACGATGTACTTTGCATATAAGTTGAATAAGCAGGATAACAATATACAGCCTTGACGTACTCTTTTTCCAATTTTTAACCAGTCTTTTGTTCCATGTCCAGTTCTAACTCTTGTTTCTTGACCTGAATACAGGTTTCTCAGGACATTTTTTTACCTTATTTTAAACCCTAATCTGTATAATACAGATGGGCCATTCTCTGCACACAAACAGGTTGTAGTGTGTACATATGTGGCTCATATGTGTGTACAGGCAGAACTCGAAGATATTTTGGATTTGGTTTCAGACAACCTCAATCATGTGAAAATCACAAAATAAAGTTATATGAATTTTTTGTTTCTCTGTTCAAATAAATTGATGTTTATACTATATTGTAGTCTACTGTGTACAGTAGCATTATATATTAAAATGATGTACAACCTTAATTTTCAATAGTTTATTGCTAAAAGAATGCTAACCATCACCTGAGCCTTTAACATTAAAATACACTGATCACAGATCAGAATAACAAATATAATAATAATGAAACAGTTCACAATATTGCGAGAATTACAAAAATGTGACACAGATACATGAAGTTAGCAAATGCTGTAGGAAAAATGGTGCCAATATACTTGCTTGATACAGTGTTGCCATAAATGTACAATTTGTTTAAAAAATGCATTATCTGTGAGGCACAATAAAACAGATGTGCCTATATTTCTGGGTGTTCTCATACACAAATCAACACATATCAGGACACAAGTGAGAACTGTATCTGTGAGAATGTGTGTTTGTTCCCATGTTATCAGCTCCACTGAAACCGATCCATTTGTACAAACAGGAACATTTGTAGACTTTGGGTAAATGGACTGAGATATGTAGGAGCACCGAGGACTGCTCATAACCACAGGTCTGTGAACTCCATACTCCAGTGAGGAGAATAAAAGAAAAACAAAAACAAAAAAAACGGGGGGACTTCCGTGGCAGTCCAGTGGTTAAGATTCTGTACTTCCTCTGTAGGAGGTGTGAATTCAATCCCTCATCAGAGAACTAAGATCTCACATGCTGCATGGCCACAGGCCCCCCCAAAAAGAAAAAGACAACTCAAAGAAAATCTGGCTCTGGCTATCCTGCCATTCAGTCATCAAAACTATAGTCTGAATGTCTTTTCTGGGTAACCAAAGGGTTTTACCAATTGCCCGTGGAGAGGGTCACTAGTATCAGTAAGCTCACATTATTCAATCTAAAGACACTTGGAGGGCTTCCCTGGTGGCTCAGTGGTAAAGAATCCACCTGCCAGTACAGGAGACATGTGTGCAATCCCTCATCCAAGAGAATCCCACATGCCACAGAGCAACTAAGCCCGTGTGCCACAACTATTGAGCCTGTGCTCTACAACACAGGAACCAAAACTACTGAGCCACAACTACTGAAGCCCTCACACGCTACAGACTGTGCTTTGTAACAGGAGAGGCCACCACAATGAGAAGCTCAGGCACACAACTAGAGGAGTCCCCGTTCACCACAACTAGAGAAAAGCCCGAGCAGAAACAAAGACTCAGCTCAGACAAAAATAAATAAATAAAATTATAAAGACACTTGGAGAAAATCTTATTTTATTTGCTTTGAAATGGCCACTTTCTGTTTTTCCAACCAGGTTTGTCTCTGATGATATCAACTTGTTACACATTTGCACCTGGATTTCTCTGCACACACCAAACTCAACATAATCAACACCCAATGCCCTACACAAAGCAACCCATTCCTCCTCTTTCCCACGTTACTCTCATGACTTCATTCCCAGCCTCAGGGGCTGAACTGTCCACCTCACTTCCCTGAGTCCAGCATGGTGCCAAGCCCTGAAGACTCTACCTTTGCAGTGTTTTATGACTCAGTTCCTCATTTTAAGAGCCACAGTCAGCACTGGAGTGCCAGGCTGCATTACCTTTTAAAAAACAAATTAAAACAAACTTTATGATTTATAAAAAATATGTTTTATGATTATGATCCTTAATCATAATCAGTATAAATTTGAAAAATACATAATAGCTATACTCAGCACTCTGAAAAAAACATTTTCAAGATGATGTTTTTACTTCCTAGACTTCTGTATGTGTTCTTAAAGACACATGTTCCCATATATAAACAAAATGGGATTAATATGAACATATTGTTATGTGTTTTCATTTAGTATTTCATAAGAATATTTATTTTAATGGCTACAAAATATTACAGTATATGTGATCAATTAACAAACCCCCTACTTCTGGATATTTAGGCAGTTTTCAATAATTTGTTATTATAAATAACTCTGCTAAATATCCTTGAAGCTAATCTTCTTTTTTGCAAATACTCTCAAGGATTTCCTTCAGATAAATTCTCAAATGTGGAACTACTGAGAATCAAGTGTGAACATTTTCAGAGGAAGCTGTTAAGCTGTTAACCTACTCTCCAGAAATACGATACCATTTTCTACTCCCACTCAATTCCTTGCACATTCACAAACCCAAGTGTTATATCTTTGTTTTAATCGACATCAGTTTGATTCCAAAAAGGGGAATCACTTTTCCAGGACATTTTCCTGGAGGCACAACAGCTCCAGGCTCCCCACCTCCTGCATCTGCCCACTCTGGTCCTCAGGCTCTCACTTCTCAGATTAAACTCCCAAAGGCCACAGGCTCCGTGCCCATCACTCCACCCTAGGATGTTTCTTCTACAAAACTGTTCCAACTGACCTCTCCATCCTTCATGTGCACAAGTTGGCTTCCTTGGGGTGACTCGGGAGTTGTCAGGGTTGAACATGTAAATTTTCTGCTGCACACCTGGTAGCTGATTTTCCTGAATTCTCTGCAGGTGCCTCGTTCTTCATTCACTGGATCAGGGCATCATGCTTTTGCTTATGTTGACTCCACCTCCTAAAGAACTTTCACATGCATTTCTGCTGAATGCATCTCCACCAGCTGAAACCCTAACCACACATCACTAAGTCTGTCTCACATGCCTAAATCCTTGGAAATACTCTCCCTGTCCCATCATGTGGGCTTGTCCCAACCCTAACAGATGTTATGTCATTTTTGTTAAAAAAAAAAAAAAAAAAACTGTTATGTTATTTTTGTGAAAACCTCTAAAAAATTATGACCTCTTTCTAGCTTACAAAGCTAATATAGTCATTTTCTTGTTTCTTCAGATGAACTGTACATGTTGACAGCAGAATCTGTATTGGATTTGACTCATTTGTATTACCTATGGTGTCCTGAGAAAAAGAAGCTTCCATTGGGAACTGAGATTTTTAAATCAGGCCAGACAAATTTATGGAAAATCTATTACTGTATTATTTAGGTATATGATAAACCAGACAGAGAAACACAACAGATGGATCCTACAGCTATAGATACTTCAAATGGCCAACACCTCTTTTCTTATGGGATAGACAACTTGGGTATAAGTGGTTATGGTCATTTAATACCCAATGAAATGATGGCCATCTTTATCCAAGCAATTACTCTGATCCCTATGCTGGGTGTTTTACATGTCTTATCTTGTTTAAGTTGTACAACAACCCTACAGGTTACATCCTATTGCTTCCATTTTGGAAAAGAAAAGATTGAGGTTTAGTTAGATTAATTAGTCTGCCTGAAATGTCAGAACCCATAAGTCACAGGATGGGACTCAAATCCACATCCTCGGGCTCTACTCCATCTGCTGATGGCCTGGCACCTTATCATGTCCCTCTGTGTAGCCAGAACAGAGAAACTGGGGAGAAGTCAGTGTAGCTGCAGTTAAAGGCACAGGCCTAACATAGAGATCCTATAGCCAGAGAGTTAAAGCATGATGTGGACACAGGCATGTTCATGGTGAGTGGGAGCAAGAGTGTGCCTGAGGTCAGGTGGGCCAGCTGTCAGCAGGAAGAACCGGCACCCACAGCCAGGCTGAGAGAAACCTGCAGCTGAGTGGGGCACATGGTGCCTGGGGAACAGACCAGACAGATCTCGTGCCCTGCTTAAGGAGCAAGATTCATATTTCATCCCATCAGGTGGTGAAAGAGCCATGCATACGCTCAGCAATCTCTGACTACCTTGCTCAGCAGTCTCTGACTCCAGTTCCAGGCAGGGCTGAGCCTGGGAAATTCCTCCTGTCCCCACAGAAGGCTGCTGTGGAGAAGGACAGACAGCAGGATGAAAATGGCCCGCGATGAAGACAGACTCCATGGAAAGATGCAAATAAATGCAGTAAAATCACAGAATTAGTTTATACTGTAAAGACCCGATTTATAGAATATAAACGTAAGTAAATCTGTAGGGTAAGTGGTACAGAGCTTTCTAGTGCCTCCTGCTCAGTCACAATAGGGGTTTGGGTGATTCATGAGCTCAGTTTCAAACTGTCAAAGGACATTTCTTGGAAATCACATGCTATCAGTTATCCAACCCTGCCCATGGGAGAGAAAGGACTTTACTAGGAGGTCCTGCAATGCTGAGAAAGTGATCTGAATGGGCCTGAGACCCTGCATTTCTAAGAAGCTCCAGGAGATGCAGGTGCTGCTGCTCTGGCACCACAGTCTGAGTCACAAGGAATGAGGAAGCCAGCAGGGGAAGAAGGACAAGCTGAGAGTGAAGGGAGGGGTTTACAAGAAAACATTACATAAAAAAGAGAAAATATAGAAAACTAATATTTTTGCACATTATAGAAAGGTCTAGTAAGCATCTGTAAAAATGTATTACCCAAGTAAGAGCCGTGAGCAAAAACAAACAAATCAATCTACCTCAAGAGATGGAAAATGCTTTAATATGGCCCAGGACTCTCCAAAATGATCAAATAAACCACAAAATCATCTAAATGAAAAATGCAGCCCATGTTCAGAATCTAACCAGGAAGCCTAGCATGCTATTTACCTCAAGCTGATTTTTTTTTTTTTTTTTTTAGTTTTTGGCTGTGCTGGGTCATGGTTGCTTTGGGCAGGCTGTCTCCAGTTGTGATGAGTGGAAGCTACTCCTTGTTGCAGTGAACTGACTTCTCACTGAGGTGGCTGCTTTTGTTGCTGAGCACAAGCTTTAGTAGTTGTGGCATGTAGGCTCAGTAGTTGTGGTACGTGGACTCAGCAGTTGTGGCGCACAGGCTCAGTTGCTCTGAGGCATGTGAAATCTTCTCGGTTCAGATCAAGGATTGAACCAGTGTCCCCTGCATTGAAAGGTCGATTCTTCTCCACTGCACCACCAGGGAAGTCCTGGTTCTTTATTTTCACTTGTCATTTCTTCTATGGATTAAAGTCCTGCATAGTACCTACTACACTTTCCTATTGATGGTAACTTCCAGGAATCGTGACAGCAGAGGAAACGAGGGAAAGAGAATAAAGCCCCCCTTCTGCTGAGCTGGTTCACTCCCATGTCTCCTCCCCACCCACGGCTGCTGCTGCTGCTGCTAAGTCGCTTCAGTCGTGTCTGACTCTGTGCGACCCCATAGATGGCAGCCCACCAGGCTCCCCCGTCCCTGGGATTCTCCAGGCCAGAACACTGGAGTGGGTTGCCATTTCCTTCTCCCACAGCAGCTTCTCTCAATCAAATCCAACGCCAAAGGGGGTGTCCTGGAGTGACAGGGGTGGGGACCTGTGAGCAGGAGAGGAAACCTGGGATGTACACAGGTGGAGTGAAATGGCTTCATGAACATGCTGCCCGGGTTTCATCTCCCCACACAGAAATGAAACTAATGGCGATACTATGTCAAGTTGCTGCAGTTATTAATTCAGTCTCCAAATTTAATTTGCCCTCAAACATTTTAGAATCTCAATAATCCTATGATTTCCAGGGTTTAAGAAAGAAGAATAAGAATCTCTTATGTCCCTAAGTTGTACTACAGAGTTTCTTATGTAAGTTAACAGAATTACATTTACAATGGAAAATCTGACAGACTCATTGCCTGAGAGTAAACAAACATCGCCCTCAGAGCTCTCAGGGACAAAATTGTATCAAAAGCTGTGGTGAATGTTTTCCTGATAAGGCAGTTCACCTTCTTCCTGACCTACAGTGGAACTGGAAATAATTAGGACCAGCTTTTGCCCTGTGACTGACTGAAGCTGCTCCCTGGGCAGCATTTGGGGATTAAGTTGAATATTTATTTTTTCATTTTCATGTTACAAAGCTACCATTCATTAAATTACAGCTCCATTCCACTATATGGGTCTGGGGTGGTAAGAGTTTTAAAGAGCAGTTCTTTTGGTTATTTACAGAGTTGTCTTCTCTGTGTGTGTTGGTTCCTGGTTGCTCACACCTGTGTATTACTCACCCTCTCATCCAGCAATCACTCAGTACTCTCTCTGTGCTCTGAAGAATGCCACTTCCTAGGGAACATAGATGAAAATAAGATGCTTCCTGATTTTAAAAAGTTTCAAGGTACTGTGACATACAGACTCAAATTACAAAGCATGTCACAGGTGCTATCTTTTAATTTAATTATGATAAAATTCACATAACATAAGATTTAACTACTTAACCATTTTATTGGACAGTTTGGTTTTCAGTACATTCACATTATTGTGCAACCAAGCTCGAGAATTTATTTTTTTGCCTCATAAAACTGATATACTATACCCTTTAGACAAACAACTCCCCATCTCCCCTCCCACAGTCCCTGGAGACCACCATCCTACTTCCTATCTTTTTGAATTTGACTGCTCTAGGAAACTCACATGAGTGGAATCAGAGTTTTCATTTCTTTTGTGTCTGGTTTATTTCATTTAGCAAGATGTCCTCAAGTTTTATCCATAGGCCAGAATTTTCTTCATTTTTAAGGCTGAATAATATTTCATTGTAAGGATTTAGTTCCTTCCAACTTTTGCCTGCTATGACCACAGGTGTACTGTAAATGCTATGTTAAAAGAAAATATAAGACACTGTGGAAGAATTGAGAGTCTCTAAGACGCATTAGAGATGCCTCAGAAAATGAGGCGGAGAAGGCAATGTCACCCCACTCCAGTACTCTTGCCTGGAAAATCGCATGGGCGGAGGAGCCTGGTAGGCTGCAGTCCATGGGGTCGCTAAGAGTCGGACACGACTGAGCGACTTCACTTTCACTTTTCACTTTCATGTGTTGGAGAAGGAAATGGCAACCCACTCCAGTGTTCTTTCCTGGAGAATCCCAGGGACGGGGGAGCCTGGTGAGATGCTGTCTATGGGGTCGCACAGGGTTGGACACGACTGAAGCGACTTAGCAGCAGCAGAAAATGAGGAGACTTTCACCATCCAGATGATGGAGGGGACGGGTCTCTCAGGTTGAGGGACATAGTGTACACTGGAAGCTGGGAGGACATAGCTTTGGGAGAACCTACACACAACCCGAGTGCAGGGGTGTGTGTAAATCAGGAGACATCCTGGCTGTAGAGGCAGATGGGGCAAGGGCTTCCTACCACCTTGTCTGTTCTGGTTTAGTCTCTTCTTCAAGAGTCTGCCCTGGCCCCAGTTGAGGTTCCCAATCTGAGCATGAAAGGAACATCACCAGCGGACATGGACGCCGGCAGGTGCAGGTTACTAGCCTCTCTGCCATTTCCAATGTGAATCTTCCCTGCTCCCTTCAATTTGCTTTTGACTCTGAGCAAGTCTCTGGGCCCTATCTCCATCTGGGGCTCTGGTGCCTCACCCGTGACTGAGTCATGATTCTGGCTTTTCTCTAGTGGCTACGAGCTCACCCCACAGCCTCTACTGGAATGGGCTTGGGGCTGTGCTGTGGTTCTACCAGCAGCTCACCCAGGCCAGCAAAAGTCAGATCTGTGCTTCAGAAAGAAGCAGTCTGCGGGGTGGGGCAGGGCAATGGCAGTTCAGTGTCGGTGAATGGAGGACAAGTCTACGGGAAGGGCTAATGGAGAGAGGAGAAGGCGGCCACCAGAGGGCACCATGGGAGCAGGAGGAGATATCAGAAATACAAAGAAGAAAAAACGGAAAGGAGGAAAGGCAGGGGATATTGGACAGTTAGTGGCAGGGAGCCACGGCTGACTTCCCAGACTTAGTATGAATAATCAGGTGTCCTGTACAGTGTCCTGGGTCAGGTTAAGATTGAGCCCTGGAGCCAAGGACCCATCTACCACCATGAGGGAGCTCACTCCACAGGGAAAAAATCACTGGTATCCCAATTTCATAGTCAGTTTCCAAGAAAGATTCACCTATGATGTCACTGATCTAATCTGCATCCATTAGGAACAGAGTCCCCCTGACACACTGACAAGGAAGCCAAGAGCAGATGTGGTGCTAAATCTTTAGCTGGATTTTAAAAAGGCAAATGAGTCATCCCAGTGCACCAGCCCCAAGCTTCCCATGGCAGATGCATGTTGATGTATGGCAAAACCAATACAATATTGTAAAGTAAAAAAAAAAAAAAGATGTTCTAAATTAAAGAGTTCTGGAGATGGATAGTGGTGATGGTTGTAGAACAATGTGAATATACTTAATGCCACTGAAGTACATTTAAAAATAGTTAGAACGGTAAATTTTATGTATATTTTACCTCAATAAACAAGATAAAATGTTAACACTTAAAAAAAATAAATAAATAAAGAGACAAATGGCTTAAACTAACCTTTTCTCTTGGGTCAATGAGCGTGTCCAGGTTCTTCAATACCAGAGGCCCATCCAGGCTGTACTTGAAATTAACATAAGTAATGTAAATCCTTCCTTCATGAGGCCAGGATGGTGGTGGACGATACTCAAGTTCCCAGGGTGCTTCTTTTTCAAGGTCTGTATATTCAATCCCCCTTTCTACTGAAATCATCTGAAATGCATATGACATCACAAGAGTTAAGTGTCAGACAGTCTTGCTTATGAATTTTAGAGATTGCAAGTGAAACCTTCTGCTTTTATATCTTCACATTTGCCTTTATATGGTATAGAATATCTCAGGTCTCAGCATCCACAAAGGACAGACGTAGGAGTCTTATGGGGCCTTGGGTGATTTGCAAATTTATTCATCTTCAACCCTTTTACTTACAACTACTTCCTTCAACTTTATATTAAAGCTAAAAGAATTAGAGAAATGATTGTTTAAGATTTTATCACTCTACCTTTCACATCTGCTTAATGTTAAATAAAATATATACATCTTTTTCTCAGTTTTGTGTGATCCATGTCAACAGGTTTGATAGTTTGTGACTATAAATTTTTTTAAAAAATTTAAAAAAGAGAATTTCTCAAAGAAAAGAACACTTATGGACACCAACTAGTAAACTGTGGTTACAGAAGGGCCATGTGTTACAGATGAGCAGGACTGGATGGTCATCAACCAACATTTTAATAAGTAGTCAGGTTCTACTCTGTTAGAAGACCAAAATTAAAAGACTTCATTTTTATTGTTTTTCTCCCTTTAGGAGAAGGTGCAAATATTTAGAGAAAGTGTATAATTTACATATTGATTAAGGCCTCTTAAACAACTGTAACTCCACACCTTGGAGAGCACATTTTGAGAAACAGCTTATCCTACCAGAAAGAAGGGCTTCCAGCAATTTTAGGTGCTCAACACATACAAGGATAAATGACAAAATGGGTTGGGGGAAAGGCAGAGGAAGCTATTAATTAAATAAACAAACCTCAGAGTACTGAATACTTTTTTTTTTTTAACTAAAAATGAGGAATTACCCCTTAAGAAACAAAGATAAACAAGCTGCTAAGAAATTAGCTCATATTCTCTGCAGGATTACCTGAACTCCCTCCTGCAGAGACATTTATTATACTTGAGGACAGTTTGTGACTATAAAACCTGTTGACATGAAGCACACAAAACTAAGAAAAAGATGTATATATTTTATTTAACATTAAGCAGATGGAGAAGAATAAAAAGAAATCCCTCTGTTAACAATGATGTAAAAAAAATAGTTTTATTATTTTACATTAGAATTGCTTTTATTCCATTTAACAGCAAGGAGACTTGAAAAGACTAAGAATGGAAAGATAAACATCACCATATTCTCAACTTCGGTACTTTGCCTGATACACCACTGGAACATCCCCGTAAATGTGATGATTAGAGACAGGACCAGGCCAACCTCCCCAGGATTCAAAGCTAAATGAGGAAGAAGAGGAACAGTCAGTCTCCTTCTCCACCCCCTCACCTAGTTCTGTCACTTTATGAAGAAGACTCTTTTATTTTTATAATTTTTATTGGAGCATATTTGATTTACAAAGTTGTGTTAGTTTCAGGTGTACAGTAAAGTGAATTAGCCACACATATACATAAAATCTATTCATTCTAAAATTATTTTCCCATATAGGCCATTACAGAGTATTGAGTAGAGTTCCCTGTGCTATATAGTAGGTCCTTAATAGTTATCTATTTTATGTTAATATATAGTAGTGAGAAGACTTCTTTATGGCATTTTAATCATTTGCATGTAATATTACTCATAATATTACTGTCTATTGATTGGGACCATAATACAGTGAAAAAAACACTATGGATTTAGAAAGAATTAGAAAGGTGATTTTATTAATCCCAACTGGTGATTTTATTAATCCTAACTGGATTGACATACAGTTGACAGTATTATATGGGTGAGGATCATGTCATTATTCAGACTTTCATCATTATGGCTTCAATTATCATTATGTAATCTCACTTTCTATGTCCAATGTAGCTGCAGTTGAAATCACAAAAACAAGGCAATTCTAGGAGCCAATGCTTTTAAATCTAAAGTATTACTCTCATGTTTCATTATTAAAGACTATGATTCAGAGTTACTACTATGAATAGTTAGGGATGGTGAGTTCATGCCACAGATACCCACACCTGCTCATCTTGTATGCATACAGCAGTGAGGATATTGATCTTTGCTACAGAGAATCCTTCTCACCCCAATGTACAATTACCTATAACTAAGAGATCCGAGTAGACCTAAAGCTAAAACCTAAACTCTCATTTGTGGAAAAAGTTTAATAGAAAACTTGATTCTCCCCTCCCAACTACAGGACACTACCTGGAATGTTCAGAATGTAATGCTGCTACAGCTGTGTAGACCTCAATCCCTTCAAAGAAAGATGAAAAGATAAAAGGTCTCAACAAGGACCTACAGCAAATAAATATACAAAGAAACTATCCAAAGCAATCTATAGATTCAATGTAATCCCTATCAAATAACCAATGACATTTTTTACAGAATAAGAACAAAAAATTTTACAATTTGTATGGCAACACAAAAGACGATGAATAGCCAAGGCAATCTTGAGAAAGGAAAACAAAGCTGAGGTAATCAGGCTCTCAGTCTTAAAACTATACTACAAAGCTTCAGTAATCAAAAGAATCAGTAGCTCCTATGCTACTGGCACAAGAAACAGAAATATAGATCAATGGAATAGGATTGAAAGTACAGAAATAAGCCCATGCTCCTATGTCACCTAATCTATGACAAAGGAGGCAAGAATATACAATGGAGAAAAGACAGTCTCTTCGATACGTGATGCTGGCAAAACTGGACAACTACTTGTAAAAGAGCGAAATTAAAACACTCCCTAACACCATACACAAAAATAAACTCAAAATGGATTACAGACATAAATGTAAGACTAGACACTATAAAATTCTCAGATGAAAATAGATAGAACACTCTGTGACATAAACTGAAGTCATAACTTTTTGATCCACCTCTGAAAGTAGTGAAAATAAAATAAAAAATTAACAAATATGACATAATTAAACTTAAATGCTTTTATACAGCAAAGGAAACGATAAATAAAATGAAAAGACAACCCATAATATGGAGGAAAATATTTGCAGATAAAATGACTAACTAGGAATTATTCTCCAATACATACACAGACCATGGTTCAATATCAAAACAAATAACCCAATCAAAAAATGGGCAGAAGATCAAAAATGACATTCTTCAAAGAAGACATAAAAATGACCAAAAAAGCACATTAAAAGACACTCAACATCTCTAATTATTAGAGAAATGCAAATCAAAACTACAATGAGGTATCACCTCACACCAGTCAAAATGACCATCATCAAAAAGCCTACAAACAATAAATGTTGGAGAGGATGTGGAGAAAAGGGAAACCTCCTACACTGTTAGTGGGAATGTTAACTGGTATAGCCCATATTAAGAACAATACAGAGGTTCCTTTAAAAACTAAAATAGAACTACCATATGACCCAGCAATCTCACTTCTGGGTAAATATCCAGAAAAAACCATAATTCCCCCCAGTGTTCATTGCAGCACTATTTACAATAGCCAGAACATAGAAGTTGGACATAAATGTCCACCAAGAGAGGAATGGATAAAGAAGAGGTGGTATATATACACAATGGACTATTACTCAGACATAAAAAGAAAGAAATAATGCCGTCTGCAGCAACATGGATGAACCTAGAGACTGTCATAAGTCAGATTCAGAGAAAGACAAATAGCATATGATATTGCCTATATGTAGAATCCAACAAAAGGCTAGAAATGAACTAATCTACTTACAGATGCAGAAAATCCAAAGGGTAAGGGAAGGAAGGGATAATTTGGAAGACTGACACATACACACTACTATATATAAAAGAGATAACTAATAAAGACCTACTATAAAGTACAGCGAACTCTGTAATGACTTACAGGGAAAAGAATCTAAAAAACAGTAGGTATATGTATAGCAGATTCACTTTGCTGTACACATGAAGTGCTGTACACTAAGATAACAGTAAAAATCAACTATACCCCTATAAAATATTTAAAAATAAAAATAAAAGAATGGCCCAAGTGAGTCAAAGCAGGCACCCAAGGCACCACAGATCAGCTGGAACAGGCAGGTTCATACCTGGTCTTTGTTCCTGAAGATTCCTAAAGCCAAAAAGAAAAGTTCTTTCCAATAGGGCAATTTATTTGAAGTATTCTTTAAAATGAAAATTACTAAAAATATGCATGCAGCCCAATGTTCATGAGGTAGAAAAAAAGAATCCAAAAAAGGGGGATATAAATATAACAGATTTGGGTTTCCATGTGACTCAGTGGTAAAGAATCTGCCTGCTAATGCAGAAGACACAGGCTTGATCTCTGGGTCCGGAAGATCCCCTGAAGGAAATGGCAACCCACTCCAGCATTCTTGTTTGGAAAATGCCATGGACAGAGGAGCCTAGCAGGCTATGTCCATGGAGTTTCAAAGAGCTGACATGGCTTAGAGACTGAGCACACAGTAACAGATTCACTTGGCTGTACATTAGAAACTAATACAACATTGTAAAGCAAATAAACACCAATAAATCTTTTTTTAAGGTCTCAACAAGGATCTACTGTAAATAAAAAATGGAAAAAAAGATAAAAGTTATCAAGATGTAAATAACTTCACATGGACCACACTGTGGAGTCACATGCTACAAACACTTTAATACAATTCATTAGAATCTGAAGCTATAAACTGTAAGCATTCCATAAATATTCAGATTTTTACTTACTATCTGCCAGAATCAGGGCCGCAAAGGCAACAACAGTGACAAAGATGGCACAGATGACATCCAGATACATAGCGAGCTGTTGGGACATCGTCAAAAGCAGGAAACAAGCCTCTGGATTTGTGAACCACAATATAATGAATAAACATAAAAACCATGTTAGCTGCTCCTAATGAAGGAGAGCATTTTTCTTGGTTAAGCATTTACACAAGGTAGGACAGCAAAGTTATACATTCAAGGAAACTGAAGATTCCAGAAAGCTAGGTTCTGACAAAGACAACATATAGCACATATAGAATCAGTCCAGTGGCTTTGTGAAGTTGAAAACTTCAACTCACTGGTTATCAACAGAAGTACAATCACAAGGAAAAAGAGGGAAAAAAGTCTAATCTGCACATTTCCGGCAGTGCTGGACCTCAACATGAA
The DNA here is from genome assembly GCF_003369695.1 of Bos indicus x Bos taurus. Lineage (NCBI taxonomy): Eukaryota > Metazoa > Chordata > Mammalia > Artiodactyla > Bovidae > Bos > Bos indicus x Bos taurus. The sequence continues at coordinate 71,271,089 of NC_040087.1, read as the reverse complement.
GGTCATCCTCTCACATGTCAACTGTTCCCAGCTCTCTGATAGCAGACAGCACAGCTCACACTGTTTCCAGCACCTTCTGCACTCATTACATGACCCTACATGTGTCCACTTTTAGGAGCTAATATCTAAAGGACCATCAGCTAACAAGATCTGCATGTGGTTTTTAAAATGCAGTCATTACCTTCAAACAGAATAAAGATTTTAGAGATAGCTCAAAATTTTGCAGACTTAGTGGAAATTCTGAAATTTCTTCCTATAAAATAATTCATTGATACAAAGTATGATCAAGTGGGTGGCAAATCAGAAAATTATATTCCTCAGTCACATTTGCCACCCTGTATACTCTGAAAGGAGAGTCAATAAACTAAAGCCTGTGGGCCAAGAACAGCCACCACCTGGTTCTGTAAAGTTTTATTGGAACACAGCCCTAGCTATTTGCTGACATATTATCTTTGTCTGTCTTTGTGCTATAACACCAAAGGTAAGTATCTGCAATAGAGACAGTATAGTACAAAAAGCCTACAATATATTCTATCTGGATGTTTATTAAAAAAAAGAAAAAGGTTTCTTAACTCCTGCCCTAAAGAGAGAGAAAACCACAGAGCACAGTGATGGAAGGACGAAGGGCAACGCAAACAAGGCGGGGGAGAAAAGCAGGGGGTGATGGGGAAGAGGGGCACACAGAGGGATGCTGAGAGGAAGGGGTGGGAGGCAGGTGTGCAGAGGGGGATAAGGGGTGGCACAGAATAGCCAGGCCACCTGAGAAGAAGATCAGGCCTCAGAAGGCAGCAGACCTCATACTTTGAAATCATCTCCAGAAACTGACAGACCTGAGTGCAAATCCTGGTATGTGTCGAACAGTTTCTGAAACTTGTGTTCAGCTTTGTACGCCCGGATGGTCCCAAGTCCCCGGAGAGAAGATGCTAAGTGAGAAAACACTGGACTCTGTGCTGGGGAAGCAGAGACAGACACACGACAGAGAAAGTCAGGGAGGCTGGACGTGAGGAAACCCACTGCCTCCCGGGCTCTGTGGTCACACGTCCCGACAAAGGGCATACCCAGGGCTTCCTGGAGGGCCGCCTGGGGAAGGAAGCTGCCCCTTTTGGAAAGGATCCTCCATGTGACCCTCAAACTCCTGTTCACGCCAACCTTCACTCTAACAACCTGGAAATTAAAGATTCTCTTTGAACTCACCTTTGACCAAATTCAAATTGAAGCTAGATTTAGGTAAAAGAACTCTTAACTCATCAAGGTCCTCTCAAACATGCCTCCCTCCAAATTCTTCTGGCATCTCTCCATGTGGAAATTGTTCACAATGTTTTTTAAAACATACTGAAGGACAGTTGATTTACAACAATATGTTAGTTTCAGGTATACAGTACAGTGAGTCACTTATTTTTTCTTATTATATTCCATTATAGGTTATTACAAGATACTGAATAAAATTCCTTGGGCTTTATAGCCAATCCTTGTTGCTTACCTATTTTTACATGGTACTGTTTATCTGTTAATCCCATATTCCTAATTTATTCCTCCCTTCCAGTCCCCTTTGGTAACCATAAGTTGTTTTCTGTATCTCTGAGTCTATTTCTGTTTTGTATATAGTCTTTTACTTTTTAGATTCCACGTATAAGTGATGACGTATCATATTTGTTTTTCTCTGAATTACTTTACTAAGAATAATATTCTTTGCATCCATGTTGCTGAAAATTGTAGTATTTCATTCTTTTTCATCACTGAGTAATTATTCACTAATTTATGAGTCAGTGGCATTCCAAAATTTAATTCATTAGAGTCCTCACCACACTGAATTTTGATGAGCTACCTGTGTGCCATCTCCACCTTAGATGAGTAGCCTAAAGGCTGGGATAGAGTCAGTACATCCCCCACCCAGACCCAGACCCAGGACAGGGTGAGACGAGTAAGGGGAGTGGAGTCTGATGCCTCCCCCGTCCTGAGCCTCTCCCTGCACTTGCGCCAGGAGCCTCTGTGCGGGTCATGGAGCACCCAGTGCTGCACCACCCTTGTGCCCACAGGACCCAGCAGATGAGGAGCCTTTGAATAGTATCGACTTCTGCTCTGGGAACCTGATGGATGTTTTTATAACTTCCCTGCTGGATACCTGTCCTGGTGTTTGGAGGTCACTGTGACATATGACATTCACATCACCTTTTTAGAATCTGACAGTGGCCTTAGTGTCCACTCTCTTTTGAGTGATTTCATGTGAGTTTTGGGTTTGATGTCACATGACTGGTCATTGTTTCCTGCCATCTTCTCTAAGAGCACACTGACCACGAGCATCAGGGTCAGGCTCCTGCCCATCAGGGAACAGGTGAGCTGTAGGCTGCAGGGCAGGGAGGACCGCTTATGGTTCTCATTCTCTACCATGAAAAAGGCTGTAACTTGCTGTGTCAGTGGCAGACTGTGACACTGTGGCCTCTGTCCGGGACGAGTGATAACTTGTGTTGTATCAGCAGGAAATATCGACATCACCTTGTTACCTGTGCATCTCCTGAGAAGAGCTATTAGTAAAACCTGGGTGTTTAGAAGAAGTTAAGATCACTTATCTTGCAGGCAGCTACGGAGATTTTATAAAATGAAAGGGAAAAAAGTCAAGGGGGAGAACTCCAAATTATTTTCAGGGCCTGACTCCTTAGCCTACCATCTGAACATCTGTCTGGTGACAGTGTAATCAGTAGCAATGTGCACATGGGCGCTGCGGGGTGGGGGTGCGCTGGGATACAAGGGGGCAGAGACACAGAACCTGCTCTTATGCTTAGTGTCCTCCGTTCTACCAGCAAGGAAGGAGCAGGCTTCCTCCTGTGAAACACTGGAGCTCAGAGAGGGTAGGAACCCCTGGCTGGGGGTGGACAGCTTGGGCTGGAGGCCAGCTGACCATCCACTGGACCCTGGGGCTCTTTCCACCTGGGGGTGTTTGACCAGGAACCATAACTATTAGTGCCCCACCTGTGACACTGACTTAAAGGAAAAACCTCTGAAACTGAACATGATCAAACATTTCCCCTTTGTACGTTGTTCAGGCAAAGAGCTGAAAGTGATTCAGTGGTGCTTTGCCTTTGGTCATCCAGTTGCATGCCTGTGTTCTCATTTCAGCATCCACACGGCTCTCTGTCTTCACTAAGTTGAATAACATTTTATTTTAGCTCCCTATAACTTTGCCCTTTTAAGAGCAACACAAACACAGACCAAGCTCATGCTTCAAAGAAGAGAGACTGGGAGCTCTGTTCAGTCCTTTTCTGCACCCCAGCAGGTGTCCCAATCCAACCCCAGAACTCAGTCTGGAACCAGGGTTCTCACAGGGATGACTCAGGTGAATTCCGGGGCCATCACCCTGTCAGAAGGATGCCAAGGCTGCAGCTCCAGAGAGCACAGAAAACTCACAAGAACCAGGCTCCCATTTTCACAGCAAATGTGGTGACATCAACACTACACATCACAGACAAGGCTTCTGAGCAGGAAGCAGATGTGACTGTTCACCCAGGGAGAGTCCTGGAACGAACTCTTCAGCGTGGTCTCCCTCACCTGCTTCCCTGTTGGGAGATCAAAGCTGCAGCTGATTCTCTCCAGCGGGATGGTGGCCAGGGTCGACTTTAGAAACCAGGTGTCATCTCAGCCTTGAACACCAGGGAACCAAACATCCCACCACCTACCTCACCTCATGCTCAAGAGTTTCAGTGGGCCAGAGGGAACGCACACCTGTGAAAAGCCATCCTGTTTCTTTCAAACCCCACTTGGGGCTGAGCAGGATGCCAGGATGAGTGAACTGGAGGGTCTGCAAAGACAATTAATTTGTACAGGGGAAGAGGGGATGTCAAGGCTCTGGTATTATGTTGCCCAATGTAACATCCTTTTCCCCACAAACACTGAGCTCACTATCCTGAAGCAGATATGTAACAGACATGGCATCACTCAGCCGTCACAGACATATGTAATCTTACATTTCGTGTGACTGACAGCTACATTTTCCACAACCCTGAGGACACTTGGGAACAAACCCCACAAGGCCAGGACAACTTCCCTGGCAGGGGGAGAGAAGGAATTGCATGCAAGGACCCTGGGCTGACAGCCTTCCTGCAGGTTATCATTCATGCTTCCTGAGACTTGCTAGTTGTTGTTCAGTCCCTAAGTCGTGCCTGACTCTTGGCGACCAAATGAACTACAGCATTCCAGGCTTCCCTGTCCTGCACTGTCTCCCAGAGTTTGCTCAAATTCATGTCCACTGAGTCAGTAATACTATCTAAATATTTTATCCTCTGTCATTCCCTTCTCCTCCTGCCCTCAGTCTTTCCCATCATCAGGGTCTTATCCAATGAGTTGGCTTGTTGGATCAGGTGGCCAAAGTATTGGAGCTTCAGCATCAGCATCAGCCCTTCCAGTGAATATTCAGGACTTATTTCCTTTACTATTTACTGTTTTGATCTCCTTGTTGTCCAAAGGACTCTCAAGAGTCTTATCCAACACCAACTATCAAAAGCATCAATTCTTCAGTGCTCAACCTTCTTTATGGTCCAACTCTCACATCCATACATGACTACTGGAAAAACCACAGCTTTGACTACATAGACCTTTGTTGGCAAAATGATGTCTCTGCTTTGTAATATGCTGTCTAGGTTGTTCATAGTTTTTCTTCCAAGGAGCAAGTATCTTTTAATTTCATGACTGTGGTCACAATCCATAGTGATTTTAGAGCCCAAGAAAATAAAGTCTGTCACTGTTTCCACTTTTTTTCCCATATATTTGCCATGATGTGATGGGACTGGATGCCATGATCTAGTGTTTTGAATGTTGAGTTTTAAGCCAGCTTTTTCACTCTCCTCTTTCACCTTCATCAAGAGATTCTTTAGTTCTTTTTGCTTCTTGCCATTAGAGTGGTATCATCTGCATATCTTAGGTTGTTGATATTTCTCCCAGAAATTTTGATTCCAGCTTGTGATTCACCCAGCCTGGCATCTGGCATGATGTCCTCTGCATATAACTTAAATAAGCAGAGTGACAGTGTACAGACTTGATGTACTCCTTTCCTGATTTGGAACCAGTCCATTGTTCCTTGTCCAGTTCTAACTGTTGCTTCTTGTCTTGCATACAGGTTTCTCAGGAGGCAGGTATGGTGGTCTGGTATTCCCATCTCTTCAAGAATTTCCCACAGGTGTGACTCACACAAACTTCCATGTAGTCAATGAAGCAAAAAGAGATGCTTTTCTGTAATTCCTTCCTAAAGGAGTGTTCTTTAGAGTGTTCATTTGAACTGAAACTCCAATACTTTGGCCACCTTATACAAAGAACTGATTCATTTGAAAAGACCCTGATGCTGGGAAAGATTGAAGGCAGGAGGAGAAGGGGATGACAGGAGGAGATGGTTGGATGGCATCACTGAATCAATGGACAAGAATTAGGGTAAACTCTGGGAGTTGGTGATGGACAGGGAGGCCTGTGTGCTGTGGTCCCTGGGGTCGCAAAAAGTCAGGCACGACTGAGCTACTGAACTGAACTGAGCTGGAATTCCTTTGCTTTTTCTAGGATCCAACCAATGTTGGCAATTTGATCTCTGGTTCTTCTGCCTTTTCTAAATCCAGCTTGCTCATCTAGGTAGTTCTCAGTTAATGTATTGTTGAAGCCTACCTTGAAGGGTTTTGAGCATTACCTTGCTAGTGTAGAAATAAGTGCAATTGTCTGGTAGTTTGAACATTCTTTGGCATTGTCTTTCTTTGAGATTGGAATGAAAACTGACTTTTACAGTCCTCTGGCAACTGCTGAGTTTTCCAAATTTGCTGGCATATTGAGTTTATTGTAACTTAACAGCATCTTTTAGGATTTGAAATAGCTCAGCTGGAATTGGATCCCCTGTACTAGCTCTGTTTGTAGTGATGCTTCCTAAGACCCACTTGAATTCATCCAGGACGTCTGGCTCTAGGTGAGTGATCACATTGCTAATTGTTCCTATGTTCTTATTTCTTCTTGTTCAAGGTTCTCTGTCTTTGGCAGTGGCCAGCAAGTACTTTATAAGCATCAACTCAAGAAATTCTCATAGGAACCCCAGAAACTGAGGGATTAAGAACACTCACTGCCCAAGATTAAGTAAATTAACCTAAGTGGTAGAGCAGATGTCAGACCCAACTCTGTTTTATTCCCAAGTGTGTACACGTGTACTAATTCATTTCAGTCATGTCCAACTCTTTGAGACCCTATGGACCACAGGCTGAAGTCCATAGGGTCTTCTCTGTCCATGGGATACTCCAGGCAAGAATACTTGAATGGGTTTCCATTTCCTTCTCCAGGGAATTTTCCCACTCCAGGGATCAAACCTATATCTCATGTCTCCTGCATTGGCAGGCAGGTTCTTTACCACTAGCACCACCTAGGAGGCCCCTTATTCCCAAGGCTGGGCTTTTATTCACAGCTGCAGTGTCTCTGAGGGAGAATAAACAGGGTTAAGGATGCCCATGTGTGACTACAGGCATTTTTCTCCAGACTTCATCATTTATGTTCAGAAAACTCCCAGATAGAACTCAGCTAATATCCAACAGCCTTTGCCATTACTGTACATCTTATTAAGCACCAGAGATTGAACACAGTTCCTGGGAATCTGGTATGCTGCTGCTGCTAAGTCGCTTCAGTCATGTCCGACCCTGTGCAACCCCATAGACAGCAGCCCGCCAGGCTCCCCCATCCCTGGGATATTCCAGGCAAGAACAATGGAGTGGGTTGCCATTTCCTTCTCCAATGCATGAAAGTGAAAGTGAAGTTGCTCAGTCGTGTCTGACTCTTCGAGACCCCATGGACTACAGCCTACCAGGCTCCTCCGTCCATGGGATTTTCCAGGCAAGAGTACTGGAGTGGGGTGCCATTGCCTTCTATGGAATCTGGTATGAGAACCCCTTAAAACAGCAGACTTGAGGATCCATAGTCTCAATACACCTGACAAATATGCTAACTCACTGCTAGCAATGCCTGTGGCAGGTATTGCTAGTTGATCACAGCAGACTTTCAGACAGAATTTGCATATGACTTCACCATTCAGACACTGCTAAATGCAGAGTGGCCTAGACCACCAAAAAGAATGAAAAGCAACAATGGATTGACCTAGAGAGTGTCATATGAATGAAGTCAGACAAAGAGGGAGAAATATCATATGAAATCCCTTATATGTGGAATCTAATAAGAAATGATACAAGTGAACTTACAAAACAGAAAACAGACTCATACACTTAAAGAATGAACATATGGTCACTGGGTGAAGGATGAGAAGAATTAGATAGTTGAGAGTTTCAGATGGACATATACACAGTGCTGTATTTAAAATGGATAACCAGCAAGTACCTACTGTGTAGCACATGGAATGTTAAGTGCAGCCTGGATGGGAGAGGAGGTTGGGGGAGAATGGATACATGTAGTATTTCCTTCATTGTTCACCTGAAGCCATCACAACTTTGCTTGTTAATTGGCTATAACCCAATACAAAATTACTTTGCTTGTGTGTGAGATGAGTGCAGTTGTATGGTAGTTGAGCATTGTTTGGCATTGCCTTTCTTTGGATTGGAATGAAAACTGAATTTTTCCATTCCTGTGGCCACTGCTGAGTTTTCCAAATTTGCTGGCATATTGAGTGAGCACTTTCACAGCATCATCTTTTAGGATTTGAAATAGCTCAACTGGAATCCCATCACCTCCACTAGCTTTGTTCATAGTGATACTTCCTAAAGCCGACTTGATTTTGCATTCCAGGATGTCTGGCCCTAGGTGAGTGATCACACCATCATGATTATCTGGGTCGTGAAGATCTTTTTTGTATAGTTCTTTGTATTCTTGCCACCTCTTCTTAATATCTTCTTCTTCTGTTAGGTCCATACTATTTCTGTCTTTATTGTGCCCATCTTTGCATGAAATACCCCCTTTGTATCTCTAATTTTCTCGAAAATATCTTTAGTCCTTCCCATTTTATTGTTTTCCTCTATTTCTTTGCATTGATCACTGGAAACAGTGACAGACTTTATTTTGGGGGGCTCCAAAATAATGGCAGATGGTAAGTGCAGACATGAAATTAAAAGACAGTTACTCCTTGGGAATAACATTATGACCAACCTAGACAGCATATTAAAAAGCAGAGACATTACTTTGCCAACAAAGGTTTGTCTAGTCAAAGCTATGGCTTTTCCAGTAGTCATGTATGGATGTGAGAGTTGGACTATAATGAAAGCTGAGTACCAAAGAATTTATGCTTTTGAACTGTGCTATTGGAGAAGACTCTTGAGAGTCCCTTGGACAGCAAGGAGATCCAACCAGTCCATCCTAAAGGAAACAGTCCTGAATATTCACTGGAAGGACTGATGCTGAAGCTGAAACTCCAATACTTTGGCCACCTGATGTGAAGAACTGACTTATCTGAAAAGACCCTGATGCTAGGAAAGACTGAAGGTGGGAAGAGAAGGGGATGGCAGGGAATGAGATGGTTGGATGACATCACTGACTCAATGGACATGAGTCTGAGTAAACTCTGGGAGTTGGTGATGAACAGGAAGGCCTGGCGTGCTGCAGTCCATGCAGTCACAAAGTCGGACACGACTGAGCAACTGAACTGAATTGAACAATACAAAATAAAAACTTTAAAAACAAACAAAAAAGAATTGGCTAGAGAAAGGCAATCAAATGTCTTCCAGGTGTTATGCACTGCTCTGTGACTATTGCTCTACTCAATTTTGCTAAAATGTGCCAAATAAACCCAGTATAATCAGCTGAATATTCATCATTAAGATGAAAACTTCAACCTAAGTTTCTAGAGACAGCTAGGCAGTAGGATCTGAAACAAAACCTCAACACTTCAGTATTCCTTCAGAGCACAAGGATGAATCAGGTTTATGCCTTCTGACCATAGCAGTCAGGTGTCCTTTTTGCTGGAGGCTCCAGTTGTGACCTTAAGGTATACTATCAGTTACTATTTAGAGAAAATAGCAGTGTTATTATTTATGACACAGACCCACCACCTAAAGAAAGAACATAGACAATTCTAAACAACTCACCACCACATGTGGTTATCTGGGGTATGGAGAAGGGAGTATATGGATTGAATTTACAGTCTAACATCCCTGCAGCCTACTCGGGTACCAAAAATTCCAATATTCCACAGAGATGGGGCCAAAGTTCTGACTCTTCAGATGAAACATTGAGAAAATCCTGTACTGCTTCTTCAAAAAAAAAAAAAAGCCTCAGGAGGTGTCCTTCTCTCCACTTCTGTGTGAATGGGAAGTGGCCCTCTCCCCACGTATAAATCTTAATCACATGTTCCTTCTGGAACAATCCCTCTTTGAATGTACCAGAGACCTGCTTTTTCGAACAAAACTATTGAATTACTCCAGCTCAATTGCACCCTCAAATCATAAAACATCTGAAGCCTTGTCTACACAGAAGACTGGATGGAGCTCATCACTTCCTCTTCTGCCTCCCCAGGTCCTACCGTGCTACCAAGTCACATCAGCAGAATGCCACACACCTGGACTCTACTGCTCCCCTTCATCCAAATACCTCACAAGACCACACCTCACAGGAGCTCAGCTAGTCCTCTTGATGAGTGAAAACTCCTAAAGCTTTTATAAAACAGATGATCACTATCCTTTTTGCAAATAATTAGAATAAGTACCTCTTAAGCATTTTATTATTAAAAACAAAGCACACAAATGCCACAATAAAGGGAAAAAAATTCCTTTGACTGGGTGAACTTAGATTTTTTTTCCTACTTGGTAGATATAAAAAATCACCCAGCTCAATTTGCTTCTCTTCTTGGCTTGGTTTCTAGAAGGTTAAGTTGGTATTAATTTGCAATAATTATTCATGATTGAGGTCTCTGGTACAAATATCTTCCTTCCTTATCTTTTGGCCATAGTTCTTATAACTTAAAAAAAAAATTTAACAATTCTACTTTTATTTTTTTGTTTTAATATTGATAGAATATGTACATTAATAATGAGATAAATTCAATTATTTCATCATCTGTGATTACCTGTAGAATAGAAGGATTAATCATAAAATGTGTCCCCCATTATTCTGGTTTTATTTTTTATTTTTTGGCTGTGCTGTGTGGGATCTTATTACCCAACCAGGGATTGAAGCTGTGACCCCTGCAGTAGTAGCACAGAGTCTTATCCACAGAACCACCAGGGAAGTCCCTGTTCCTCATTATTCTAAAAGTAGAAAACTGATTGGAGGAATAGACCAAATGCCTACTGAACAGATTCCCTGCCTGTGTCCTCCTAGGGGAATATTTTTAACATTATTTATATTAGAAGTTTTGAGAAAGGAGGGATCACAAACAGTGTGGTATCACTCCAAATACTGGTGATGATAAAGAGCAAAGCTGAAAATAACAGGATTTATCTTTTCAATACATTTAACAGATGCAACTTACTTGGACATGTAAATGAATGTATTTTTCAAATATGTCACTTCTGACATACATTTCCTTAATGTCTCCTTTCCTTTTCCTAATCTTTTACTATCCTTGTCATTTCTGAAAACTCCAGGAGAAGAAAAACTCCTATTTTCCTTCTACATTAGTTCCAACATGATGAAATATTTTATTTTTAAGGAAGTATTTATAGAGTGGATGCTCTGTGTTAGGCAGTATGTTGTAAACAAGACAGAAACAGTACCTGTCCTCATGGTGGTCACATTTGTCCTCTTTATGCTAAAAATGCAAAGCTGCAGTTGACCTGCTCCCAGGTCCATTTGCCTTAAGGACCACATTGACTCAACAGTGGCCATCACATTCAATTACATAATGTCAACTTAATGAGAAGTTCCAAAAGATAGACTCTCTGGAATTTCAGGGGTCTGGTCAATTACAGCATAAATGGAAGCCAGCCTGCGTTGCCATCCCAACCTGAGAGCCCTGGTACTCACTTGTAGATTCCAGGCATTTCACATCTCATGATGTCCTTAAGAAATACCACCAGAGAACAAAGAAAATGATTCCAAGGGGAATCACAAATATAGCAATCCGAGGAATCGAAGCCACCATCACAGACACCACACCAATCACAAGTAGAAACATCTGAAATAGTGAAAACAGATACAGAGGGCTCCTTATGAAGGACACTTTTCAAAGATAAACTTTAATGAGCTCTTTTGTTAGTATTAAACTCCTTTCCTTGAAAGACTTGTTAAAACAGTATGGAATGCTTTCCCATCCTAAGAAATAGAACTATAGGTGGTTCTCATGATGTTTATTGTATGAGCCAAACACTATAATAAGGACTTTCTCAGTGTTGTTGTTCAGTCACTAAGTTGAACCTGAATCTTTGTGACCCCATGGACTACAGCACACCTGGCTTCCCTGTCATTCACTACCTTGCAGAGTTTGCTCAAACTCATGTCCAATGAGTCAGTGATGGCATTCAACCATCTCATCCTCTGTCATCCCCTTCTCTTCCTGCCCTCAATCTTTCCCAGCATCAGGGTCTTTTCCAATAAGTCAGCTCTTCACTTCAGGTAGCCAAAGTATTAGAGCTTCAGTTTCAGCATCAGCCCATCCAATGAATATTCAGGGTTGATTTCCTTTAGGATTGACTGGTTTGATCTCCTTGCTGTCCAAGAGATTCTCAAGAATCTTCCCCAAACCACAGTTCAAAAGCATCAGTTTTTTTTGGCACTCAGCTTTCTTTATGGTCCAACAGTCACATCCATAAATGACTACGGGAAAAACCATAGCTTTGACTAGATGGACCTCTGTCAGCAAAGTTATGTCTCTGCTTTTTAATTCACTGTCTAGATTTGTCATTGCTTTTCTTCCAAGGAGCAATCGTCTTTCAATTTCATGGCTGCAGTCACCATCTGCAGTGATTTTGGAGCCCAAGAAAATAAAGTCTGTCACTGTTTACATTGTTTTCCCATCTATTTGCCATGAATTGATGGGACTAGATGCCATGATCTTTATTTTTTGACAGAGCTCCCACAATTGGGATTCCAAAAGCATCAAGGGGTGAGTTTCTGGATATCTTCCTCCCCTTGGACACTGGAGGAGACCCACGAGGGGAGGGCTTCCTATCTGACTCACACCTGTACCTCAGAACCTCAAATCTATTTGGTTTGTTGAAGAGAATGAGGGAGAGAGGGAAATGCCACCCCACCGACCTCACACACAACTGACTCACAAACTTAAAATCCAAACAACCAGCAACATATCCTCACATCCTACATTCCAGATGGACCTTTCTTTTACTTCAAACTCCTTTCAAGAGTAGCCTGTCTTCACCTCAAGTCCCTCCACACCAAATGGATTTGCAGCCCTTTGCAGTCTGGCCTCCTCCCATCTGAAGCCTGTTACTCAGGTCACCAGAAGCCTTCTGATTCAAAATCAACCAACAATTTTCCATGGACTCATCTTCTCATTTGCATTGAACAGTCTTGTCCTTCCTTGGTTCCTCAATCTACTTCCTCCTTTCTCCCTTGCTATTCATTGTGTGTCTCCTCTCCTCCCCTTTCTCTCTGCTTTCTCTCTGAGTATCGAGCCTTCTCATTCATTCTCGCCGGGCAATCATGTCATCTTCACAGATTCAGCTACTACCTGCTCAGTGAAGAACACAGAGGCTCCATGCTCATCCCAGACCTCTCCCTGTAACACCAGACTCTTATTTCCAATGGCCTGCAGGATGCCTCCACCTTCAACTTCAAGATAATTGAACTACAGAGCAGAGTTGGGATTGGAAATCAGTGAGACTAGACTTTTCTCTCTTCATTACTGAGACTGTATCTTACTGAGATCAGGTAGCATCTATCTCTGACCCTCTATATATCATGTAAAACTATGTGATGATTCTGATTATGACCACTAACTAACCATGTACTAAGCACACAGAGGAAACCCAACCTTGGCCTAGCTTGTCCTTAACAAAGAAACAGAGACTTTCACAAAATCTTTTCAAAGTAATTTACAATCACTGTTAAAATATAGCACTGTTTTTAGGGAAGAATTATTTCTGGGGATAAATTATGTAGTTAAACTCAGTAGGACACATTTATGAAATAAGTTTGCGGAGGAGAAAAAACAAACAAACAAACAAACAGACATCTCTGCAGTAAAAGCACTCTGCCTCCAAATCTCAGCTTAATTCACATTGGTAACAGTGGAAGATGTGCCCATAGGCTACACTGTCTGCAATCAGATATTGACTCCTGCAATTCTGTGCTCAGCTTTTGTTAATGCATTTCATTTCTGAAATTAACACTTGGAAAGAAAAAGAAAATTCCCCATGGATTTAATCACTAAAAAGTTCAGTTCAGTTCAGTTCAGTCATTCAGTCATGTCCAACTCTTTGCGACCCCATGAATCACAGCACACCAGGCCTCTCTGTCCATTACCAACTCCCAGAGTTCACTCAAACTCACGTCCATCAAGTCGGTGATGCCATCCAGCCATCTCATCCTCTGTCATCCCCTTCTCCTCCTGCCCCCAATCTCTCCCAGCATCAGAGTCTTTTCCAATGAGTCAACTCTTTGCATGAGGTGGCCAAAGTACTGGAGTTTCAGCTTTAACGTCATTCCTTCCAAAGAACACCTAGGACTGATCTCCTTTAGAATGGACTGGTTGGATCTCCTTGCAGTCCAAGGGACTCTCAAGAGTCTTCTCCAACACCACAGTTCAAAAGCATCAATTCTTTGGTGCTCAGCTTTCTTCACAGTCCAACTGTCACATCCATACAAGACTACTGGAAAAACCACAGCCTTGACTAGACGGACCTTTGTTGGCAAAGTAATGTCTCTGCTTTTTAATATGCTATCGAGGTTGGTCATAACTTCCTTTCCAAGGAGTAAGCATCTTTTAATTTCATTGCTGCAATCACTATCTGCAGTGATTTTGGGGCCCCAAAAAATAAAGTCTGACACTGTTTCCACTGTTTCCCCATCTATTTGCCATGAAGTGATGGGACCAGATGCCATGATCTTAGTTTTCTGAATGTTGAGCTTTAAGCCAACTTTTTCACTCTCCTCTTTCACCTTCATCAAGAGGCTTTTTAGTTCCTCTTCACTTTCTGCCATAAGGGTGGTATCATCTGTATATCTGAGTTTATTGATAATTCTGTCTACTAAAAAGTAGACAGAATTAAAAAAACAGAAAAAAATAGTCCACATGAGCAACAATATCGAAAGAAGAAATGAGAGCTGAGATGACCCAACATCATTCTTTAGAATCTCAAGTTCATAGACAAAACAGAGGCTGGATAGAAGGTATTCCTGTAGGTCTTTCTCTCTCTCTCTCATCAATCAACTTGTGAAAAGAAAAACTGCCTACAAAAACAAAAGACATTTTCTGAGATGACCTTGATCCCAGAATTTAATTACTGGCTTAAAGGCTTTGTACTTTCAGTAACTGCTGTCTATTGTACTTGGAGTTCCCAGGTGGCTCAGTGGTAAATAATCCACCTGCCAATACAGGAGACACAGGTTTGATCCCTGGGTCAGTAAGATCTCCTGGGCAAGGAAATGGCATCCCGCTAGAGTACTCTTGCCTGAGAAATACCATGGATGGAGGAATCTGGCAGGCCATAGTCCATGGAGTCACAAAATAGTTGGACACAATTTAGTAACTAAACAACAACAACATTGTCTTTGATATTTGGCAAAACTAAAACAATTATGTAAAGTTTAAAAATAAAATAAAATTTTAAAAAAAGTATAAATTTCACCTTATTTTTATCACTCTTTTCTTTGTAAGTAACCACACCTACTGCTGCTGCTGCTACTGCTAGGTTGCTTCAGTCGTGTCCGACTCTGTGTGACCCCGTAGACGGCAGCCCACCAGGCTCCCCCATCCCTGGGATTCTCCAGGCAACCACACCTAGTTTTATCCAAATAAAATAGTAAGTAAATATTTTGGTAATACAATGCATCTGGTTAGTGCTCAGTCATGTCCAACTCTATATGACTCCATGGGCAGTAGCCCACAGGCTTCCACTATCCATGAAATTCTCCAGGCAAGAATACTGGAGTGGGTTGCTATTTCCTCCTCCAGGGGATTTTCCTGTCCCAGGGATCGAACTCATGTCTCTTGCATCTCATGCACTAGCAGGCAAATTCTTTTCCACTGAGCCACCTGGGAAGCCCAATATGAAGCATAATTTAGTTCATCTAGGTTATCTTTCCACAAGAGGTGATTATTTCTATGTTATGAAATGCACTCACAGTAAAGAGAATCCACACCAGACACCTGGAAGGCAGAGGAAGAACCATTTGCCCAGCATGTTGCTGCTTCAGAACAACTTTGATGTGACTGTGTAGCCACTCCTGCCCCAGGTGTCACTCATGTTAACTCAGCCTCCCAATCACAGCCGCGCCTTTCTCTCACAACCATGACCTTTACTGAAGATAACAGGACACATCACCAGGCTGAAAAGCCCACCATCAGCTCCTCTGAAATGACCTTGAGAAATAGGCACTCTACTGTTCCCTGTGAGAACTCGACAGGAATGGTATGTTACCTGGATGAAATCTTGAAATGTCTGGGGCAGCAAGTCATCCATATGCCCAATGTCTTTGGAGAAATGATTTAAAATTCTTCCTGCAAGAACAGGATATGAGAGATTACTAATTTCCTAAGACAGGAAACAATTCACAAACAAATTGAAACAATAATTTTAAAGCATATGTATTTAGGGACTTCCCTGGTGGTATAGTGTCCCCATTGCAGAGGGTATAGGTTCAATCTCTGGTCCAGGAAGATCCCACATGTCACAGAGCAACTAAGCCTGTGCAGCACAACTACTGAAGCCCCTGTGCCTAGAGCCTGAGCTCCACAGCAAGAGAAGCCACTGCAATGAGAAGTGGGAACACCACAATGAAGAGCAGCCCTGCTTGCTGTAAGTAGAGAAAGCCTGTGTGCAGCAACAAAGGCCCAATCCAACTATAAATAAATAAATAAATCTTAAAAAAAAGACATGTATTAAATATTTAATGTATTGGATGTCCCTAGTGGCTCAGGTGTGAAGAATCCACCAGACAATGCAGGAGACAAAAGAGGTGTAAGCTCAATTCCTGGGTCGTCAAGATCCTCTGGAGAAGGAATGGCAATCCACTCCAGTATTCTTGCCTGGGAAATTCCATGAACAGAGGAGCCTGGTGGACTACATTCCATGGGACCACAAAAGAGTTGGACATGATTTAACTATTAAACAGCAAATTTATTTTTTTTTTTTTATTCTTCCAATTTTATTTTATTTTTAAACTTTACATAATTGTATTAGTTTTGCCAAATATCAAAATGAATCCGCCACAGGTATACATGTGTTCCCCATCCCGAACCCTCCTCCCTCCTCCCTCCCCATACCATCCGTCTGGGCCGTCCCAGTGCACCAGCCCCAAGCATCCAGCATCATGCATCGAACAGCAAATTTAGTATATCACAAATTCAAATGAAATAAGCTGATTGTGTAAAAAGAGAGAAAATAGGATGATCTCTAAAGAGAAAGAAAACTACCACCAAATGGCAGTGGGTGGGAAGTTGAGAATTAGTCCTGAATTTTAAAAGAACGGGAGACTCTTGTGGCAGTGTCAAGAAGGGTTGGTGGATTTCAGAATGTTCCCTCCCTTTAGATCCCTCTTATCTAAGACTCATTCCAAGTGCTAAGTTTAAATAAACAGTTGCAAAATACCTAAGTTAATCCTAATGTTACACTAATTTTGCTTTAGGTATCAAGATTAATTTTCCCAAATGATACTCTTTAAATCAACATAATTATAACCTCTCTGAAGGTTTTTTTTTTTTTTTTTTTTTCCCCTCCAGGTCATTCACAGCACTTCACATTTGGGGAAACTGTGAGTTATGACATTTCCAAGTTGTGAGTTTACTACTGGGGTAATAAGTCTTTATTTTCAAAGGTGTACCAGGTGTGACAAGCATAGACTTATGAATAAGCATCTAAGAAGATCAGAGGGATATAGGAAGGAAAACAAAAATAGTACTAAATGAGTAAGGATCACTTATCATTGATTTTATTTTCCTTCTCAGAATCCACAACAATAGTTTATCCTAAAGGCTTCAAGATTAGAATATGAGAACTAATTTCTATTAAATATCTAGCGTGAATTTAAAACAGCACCTGTCACATCAGTAAACAAAGGATTCTGCAGCCATGAAGACTCTGAAGCCACCCCTACAAGGGTGGTGCACCCTGAGGAGACTCAGGATGAGAAAGAAGAGGGTACTGGCCCCAGATAGAGCAGGTGCATATTAAAGGAAGTGTAATACAGAGAAGCCAATTTTGACTCAATGTTGGATCTGTTTCTTTGACCATAGCTATTCACTGCTTTTGTCAGGGAACCCTGCCCTTCTGCCTTAGGTTAAACTAAATTAGCCTTTTTTTTTTTAGTTCACAGGGAGACAATCTGACTCTCACCACCTTTGGATAGCTGTAGAAAAGAAAAAAATTAAAAAATCCCCTCCAATTTTGCAAGGTCAATGGCTTTACTTCCTCGCCTCCTCTCCTCTATGTTCTATAAACGAACCTGGCATCCAGACCCCAGTAAGATGGTTATTTTGAGACATTAGTCTGCCATCTTCTCAGTCTACTGGGTTTCCAAGTAAAGTTGTTATTTCTTGCTTGAACACGACATCTGTAAGATTTATTGGCATTGTGAAGGCAAGCAGTATGAGCTTGAACTCAGTAACATATGATACCACTATATGTGGTTTTCTCTTCATGTCATCACATACCAAAAACAAATTCCACCATAAATTACCTATTACAAATTCTACTTTTTAAAATAAACACAGGGAAGAGTTCAACTTAGCATACCACTAAAAGAGCAAATAACTGATGCCCCCAAACCTTTGGGCATACCTTTGCAGTACTTAATTTGGTTTCTATTTCTTGAAGGAATTAAGTTTGGATAATAGACACAGGATAGGGAGACAAGATATACACTGGTATGCCTGCTGCTCTAGGATTAGTGATCTTGAAGATTTAAACTTGGTTCCAAATCCTTGAATAATAAATACATCAGCATCTGGAGAAGCCTACAGGTCATCATCAGACTGTTGAACTGTGGTCATGAGCACTCAGAGGCTGTGATAACAGAAATTCAGTCCCATTTAATGCTCCCAAATTTATGACTGTAGCTTTCACATTAACAGGCTAAGTAGAGCAACTTCACAGCCATAATAGCATGGACTCCTCCAATCACTTCCTCGCTATGGCTTCATAACATGATGAGATCTGAGTGAGCCTCTGCATCTTACCATCCTGTGCTCCACATAGTGCCTGGACTAAACAACATGTGTTGAATAAATCTGCATAAGATACTGCCCTAAATAGTCTTATTCAATCCTCACAATAGCCTTGTCAAACAGGAAGGGCAGCAGTTATTCCCATTTCACAGGAGAGGAAGTTTCCAGACACCATGTCATTATCTTCACTAAGGTTCATTAGGTACTGCCCATGTGCTAAATGCTGTGAATATATTAACCTGTTTGCTGCTAAGTCACTTCAGTTGTGTCCGACTCTGTGCAACCCCACAGACGGCAGCCCACCAGGCTCCTCTGTCCCTGGGATTCTCCAGGCAAGAACACTGGAGTGGGTTGCCATTTCCTTCTCCAATGCATGAAAGTGAAAAGTGAAAGTGAAGTCGCTCAGTCGTGTCGGACTCTTAGCGACCCCATGGACTACAGCCCACCAGGCCCTCCATCCATGGGATTTTCCAGGCAAGAGTACTGGAGTGGAGTGCCATTGCCTTCTCTGATTAACCTGTTTAATGCCCACAAAGTCAAGGTATTGGTAAGTGTGTGAATAGTATCCTCATTTTATAGGTAAGAAAATTGAGACACAGAGAAATTAAATAACTTGCACATAAGTATTAACATAAATGTCACTGGCTATTACTATTAGTAACTAGTACCAGGACTGAACCCAGAAGTTGGCTCCAGAGTCCATACTTATAACCATGACAACATCCTTCCTGGAGATTTGCCTCCAGTAGTATCTACCTACTTTGACCTTGATCACACAGCTAGTTGATGACCAGGCAACTCCTGTCCTCTCTCCAGTCACATCCCTGCCTTGACAGGTCCTATCAATCATCATCTGGAAAAACAAAGCCAGTGTGGGCTTCAGCACAAGTCTAACCAACTGAGAGTGGGCGGTTACAGTGATGAACTAACTCTTCATAGAAACCCAGGTCACGAGACTACCTTCCAAAGCAAGACAGGTCAAAGGCCTCTGTGTGGAGGAAGCAACCACTGGGAAACCTTCAGGGACACTGTTACTTAGTATTGAAGATCCTCCTGCTATGTACCACAAGATCTCTTAAATGTAACCAAAAGTCCATTGTAAAACTAGAGGGCTGATTTTATTGAAGAGGATGTATATTTTTCACTGATCTTGTATTTTAATTAATCTTCCATTACCATTCGGGTAAACCTCAAAATATGAGCACATGCCAGAGCTCTGGGGTCCCAGATATGGATGGGCAATGAAAGAAACAAACACACAGCCTGTCTCCTGTAGAGATGTTCCTGGAAGAAGGTCTTTCCTAGTTAACTTGACACTATGTAACACGGCCAGCGTTTCAACAACTAGTCAAAAACATTTCAACACATTTGCATAGTATATTGGGTATATAGAACAAATGGACTCTTAAATCATCCTGCAAAGTAAACGTTCATTTATCTTTACAGACATGAATAAATTGGAATAAAAGCTTATATACTCCTATATTCAGATTTTTTTCCTATCAGGAAAAATTATCAATGAAGTTTTTGGTAGAAAATGAAAACACACGGACAGTGATTTTCTTCCAAGCATATCTTCCATTTTCAAATATGAAAATGTAATCAGGCAGTAAATCTGTTTATAAGACATACTCATTGAGAAACTTCATGTCTGACTTACCTATTGGATTTTGATTGAAGAACAATACTGGAGCTCTCAAAATGCTCTCCAACATTTTGTTGTGCAAAGTTTGTGAAGAATTAGCAAGGGCATAGAATATCAGCAGAGACCTTGTGATGCCAAAAAGGATGGTAGATACAGTTAACCCTGAAATAAAGAAACATCAATCAGCACAAGATCTCTGTCTTATCCTCAAGGATGCTGAGGCGTGGTTGGCAGTTTATAAAGATACTGTACATTTTATTCTATAGATAAAGTTTACATAGAAATTTGCATACATATAGAATACACAATTTTACATATGTAAATATATATATAAAGTAAATTCTGTAAGCTTTAGTTTTTCCACAAAATACATGTATAAAGAAGAATATAAAAATCAATGTTTTCCTCTCACTAAATAGAAACAACAGAGGGGGAAAAATATCATCTGTTACCTACAGTTTCATTCTAGGCTTTCCTAGTTCAATTACAAGTTCTAATAAAAACTCACAAGATTAATAATTACAAAAAGTTGATCTTCTCTCCACATTTCGAATTACACTATTTACAACATGTCCCACAATCTAAAAAGTGAGGTATGTCTTGGCACTAGCATGTGAATTAACAGGGAACAGGAGAAATGATTTACCATTTCCCTATAATTTACAAGGAAATTTACTTTCATGTGAAGTAGCTTCTTAAGAACCTACTGTACAGGGAACTACTCAAAGCTCTATGGTGACCTAAATGGAAATCCAAAGAGAGGATATTGTATCATTGGTTCACTTTTCTGTACAGCAGAAA
This sequence comes from Bos indicus x Bos taurus, assembly GCF_003369695.1. Classification (NCBI taxonomy): domain Eukaryota; kingdom Metazoa; phylum Chordata; class Mammalia; order Artiodactyla; family Bovidae; genus Bos; species Bos indicus x Bos taurus. The sequence continues at coordinate 71,250,414 of NC_040087.1, read as the reverse complement.
CTAACACAATATTGGAGAGCAACTATACTGAAATAAAAAGTAATAAAAATTTAAAATATTAAAAATAAAGTAGCTAATTCTTTGCCCAAATAACTTTAAAGAGTATATTGCAAGAAGCTACAAATTATATTTTGACATAAGATAATTGTTCTAATCAAACAATTAATCTCTCACTAAATGTTTGATAGAACCCCAAAGCATTTGTAAATAAATACAATAATTTAATTTATGTTTTATCAATGACATAAATGAATACTACTATGCATATAAAAATTAAAACAGCCCTCTAAACATCTCTTGGACTTTTCCGGTGGCTCAGACAGTAAAGTGTCTGCCTACAATGCGGGAGACCTGGCTTCGATCCCTGGGTCAGGAAGATCCCCTGGAGAAGGAAATGGCAACCCACTCCATTACTCTTGCCTGGAAAATCCCATGGACAGAGGAGCCTGGTAGGTTACAGTCCATGGGATTGCAAGGAGTCGGACACGACTGAGCGACCTCACTTTTACTAAACATCTCTTCAATTCACAATATTAAAGAGTTGGGGTGACTTCTGTAATAAATATTCCACCAAGCACTTTTTTCCATTCAGCTGACCAGTGTTATTTAAATTCTGAAAGCTGTTTAAATTCCTGAATTCCATCAACAGGCATTTTGCCTTAGCCCACAGTCCTATAAGAATGTGTAACAGAATCCTTTCATTCTTCTCTAAGCTCTCATTTTCCACCAATTCTAAAGCTAAACTGCTGTTAGATTCAAGTTTCTTATCAAGTAATCAATAAAATAAATGCCAAATTTCAATGAGTGGATTTTTATATAACTCATTCTTTGTTAATCTTTGTATAAGCATTTGTACAAGCAAACTTTGTACAATCATTTTCTGTGAGGATATTTAAATTTTTATTTAGTTTTTAAAAAATTTTATTAGGATATAGTTGCTTTACACTGTTGTGTTAGTTTCTGCTGTACAATGAACTTAACCAGCTATATGTATCCATATATCCCCTCCCTCTTAGACCTCCCATCCCCCCATCCCTCCCTTCTAGGTCATCACAGAGCACTGAGCTAAGCTCCCTGTGCTATACCGCAGCTTCCCACTAGCTATCTGTTTTACATATGGTACTGTATATGTGTCAGTCCTAATCTCCCAATTCATCTTCCCCACCTCCCTACCCCTCGCCATGTCCACATGTGTGTTCTCTACATCTATGACTCCATTCCTGCCCTGTAAATAGGTTTATCTGTACCATTTTTCTAGATTCCGTATATATATATATGCATTAATATAAGCATTTTGTTTGCTTTTCTCTTTCTGACTTACTTTACTTTGTATGATAGACTCTAGGTCTATCCACATCTCTACAAATGACCCAATTTCGTTCCTTTCTACGGATGAGTAGTATTCCAGTGTACATAGGTACCATACATGAAATGAAAAACAATCCTCAGAACAGGAGAAAATAACTGCAAACTACGCAACTGACAGGGATTAGTCTCCACAATATACAAATAGTTCATGCAGCTCAATATCAGGAAAAGAAAAATCAAAAAATAGGCAGAAGGCCTAAATAGACACTTCTTCAAAGAATACATACAGATGGCCAAGAGGCACATGAAAAGATGGTCAACATCACTGTTAGAGAAATGTAGATCAAAACTACAATAAGGTATTACCTCACACCAGTCAGAATGGCCATCACCAAAAAATACACAAACAATAAATGCTAGAGAGTGTGGAAAAAAGGGAATCCTCTTGCACTGTTGGTAGGAATGTAAATTGATGCAGCCACTATGGGGAACAGTATGAAGGTTCCTTAGAAAACTAAAAATACAACTACTATATGACCCAGAAATCTCACAACTGGGCCTATACCCTGAGAAAACCATAATTCAAAAAGACACATGTACCCCAATATTCATAGCAGCAATATTTACAAAAACCATGGCATGGAAGCAACCTAAATGTCTAACAAGTGAATAGATAAAGAAGACATTTAAAATTTTAGGTGAAGATACCCTTTAAGAAGTACATATGCTATATAAAATCTAAACACTCTTGTGAATAGAGACAGTCATGTTAATATTAGTCTGGCAAGCCAAATGTTAAATTAATCACACAGCTGGGGAGGAGATAACACTGTGATCTCAAGGTAAGAAAGAGAAAGAATCTAATCCCAGACACTGGATTTCCTCTGCTTAGCTTCTCTAATAACTAGTGAAGCCCAAGAGATGAGCAGTATTGTAAAGCAGAGCTTTGCATACGTGGGAGGGAATAATGCTTTTATTTGGGCCCATGCTCCTAGAGGATTTCATCCAAGATCAATAAAAGCCAACGTTTATTCAGACAGAATTGGACCAACCTGAACCACAGGGTGGGGATTCATTTCTAATACACTTACCCATCCATAAAAAATTTAGCTAAAGCAACCTACTTAAGACAATAGCCATGTATTTCCAGGGGCTGATTTTTTGAATGTGCAATCCTTGTTTAACTACCAAAATCCAGTACAGAGCAAATTAAGAGTTTTCATTCAACCTCTTTTCTTCTAGTAGATCTTTAAAATAATTATTCTAATTAATTCACAGAGTAAATATGACTAAGACAATCTGTTAAGACATTGCTGAATTACTCTGGAAGCCCTAGTTTATCACACAGATTCATTATAAACACCTTAGACTCTGCTATAATAGAGAAGATTATGCAACTTTACCAAGTAAATGCTTAAGAACCAGCTCAGCTCAAATATTAAATCTTCAGCTTCTTTTACATATGTCCCAAAATACAGGCCACTTTGTACTTTTGCCCTATTGAACAGGGAAGAAAAAATATTACACTATAGATTATATATAGAATATACACAAATATAAAAAAAAATCTCAAACTTGGGTTCATAAATTGTTTTTGAGTACCTAAGTTTCTTCCTTTATTTTAACTAAGAAATAAATGAAAATCCTCCACTTAAATGCTTTGACATGATTGATTCTGTCGGTTGACTCTATCATGAAATAAAATCACCTTTAGAAAATGACAGAAAATAAAATAAATGGTGGGGATGTTTATTCTCTGATATTTTTATCAGACCCCAAAGGAATAAGGAGGAAAATAATCTGTGCTTACCTTCCCCTAAAGCAACAGCTGTTTCTCAACAAAAGGAAAGGCCGCTGCTCTTGAGTACCTAAACCACCTTAAAATTCTTTCCTGTTCCCATTTTGCTTTTGCTCCGTACTCTAACATTTATAAACTTTCCATATGGCAAAGCAGATGAGGATCCCTTTGGGTATATCTTGTAAATACCAAATGAAATACCATAAGTGATAAAACGTTACAGTTGTCTAATTTGTAACACCTCAAATGTTTCCCATGGTCTCTCAACTGTAGCCTCATATGTGTAGTTGAAAAACCATCCTTCTTCCTGTTGAACTGGAATAATTTCCAAGTTTGCATTTTTTCTCTGTACATTGAAGCTGGCATCATCTTAAAAAATATTTGAAAAGAAAAGAAATTGAAAGTGGGCTAAATTTCTGGAACATAAAACAAAAAAATTACATAAAAGCTAAGAAATTGAGTATCCAATACAAGCCCATTCACAAAGGATCAAAATATTAATTCAAATATGGGAAAAGTATTTCATTTACAATTTAGAGGTGTTGAGATCAAATCAATAAACAGAAACACTAATACATGTTTCATAAAAAGGACAAATGTCAAAATATGATATGTTTCATAGGAAAATACTTGCGTCTAATGAAAGAGGTGTCTTTCTAAAGCTTCTGGGAATTTGTAAAAATTCAAAATCATGTAAAGTGTTGATTGCTGAAATAAAGTGAAAAGTTCTACCTAGAAAAAAAAAATCTCAATTTGAGAAATGTATTTTATGCTCTAAAGTGTTTCCCAGCTCATAAGACATTGTGTGTATCTCCCTTTTAAAAATTTGAATCACGACTTTCAGTTTTCAAAACTCTGTGAAGATAGACTTAGAAAATGAACTTATGGTTGATGAGGGAAGGACAGTTAACAGAGTTTGGGATGGTCATGCACACACTGCTATATTTAAAACAGGTAACCAAAAAGGAGTTATTGTATAAGCATATGAAACTCTGCTCAATGCTATGTGGCAGCCTGGATGTAAGTGGGGTTTGGGGGAGAATGGATACATGCATATGTATGTCTGAGTTCCTTTGATGTTTACCTAAAACTATCACAACACTGTTAATCGGCTATACTTCAATGCAATATTAAAAGTTAAAAAAAAGAAAAAAAATTCTCTGAAGAAGCTGTTAAAGGGAGGGACATGGGAGAGACCATGGTGGGTCACACACCACCTGCAGGAACTTTCATTTTTCTTCAGGGAAACTATGTGAGGGTCAGACCCCTGACTCTGTGGGAAAGTGAGGCTTTGTATAGATTTCATAGCACTTTTGGTCAGATCAGGAATCACTCACCAGTCTGCAAGCCACCAGTCCTGCAGGACATAGGCAACCTAGATCAGGAAACAACAGTCACTCACACACTGACATCAGTGAGCCTCACACCCCACTCACTAGAACGGGGGATGGAAAGGCTCCAGAACATGGAGACGGTCCTTCTGGCTCAAGTCTGTGCCAAGTCCCACACCCCAGATGACCACAGGTCAGAAGAGGGCCTCTTAAAATTTAATATCTTTAAAAGAAATCTCATTTTCCCTAGAAGACTTTGCTCCCCAAATATAATGTTCAGTTCAGTTGCTCAGTCATGTCCGACTCTTTGCAACCCCATGAATTGCAGCATGCCAGGCCTCCCTGTCCATAGTCCATGAGTTCACTAGGACTCACGTCCATAGAGTCAGTGATGCCATCTAGCCATCTCATCCTCTGTTTTCCCCTTCTCCTCCTGCCCCCAATCCCTCCCAGCATCAGAGTCTTTTCCAATGAGTCACCTCTCCACATGAGGTGGCCAAAGTACTGGAGTTTCAGCTTTAGCATCATTCCTTCCAAAGAACACCCAGTACTGATCGATCTCCTTTAGAATGGACTGGTTGGATCTCCTTGCAGTCCAAGGGACTCTCAAGAGTCTTCTCCAACACCACAGTTCAAAACCATCAATTATTCAGCGCTCAGCTTTCTTCACAGTCCAACTCTCACATCCATACATGACCACTGGAAAAACCATAGCCTTGACTAGACGGACCTTTGTTGGCAAAATAATGCCTCTGCTTTTCAACGTGCTATCTAGGTTGGTCATAACTTTCCTTCTAAGGAGTAAGCATCTTTTAATTTCATGGCTGCAGTCACCATCTGCAGTGATTTTGGAGCCCAAAAAAGTAAAGTCTGACACTGTTTCCACTGTTTCCCCATCTATTTGCCATGAAGTGATGGGACCAGATGCCATGATCTTAGTTTTCTGAATGTTGAGCTTTAAGCCAACTTTTTCACTCTCCTCTTTCACTTTCATCAAGAGGCTTTTTAGTTCCTCTTCACTTTCTGCCATAAGGGTGGTGGCATCTGCATATCTGAGGTTGTTGATATTTCTCCCGGCAATCTTGATTCTAGCTTGTGCTTCTTCCAGCCTAGCGTTTCTCATGATGTACTCTGTATAGAAGTTAAATAAGCAGGGTGACAATATACAGCCTTGCCGTACTCTTTTTCCTATTTGGAACCAGTCTGTTGTTCCATGTCCAGTTCTAACTGTTGCTTCCTGATCTGCATATAGTTTCAATGCAAATACAAGTGGACTGCAAAGGCAGTAATAACAGTAAAAATGTTTTGATTTTTCAAAGCAAAAAGCTTGAGAGGTACAGTAATGGTGTTCTATGTGTCACTTGGCTGGGCTGGTCTCCAGTGATTCAACCAAACACTTGTCCAGATGTTGCCATGAAGGTATTTTGTGGATGTGGTTCACATCCATCATGAGAACTTCAGTAGAGCAGATCACTCTCAACACTGTGGTCACCTCATCCAGTCAGTCAAAGGCCATAAGACCAAAACCTGAGGCTTCCTGGAGGAGGAAGAAATTCTGCCTCAAGACAGCAGTGTCAGCTCCTGCCTGAAGTTCCAGCCTGCAGGCCTGCCTTTCTAATTTCGCATTCACCCAGCTAGATCTCACAACCTCATGAGTCAATTCATTGGGATAAATCTCTTAATACACAAAAATAATTATAAAGTACAGTATAAATAGTATGTAAATATCAACCTGAGTACACAAATCAAGATAAATGCCCTTATGTACCTGAGCTGCAATGTTTACTAGAATAAGGAAAATGATGACAGACCAGTGAGCATCAGCTGTGAAGTAATTTGCATAGGTCTTAAAATCTACTTTTCCTTCCAGTTGGCCCTCTAGAGGTAGTGTAACCTGTATGTTCTCAGTCTGGAAGGGAAAAATGGCAGTGAGACATGAACTTTTAAATAATGAACCCCAAATTTCAAAAGTTCAACTACACCCTCCACTGCAAAACTGTGGGGAAACAGACACATCTCATATACTGGCAGGAGCGCAGGATGGTCCATCTCCGATGGACAAGGGTGTAGGAATATCTGGCCAAATCACATATGTGTTTACCCTTGGACCCAGCCATCCTATGCCTAGGATTCTATTAGAAGTAAAAGAACATTTGCACGAGATTATTCACAGTTGGGTAGCTTTGCTTAAAATAAATCATTACTGTCAGCACACACACAACAAAAATCAATTAATTTATCAATTAATATATAAATGCAGAAGCTAAAATAACACACAAAATTATATGGAGATAATATATCCCTCTAGATGACTTGTGTCACTCAATGAAAGAAACAGAAAACATACTTGGGGCTCTAAATACTAACCAAATACAGTAAACTGAGTCACAAAGAGGGCTGGAATAATATGAGTTTGGATAGCATGTTGCAAGCGTATGATCTGAATCTATGTGATTCCAAAATTTCAGAGAGTGATCCTTGAGTTTAGAAAGTGAATAGCTAATCTGAATACTTATCAGAATCATCCAGGCTCCTGGGTTTGGATATTCAGGGCTTCGATATCAAAGATTATCTGTGTATTTTAAGAGAGATCTAGCGCATTTCTGCACTTCTGTCTGGAAGACTTAGAATGCAGTATAGAGTCATAGGAGCCTAGAATGTCCCAAATCTATCCTGGCCACTGAGATTCAAGGTGATTTAATGTGGCAAAAGCAGGACTCAGTCTAAGGGGGTCTTCACATTAATCCTCTGGATGCCTAAGGGAAATTAGGAGCCACCAGAGTGAGTAGGATCTAATTATGGTAAACTGAAGAGTTCTCAATCAGTGTGAGCCACACACACCCAGAAATTCATAGCAGGGCACTCACTACTCATCTCCATAAGATTCTCCATCCTACACTCAAAGGGGAACCCCAAGCAGGCTTGCTCCATTCATGTTCTTCTATCAATTCCATGGAATAGACTTTGGGAACTTTAGGATCTACTTTGGGACAAATGAAGATATCCTTAGAGAAGCACACTGAAGGTCCCTGAGGCCACCAAGAGCAGACAGACCCAGGCACATTGATGGATAGAAACTCACATCCTGGTCCTCTTGAGCTGCACCTTTCAACAAAGGTCTGGGAGACTGTAGAGGCTGACCCAAAGACTCAGAGATCACAGTGGAAGTTCCTGGAACTGGAGATGGTTCAGATTGCTTATTCCCCTTGTCAAAAAGGGAAAAAAATATCTACCTTGGATTTTAGGAACTCAGAGTAAGTTCCTCTTTTCACTGTTTTGCCCTAAAATTAAAAAAAAAAAAAATGAGAGGAATTAATTTACATTTGATAATAGTAAAACAACCTAAATATTAATCAAGAAAAGTTATGTGGCCTTAAATTATGGTTTTTGTGAAAAAAAAAAAAAAAAGATCCCTGAGTCTAGAATTCTTGTTGAAAAATCTAGTTCAGTCAACTCAGTACAGAACTGAACATTGTGTTTTCTGCCAAACCCTGTGTTGGGTGCTGGAGGATATGAAAGAAACATGTGTTTATGTGATTAAAATGCAGGCCATTGACATTAGTACCCTGGGCACTTGGGGAAGCAAGAAGCACAGAGGCTGGTGGGAGGATCAAACAGTCTCTACAGACAACATGGGAATTGAGAGAAGCCTCCCTGGTGGCTCAGACAGTAGAGAATCCGCCTGCAATACAGGATACCTGGGTTCGATTCCTGGATCGGGAAGATCCCCTAGAGGAGGGCATGGCAACCCACTCCAGTGTTCTTGGCTGCAAAATCCCATGGACAGAGGAGCCTGGCAGGCTACAGTCCATGGGGTCACAAAGAGTCAGACATGACTGAGTGACTATGCACATACAGCAAATCATGTGAGAAACAGAATTTTAAAAAAACAGTCAATTGGGGAGGATATTCCAGGAAAGAAATTTAAACTTAACCCAGAGGTGGGGACCAGCACATCTGCATATGGGTAAGAGTCTCTCATTAAATCTTCACTGACCACTGTCACTGTCACACTATCATGTGCCTGGCTGGGATAACAGGAACCAGCCCTGGACAGAAAACCCATGAAATCCAGGTCTATTGTCTTTACAACTGCCCCATACACTCAGGAAGTTCAAACCTGAAAATTCAATATTCCACTGTTAAAGTAATTAAACAAGGAGGCCATGGGTCTGGGGTGGCTCTAAAGCCTTGGCAGCCTGTGCCCACAAACCAAAACCTAAGCCAGAATCAATGCACTCAGATCTGAGAAGAAACTTAAGAACAATCACAAGCAGCCAACCAGGCTTCTCTATATCAGACAACTGCTTAAGCTACAGCCAATCTCATCATGTTCTTTGAACACATGTAACACATCACTGCACAGTTACCCTCCCTTACAAAGTCATATAAAATAATGTGCAGATGTTTTCATCATTTTCCGATCCCTAAACAAGACACAGCTGATTCACTCAGTGGCAACCAAAACACTAGGAAAAAATCCCAGGATGCAAAACTCATCAAATGCGGGCAGCTCTGGTTAACACTGGTCAGATAGAAGTTGACTCAAGACATTAGTTGGGACCATTCTCACCCTATCCCCTGAAGTAAGCCACTGGGAGAAACCCAGTGAAGCATCTGAGTACCATCTGATACTGCAGAACTAGAATATCATGCAGGATATAGTGTGTCTTGTTCTACTTGGGAGGCAAAATTCACATACCTCTTTAAAGAAATCACCACTCACCACTTCACATCTGTAATATGCACAATGAAATGAGTGGTGGCACAAAGGGAGCAATTTCACTCAGTAGCCAAACACTGACAATCCCAAGGAGACTAAGGGGGCAGACATCCACTCTCTGCTATGAGACATGGCCCAGACAAACAGTAAGGATGCATCCCAACTCATCCAAGAGGTGCTCACCAGGGGACAAATAGTTGTTTTGTTCATAGTAAAATTAGGGGTAGTGTCCTCAAAGGAAGCAATAGGGGACCCTAAAATATCTAGGGATTGGTTCAATGGGTTATTCTACTGCCCACTGATCTGTGCTCCTAACACTGTCAACACTGAGGTTTACACACCAGAATCACCCCCTCTGAACATGAAATCAACTGCTCTCAAGCTTGAGAAACCTTATCCCCTCCCTCAATCCATTCCTAGAGGAGTGGAGAGGAGTCAACACATGGAACTACTTCTAGAGAGACAGAGGTTCTGCATTTTAATAATCCTTCTTAGATCAGAAATTCATTTCTTAAGTCAGGGATCTGATCGAGAACCTGTGGAACAGTTCAGGGGTTAATGACAGAGGTTCTGAGGCCCAAAGGTAAACAGGCCAAGGAGGGATAAGTTCAAACATGACACCTGTAAACATGATCTTATTTGGAAGAAGGGTCTTTGCAGATGTAATCAAGTTAAGATGAGGTCACACTGGAGCAGGGTGACCCTAAATTCAATATGACTGATATCCTTATGGGAAGTGAAAAGACTCAGACAGACATGGGGACAATGACCATGTGACATCAGAGGCAGAGACCACAGTGCTGAAACTGGAAGCCAAGGAACACAAGGAAGGCTGGTGAACACCAGAGGCTGGAAGGAAGGATCCTCCCCTGGAGCCTTCAGGAGAGTACAGCCCTGCCAGCACCTGGAATTGGGACTTGTAGCCTCCAGAACAGGGAGAGGATAAAAACATTATTTTAAGTCACCCAGTTTGTGACTCTTTAGAATTCTTTACAGCAGCTCTAGAAAATTACACTCTAGCCTGAGCCCACACTTCCATTTTCTCAACTTTACTAAGACTCCTAACTACTTCTGCTGTCACCCCTCCAGTGAACATCAGAGGAATCTCTCAAATATCATGCCATTCAAGGCTTCCATCCCACTTCTGGGCCCACTGCCCCCTGCTCGGAGACCAGCTCACTCTCCTCAGACATGCCGGTCTTCCTGCCGTTCCTCCAACCTGCCAGGTCAGCTCCTTCCTGAGGACCCCCTGCCTCAGACCCACTCCCCCTGGTGACTGTGTGGCCCCCACATTCATGTCATTCAGACCCCATGAGGCACCAGCTCCTCAGGGAGGCCAGGATGTCACATCCATCTCCATTAAAATCAGGAGCCCCATGAAGGCAGAACCTTGTCCTCTTGCTGCACAGACTCCCACATGTTAGTGGAAGATGATCTTTAGGCAAGCTATGTATAACACCTGGGTGCAAATGGATCTTAGTATCTCTAATTTCTAAGTAATATACTCTGACTTAAGTCATGGAAGAGGAAAATAAAAAGTTCTAAATAAAATTGCATCATTATCTTTAACAGATTTCATTATAACAGTGATGATTCAATAACCCTGTGGTTGTACTTAAATACTTTAGGATTTATGTGGCTTAGAGTGTAATAGTGATATTTCTGGGCTTTCCAGGTGGTGCTAGTGGTAAAGAAACTGCCTGCCAATGAGACAGGATTTGATCTCTGGGTTGGGAAGATCCCCTGGAGGAGGGCATAACAACCTCCTCCAGTATTCTTGCCTGGAGAATCCCATGGGCAGAGGAGCCTGGCAGGCTACAGGTCTTTGGATTCATCCTCCAAGGCAGGAACAGCAGCTCTGAGAAGAAGGGGGTAAAAAACTGAGGGAAAAGAGAGTGTTTACCATGAAGCCAGGAGAGTGACCTGTGGGGAGGTCTGTCCTTCAACACACCTGTGTGCTAGCAATTCCACAGATTTCTAGAAATTACTTACATCTTTCAATATCAGAATCTGACTTGTATCTTTTAGGTACTGCAACTGATGAGTCACTAAGATTGTGATCTTCTCCTTCAAGGCCTGACAAACACACCTATAAATGTAAAAGGTACAGAATGCAAAAGCACATGATGGGGGGCTCCAAAAAAACTTATATTTTGAAAACAGTAAGACAAAGATCACACAGCAGTCAAAGGTCTGTAGTTTAAATACCAAATCAATAATAAAAATTACATACACATAAATTAATTATTCCAACTAGGTTCTTAAATTTGTCAGCAGCAAATTTGAATCTAGTGCTACAAAAAGTTCTAAAAACCAGTCCAGTGAAGGAGATACTAACAGCTAAGTTCTTTGCTCTAAAACTCAGCTTAACAATTATTTAAATGTTTTATACAGAAAAACAACTAAGCAATACTGAGAAATCAAAATTTGACTGAACTAAAACACTATTTTATCATTATGAAGGAATGGGAAAAGGGGGATCTATGTCATATAAAAATGTGTACATTCTTAGACAGTTTTATAGGTGTTTATATAAAATTAATGGTGTACTTATTTGCAACAAAAGCCTAATAGATTCTTGGTAACCTTTGCCAGAGTGAATTTGTTAGAGACTTGTTCCCAAATAATATTAGACAGAATATGAATGTCAGCATGGCATCCATCAGTCTCTACAACATTCCCCGTTCCATCCAGGAAGCAAGTCTTTCGTTAAGACCGAACACTTTCCAAACATGAAAATAAAAGAACAGAATCCAAAAGGCCCAAAGCAGAGTGGAAATCACCCAATGGCCCAGTCAAGACACCACCTCAACTATTCAACCTTAAGTATTTTTCACAGTAAAATATTGTTCCTACATTTTAAATACAGAACCTTAGGGACTCAGCCCCAGTCTCATCCCACTGGGTCCACAACCCCTCCAGGGAAGTGAGTGCCTGATCCAGGGCCCCAGTGACCTCGGGCAGGGCTCCAGGCAGGTACTCTGGGATCCCGAGCCCCTCACAGAGCAAATCTCAGGAACCTGGTCCAGAGCTCAGCCTGTTAGTGAGTCAGGAAAAAAATCTGGGGGCAGCAGACTGCAGCTCAGTTCCTTTCACAAACCTGATGATGTTGGACAAGCGACTGAACCTCAGTTTTCTTCATCTCAAAACAAGGTCAGTGACAACCCATCCACACATCCTGAGAAATCAAACCACAAATCTGCTTGGTAAATGTCAGCCTCTTCCTCCAGTCCTCCCTAACCATGAGTGGTGATGTGCTTTGGACTCAGGAAGAAAAGTCCTAAGGGACACACTGGACACTGGGTCTGTGATCAGAAGCAATACCCCAGGATGTAGGCATACACACCATTGCTTCATTAAGTCCAAAGGATTCATTTTTACCTTTTGACATGTGTTAGCTCAGTGTTCATACCCAAGTTTCTTGACTAACACCTTTTCAGACTTAGTACTAAAGTTTTTAAATGGAATTTTTTCATCTCAATTCATATTTACTTGCCTAAAGGTCCTGAAGGTGAATGTTAATCAAATCTGATGGGCTGTTATGTCCAAGATGGACCAACACAAAAGCTGTAAAATGTTTTCTTCCTATATTTTGTCACAGATGAAGTAATACAAACAATGGGGGGAGTCTGATCAGGACAGACCCGCAGACCTGAAGAGGCAGGGGTCTGGTGATGTGGGGCTGAACCATGGCAGGATCCATAACTGGACACAGGGGAGACTGCATCAGTTTATCCAAGGCCTCTCATCTTCTGTAGATAACAGAACCCACTTAGTGTTCACAGCAGCAAGTTGTAAAACTCATGAACCTCAGTGACCTTCCTTCATGACTGAAGGAAACTGTTAATGGTAGTAGAAGTGGATACAAAACATCCCCATTGTTAAGCTTCCACACAACCACCATCTTTCACAGCATATGTCCCATCCAATTGTCTAACTTGAGAACATTCTCCAGCTGCTGCTGAGTGGCTTCCGTAATAGCTTTCATGCTCTCTGCTTCAAGGCACCCTAGAGAGTGTGGTTCTGATTAGCAAACAACAATCTTAAGCTTGCTTCTTTCAAGTACATATCCAAAGTGGTACACTCAAAATATGAGATGATTTTATAAATAATCTCCTGTGTTTGAAAAAGAACTCAGGAGAATTTCTGTGATCAGCACAGTGTACATGGCACCAAAGTGCCTTACTCTCCCTTGTGACATGGATGCAATGACCAGCAGAATCTGTTCCTGCCCTGATGGAGAACTTGTGCAGATGCTCACAAGATGGGGAGACAGACATTTATAAGTCCAGGGTGAGATGCTGGGAACCAAGAGGCTGAGACACTCAAGATGCCAGAAGGGTGGGGGTGGGGAATCACCGTCACAGCACGAGCTCCTGTCACTGAACTCATGACAAGACACAAGGCACTTCTCTAAGGGAAAACTCATCAAGTCATGAACAGGAGAGGGTAGGAAAGGGGGGAGTCAGATCAGAGAGCTGGAGGCCCTGCAATGTGTCATCTGCCCTGTTCTCTCATGTTCTCAAAGATTCAGTGCTACTATTCAGGTTTATATGTGTGTTACAATACACCTAAAGTGAAATTTGCCATTTTAACCATGTAGCCATATAGTGGCATTAAGTACATTCACAATTTTGTGCATCCATCACCACCATCCATCTCTGCAACTCTTTCATCACCTCAACACTGAGCATGTTTTATACACAGGCAGGTTCCACCAAAGTCTAACAACCCCCACTTAGTGGATGTGGAATTCCAGCCCCTAGTGTCCAAAGCTCAGAGTTCCTTGCACATCTGCTGACCCTATGAAGCCTCTTTTCTTTACTTTCTGGGCTTACTGTAAATTAATCATGTCCTCAAGTTCACATGTTGTCACCTTAGTCATCATTACCTTAGAATTTGGTGTCATGGACTTTAAAGAAGTAATGATTACCCTTAGTTATACTGGAACTAATCTAATGTGACTGGTGTGCTTAGATGAAGAGGAGACTAAGACATGGGAACAGAAACACAGACATGTAAATCAATGAAGTTAGAACAAACCACCTCACCATGCACAAAACAAACTCAAAATGGCTTAAAGACTTAATTATAAGACATGACATCATAAAACTTCCTGTAAAGATTATAGGCAAAACATTCTCTGACATAAATTATACCAGTGTTTTCTTAGCTCAATCTCTGAAGGCAATAGAAATATAAACAAAAATATACAAATGGATGCTTCCCTGGTGGCTCACTGGCAAAGAATCCACCTGCCAGTGCAGGAGACATGGAATTCTTTCCTGGTCCAGGAAGATTCCCACATGCACAAAGCAATTAAATCCATGTGCCACAACTAATAAGCCTGTGCCCTGGAGTCCAGGACTTGCAACTACTAAGCCCACATATCCTAGAGCCCAAGTTCTACAACAAGAGAAGCCACCACATTGAGAAGTCCACACACCACAATATAGAGCAGCCCCTGCTCACTGAAACTAGAGAAAAGCCCTCAAAGCAATGAAAACCCAGCACAGTCAGGAATAAATAATAATTTTTAATTAAAAGAAAGCAAATAAGCAGATGGAACCTAATCAAACTTACAAGTTTTTACACAGCAAAGGAAACCATAAACACGATGAAGAAACAACCTACAGAATGGAAGAAAATATTGCAAATGATGTGACCGACAAGGGCTTAATTTCCAAAATATACAAACAGCTCATACAACTCAACAATAACAACAAAATCCAACTAAAAACCATGGGCAGAAGAACTAAATAGACATTTCTCCAAAGGACATGTACAGATGGCTAATAGGCACATGAAAAGAAGCTCATTTCTGTGAATTATTAGAGAAATGAAAATGAAAACCAAAATAAGCTATCGCCTCACACCAGTCAGAAAGACCATTAAGTAACAGTGGCTGAGAGGGAGTGGACTGCTTCAAGGGATTAGATCTGATAGACAGAGTGCATTAACAACCACAGACAGAGGTCCCTGAACTTGTACAGGAGGCAGTGACCAAGACCAACCCCAAGAAAAATAAATGAAAAAGGCAAAATGGTTGTCTGAGGAGGTCTTACAAGTAGCTGAGAAAAGAAGAGAAGCTAAAGGCAAAAGAGAAAAGGAAAGATATACCTATTGAAATGCAGAGTTACAAAGAATAACAAGGAGAGATAAGAAAGCTTTCCTCAGTGATCAATGCAAAGAAATAGACGGGAAAAAATAGAATGGGAAAGACTAGAGATTTCTTCAAGAAAATTAGAGATACCAAGGAACATTTCATGCAAATATGGGCTCAATAAAGGACAGAAATGGTATGGACCTAACAGAAGCAGAAAATATTAAGAAGAGGTGGCAAGAATACACAGAAGAACTATACAAAAAAGATCTTCATTACCCAGATAACCATGGTGATGGGATCACTCACCTAGAGCCAGACATCGTTGGAATGTGAAGTCAAATGGGCCTTAGGAGCCATCACTGTGAACAAAACTAGTGGAGATGATAGAATTCCAGTTGAGCTATTTCAAATCCTAAAAGATGATGCTGTGGAAGTGTTGCATTCAATATGCCAGCAAATTTGGAAAACTCAGCAGTGGCCACAGGACTGGAAAAGATAAGTTTTATTCCAATCCAAAAAAAGGGCAATGCCAAAGAATGTTCAAACTACCACACCACTGCATTCATCTCACATGCTACCAAAATAATGCTCAAAATTCTCCAAGCCAGGCTTTGACGATATGTGAACCGTGAAATTCCAGATGTTCAAGCTGGATTTAGAAAAGGCAAAGGAACCAGAGATCAAATTGCCCACATCTGTTGGATCATCAAAAAAGCAAGAGAATTGCAGAAAAATATCTACTTCTGCTTTATTGATTATGCCAAAGCCTTTGATTGTGTGGATCACAACAAACTGTAGAAATTTTTTTAAAAGATGGGGATCTCAGACCACCTGACCTGCCCCTTGAGAAACCTGTATACAGGTGAAGAAGCAACAGTTAGAACTGTACATGGAACAACAGACTGGTTCCAAATAGGGAAAGGAGTATGTCAAGGCTGTATACTGTCACCCTGCTTACTTAACTTATATGCAGAGTACATCATTCAAAATGCCAGGCTGGATGAAACACAAGATGGAATCAAAATTGCTGGGAGAAATATCAATAACCTCAGACATGCAGATAACACCACCCTTATGACAGAAAGCCAAGAAGAACTAAAGACCCCCTTGATAAAAGTGAAAAAAGTGGGCTTAAAACTCGACATTCAAAAAACTAAGATCATGGCAGCTGGTCCCATCACTTAATGGCAAATAGATGGGGAAAAAGTGGAAACAGTGACAGATTTTATTTTGGGGTGTCCCAAATCATTGCAGATGGTGACTGCAGCCATGAAAGTAAAAGATGCTTGCTCCTTGGAAGAAAAGCGATAACAAATGTAGACAGCATATTAAAAAAGCAGAGACATTATTCTGCCAAGAAAGGTCTGTCTAGTCAAAGTTATGATTTTTCCAGTAGTCATATATGGATGTGAGACTTGGACTATAAAGAAAGCTGAGTGCCAAAGAATTGATGCTTTTGAACTGTGGTGTGGAGAAGATGCTTGAGAGTCCCTTGAACTGCAAGGAGATTCAACTAGTCCATCCTAAAGGAAATCAGTCCTGAATATTCATTGGAAGGACTGATGCTGAAGCTGAAACTCCAATACTTTGGCCTTGCTGCAAAGAACTGATTCATTTGAAAAGACCCTGATTCTCAGAAAGATTGAAGGCCAAGAGGAGAAGAGGATGACAGACGATGAGATTGTTGCATGGCATCACCAACTTTATGGACATGAGTTTGAGTAAGCTCCAGGAATTGATGATGAACAGGGAAGCCTGGCATGCTGCAGTCCATGGAGTCACAAAGAGTCGGACACAACTGAGCGACTGAACTGAACTGAGAGGCTATGGAGTAAAAGGGACCCTTCTACAGTGCTGGTTGGAATATAAATTGCTGCAGCCACTATGGATAACTGTATAGAGTTTCCTCAGAAAACTAAAAGTAGAATTACCTTATAAGCCAATAATCTCACTCCTGGGCATATATCTGGATGAAAATATAAGTCAAAAATATACATGTACTCCTGTTTATGGCAACAATATTCACAATAGCCAAAACATGGAAACAACCGAAACGTCCATTGAGAAATGAGTGGATAAAGAAGACGTGGTACATATAGACAATGCAATACTACTCAGCCATGAATAAAAAAAAAGAAAGAAAGAAAGAAAGAATCCATTTGCAGAAACAGATGAACCTGGAGATTGTCATACTAAATGAAGTAAGTCAGAAAGAGAAAGCCAAATATCATATTAGTCACTTATATGTGGAATCTAAACTACGGCAGAAATGAACCTATTTACAAAACAGAAACAGACTCACAGATACAGTGAGCAGACTTTTGGTTGCATGGATGGAGGGAAGTGGTGGGGAGGGATGGACTGGAAATTTGGGGTTAGCAGAAGCAAACTATTATGTGTAGAATGGATAAACAACAAGGCCGTATGGTATAGCACAGGGAGCTGTATTCAATACCCTGAGATAAACCATTATGGAAAAGAATGTATATATGCGTATAGCTGTGTCACTTTGCTGTACAAAGAAACTAACACAATGTAGTAAATCAACTATATTTCAATAAAAACTTTAAAAAGCAAAAAAGAACAGAGACGCAGATTGCATGTAAACAGAGAGAAGACCATGTGAGGACACGGTGAGGTGGATGCAGTCAGAAGCCAAGGAGAGAGGATTCAGGAGAAACCTACCCACACCTTGAACCTATAGCCTCAAGAACTTTAACTTGAGAAAATTGATTTCTATTCTTTAAGCACCCCATCTGTGACAACATGCTATAGAATAAATGTTCTTCTCCTCAAAATCATGCATTGAGACCTACGCCCCACTGTGTTGGTATTAGGAGGTGGGGCCATGGGAAGGACCAGGGCATGAGGGTGGGGCCTGCATGATAGGGATTAGTGCCCTCATGAAAGGACCCATGTGGCTCCCTCACCCCTGCCACCACACGAGGACACAGGAAATGGGCCCTCAACAAACACTGACTCTTTCAGCACCCTGACTTGGATTTTCCCAGCCTCCAGAACCAGGAGAGAGAAATTTCCATCATTTCTAAGCCTCCCAGGCTCTGGTCTCTGTAAGAACAGCCTGGATGGACACAGACCTGGCAAACTAACACAGGACCTGACAGCGAGAATTCCCAAACAGCTTCTCTCTGCCAAACACCCCGCCTCCTCCAGCCCTGCTTCCTCCTCCCTCCACACCTGAGCTTCTATTCTTCCTACAGCAAAGGTGGTCCTCTTCTCAGCCTCCACACACCTGCCTACCTTGCAAGCCCCAGGGCACTGCCCACCAAGCCCTGGGCACAGGGAGCTTTCCAACTTCAGTGAAAGCCTCCAGCTGCTACTTCCACTTCCATTTAGCACTTACTATCCCGTATCAAACCTCAACCCTGACTAGGCTGAGGTTTCCGCAGGCATCCATCTTAACAAGTTCTACGTAGAGACAGGTCCCTTAGAGGAAGGAATGAGAGCTGGGTGTCCTAGTCTCCCTTAATTTGCCCAGGGTGGGTCCCTCTTCTCTCTTGGCTCAGTGTCCTTGTAAACTAAGAGGTTTTTGTGAAGTAACGTCTGTAAGGGCATCAATCTCAGTGCACACAGCAGGGTGTTAATAAGTGCACCTGGAAGACTCATTGGCTTTAACAAGGTGAACAACAGCAAGGGAACTAACCATGGGAAAGATGTGGAGGCTGCTTTAGGGAAAAAAAAAATTGTAAGGCTTTGAAAAAGGCCAGTCTAGACTCCATAGAGGCCTCAGTCAGTGTGTGTTAGGACACCTTTTACACGGAAAAGCCTCAGAGTTGTTCTACTTTAGTCACTGTGTGGCCACCCAAGAGTCACTGACAAGTTCTAAATTCCAGAAACAGGAATGAGAGTCAAGACTTAAGCCAGGGGAAGCAGTGGTGGCCGGGGAGGTTCCCAGTAAAGATGCTAAGAAAAAAGAATGTGAGGAAAGAAAATAATTTAACATTTTTACTGAGTTCATATGTACCTTCATTGGAAGACTGGATTCAGTTTTGGATCTCATACTTAAGAAAATGTAGAGATTGGACAACATGGTGGAGGTGTAGGTGGACGTGGAGTACATCTCTCTCCACAGATACATCAGGAACACACCTTCAGACACAGAAGTGCATGCAGAACACCAGCTGAGAGTGGATAGGAGTACCTGACCAACGGAAAAGAATATATAGAACCATGCAAAACTTGGTAGAATGAAGGACTAGGTGGAAAAACAGGAGTGTTAGTAGGACTGGACCTGCCCTTGGCAGGTGGGGGAACTGAAGCAGGGTTCCGATCCCCCCATCAGGACAATTGTCTGAGTCAGAGGAGAAACACATAAGGCTGAAAGTGAAATTGCTGATCTGTGGCAGCCTAAACAGAATGAGAATCAGACAGTCCCTGCCACAGCCATACATACCCTGGACAGGAACGCTGGTCTCCTGGAAGAGGTAGCATCTGGGAGCTGGAGTTTAGTGATTGTGGAGCAAGCCCAGGGTGAGGGCTGCTGTTGACTGCAGAGAGATGGATCAGGGCAGATGTGAGGGAGGAGACTGTGATGGGAAATGCCTGTGGAGAAAAGCTGAGCAGCCATGGAAGCAAGGCGATACTGCTGAGTCACACGTAGGGGGTGGAGCCATCACCATAGCCTCTCTCTCCACACTCCAGCATTGGCAGCTGAACAGTAGAGAGGCTGGCCCATCAATCGTCTCATGCACTGAACTACAGAGTAGGGCCCCAGGCAGGGGAGCCCTCTAAGTGCCTAAATGGGGGGAGCTAACCAGAGATCAGCACAATGTTGGAGAGCATCCTAGGGAGGGGAGGTGGACTGTGACTCCCAGGGAGGGAAAGGACGCTGACAGCAGTGACTCAAGAAAAACATTTATTGTGTTTATGGTTTGACTTGTTCTGTAGATTCTTTTGGATTTTTTCCCCCTTTTTTTGCCCCCCTCTGTTGTAGTTGTTGATTTTATTGGCACTATGAAATCTAATTAAGCTTTTGAACTTTTTTTTTTTCCCCCCATGAATCACCTCTGCCTCTGTGTTGGGCTTTTGCATTTTTGTGGAGTTTTCTTTTTTTTTTTTAATTTTCTCTTTTTAAAATTTTTAAAATCTGTTATTACTATTTTCTAGATTTATTCCTTTGTTTGCTTTTCCTACTGTTCTTTTCAACTTGCAGTTAATCTTTAATGCATATAAATCTTCTTTATCTACCTCTATTTAACTTTGTGTATCTATTCTTTCTTTCTTGTCTTTCCTCTTAACATATTTGTTAGTTTTATTTTCATTGCTATATTCCCCAATTGGCACCTTGCTTTAGTTTTGTTTTCCAGTTTGTGCTTTAGTTAGTTTTGTTCTTAACTGGTAGATACAATTCTTGGTTTCCTTTGTTCGCCAGGGCAATGTATTGTACTTTATTTTTGTTGAACTTTTTTTATTTTGCTATGGGTGTGTATGTATATGTTTATGTTCAATCATAATTTTTATTGTTGTTATAAACCTCTGCCTCTACATTGGGCTTTTGCAGTTCCATGGAGTTTTCCTTTTTATTTCCCCCCCCCCCCCGCTTTTTTCTTTCTTCTTCGTTTTTTTTTTTTTCTTTTCTCTTTTTTTATTTTTTAATTTTTAAATGTATTATATTTTTCTATATTATTCCTTTGTTTACCTTTCCTACTGTACTTTTTCCCTTGTAGTTAATCTTTAATGTACATAAATCTTCTTCACCTACCTCTATTTAATCTTGCATATCTATAATTTCCTTCCTTTCCTCTCAACATATGTGTTAGTTCTATTTCCATTGCTTTATTCCCCACTTGGCACCTTGCTTTCATTTTGTTTTCCTGTTTGTGCTTTAGTTAGTTTTGTTCTTAACTAGTAAATATAATTTTTGACTTCTTTTGTTTGCTGGATCAATCTATTGTACTTTATTTTTGTTAGATTGTTTAGACTTTGCTTATAGATGTATGTGTATATGTGTATATTCCATTATTTTAATTATTATTTGCCTGGCTTTGTAACTGCCATTTGTCTGAGGTTCATCTTTGGCTTCTTGTTTTGGGCTATTTGTTTTAATCTCACTTAATGCCATAACAAATCATTTGTGGAATCTTCATTCCTGACCAGGGATCAAGCCCTGAGCCTTTAGAGTGGGAGCTCTGACTCCAAGACCCTAGATGACCAGAGAACTAACCCTAGGAAGTATCAAATAGTGAGAACTCACACAAAGGAAAACACTTGAATACAAAACCTGGCATCAATAACCACCAGTAGCACCCTGTGCAGGACACCTCACCTAAACAACAAACAAATTCAAAATACAAACTCAATCAACCAGCAAACAGGATTACCACCTCACTCAGCCTTACCAATAAGAGGAAAATCAAACAAACAAAAAAACTCAGAACAAATCTCACCCTAAAGGAAGCTTACACAAACACTGGAACAACCTTAGGAGGGCAGAAACCAAAGGAAGAAAGAATTCAACCTTGAAGCCTGGGAAAATGAGATCTCAGACAAAGTTAAAATAATAATAATAATAATAATAATAATGAAAAGGCAGAGAAATACTACACAAATGAAGGAACAAAATAGAAAAACAGAAGTCAAAATAAATAAAGAGGAAATAGAAAAACTATTTGAAAAAGAATTCAGAATAATGATAATAAAGATGATCAAAAACCTTGAAAAAATGGAGAAAATGCAAGAATCAATTAACAAATGCCTAGAAGAATTAAAAAGTAAACATACAGAGATAAACAACAAAATTACTGAAATTAAAAATATTCTGGAAGGAATCAACAGCAGAATATCTGAAGCAGAAGAACGAATCCATGAGCTGGAAGATAAAATGGTATAAATAACTTCTGAAGAGCAGAATAAAATAAAAAGAATGAAAAGAACTGAGGATAGTCTCAGAGACCTCTGGGATAATACCAAACACACCAACATCCAAATTATAGGGGTCCAAGAAGAAGATGAGAAAAAGAAAGGGTATGAGAAAATTTTTGAAGAGATTATAGTTGAAAATTTCCCCAACGTGGAAGAGGAAATAGATGATCAAGTCCAAGAGGCACAAAGGGTCTCCCATACAGGATAAACCCAAGGAGAAACACGCCAAGACACATACTAATCAAGCTAGCAAAGACTAAACATAAAGAAAGAATATTAAAAGCAGCAAGGGAGAAGCAACAAATAACTTACAAGGGAAACCCCATACACTTAAAGAGCTGATCTTTCAACAGAAACTCTGCAGGCCAGAAGGGAATGGCAGGATATATTTAAAGTACTGAAAGGGAAAAATCTACAACCAATATTACTGTGCCTGGCAAGAATCTCATTCAAAACTGATGGAGAAATAAAAAGCTTTTCAGACAAACAAAAGTTAAGAGAATTCAGTACCACCAAACCAGGTTTACAACAAATGTTAAACGGACTTAAACAATCAAGAAATACAAGAGGAGAAAAAAGATCTACAAAATCAACCACAAACAATTCAGAAAATGGCAATAGGAACATATATATCAACAATTACTTTAAATGTTGGAGAAGGCAAAGGCAGCCCACTCCAGTATTCTTGCCTAGAGAATCCCGTGGAAAGAGGAGCCTGGTGGGCTGCTGTCCATGGGGTCGCACAGAGTTGGACACGACTGAAGCGACTCAGCATGCCTCCATGCATTGGAGAAGGAAATGGCAACCCACTCCAGTATTCTTGCCTAGAGAATCCCAGGGACAGAGGAGTCTGGTGGGCTGCTGTCTATGGGGTTGCACAGAGTCGGACAGGACTGAAGTGACTTAGCAGCAGCAGCAGCACTTTAAATGTAAATGGATTAAATGCTCCAACCAAAAGACACAGACTGGCTGAATGGATAAAAAACAAGACCCATATACATGCTGTCTACAAGAACTCACTTCAGACCTCAAGGCACATATACACTGAAAGTGAGAGGATGGAAAAATATATTTCATGCAAACAGAAAGCTAAAGAAAGCTGGAGTAGCAGTCCTCATATCAGACAAAATAGACCTTAAAATAAAGAATAACACAAGAGTTAAGGAAGGACAATTCCTTCCATAATGATCAAGGGATTAATCCAAGAGGAAGATAATAACAATTGTAAATATCTATGCACTCAATATAGAAGCACCTCAATACGTAAGACAAACACTAACAGATAAAAAAGGAGAAATTGACAGTAACACAACAATAGTAGTTGTTAACAACAATAGAGTTGTTAACACCCCACTCACACCAATGGACAGATCATTAACACAGAAAATTAAGAAGGAAACACAGGTCTTAAATGATACATTAGATGATCTCATTGGTATTTTCAGGACACTCCATCCAAATGGAGAAGAACATACCTTGTTCTCAAGTGCACATGGAACATTCTCCAGGATAGACCACATCTTGGGCCACAAATCAAACCTCAGTAAATTTAAGAAAATTGAAATTGTATCAAGCATCTTCTCTGACCACAATGCCATTAGACTAGATATCAATTATAAGAAAAAAACTGTGAGAAACATAAACACATGGAGATTAAACAACACGTTTCTAATTAACCAAAAGGTTACTAAAGAAATCAAAAGGGAAATCAAAAAAATTCTGGAAACAAATAACAATGCAAACATGACAACTTAAAACCTGTGCGATGCAGCAAAAGCAGTTCTAAGAGGGAAGTTTATAGCAATATAATCCTGCTTCAAGAAACAAGAAAAACATCAAATAGACAATCTAACTTTATACCTAAAACAACTGGGAAAAGAAGAACAACAACAAAACCACCCCCCCCAATATTAGTAGAAGGAAAGAAATAAAGATCTGAGCAGAAATGAAAGAAAAATAAATGAAAGAAATAATAGTAAAGATTAATAAAACTAAAAGCTGGTTCTTGAGAAGATAAACAGAATTGATAAACCTTTAGCCAGACTCATCAAGAAAAAAAGAGAGAAGAATCAAATCAACAAAATTTGAAATGAAAAAGGAGAGGTTACAACAGACAATGCACAAATACAAATGATTATAAGAGATGATTATGAACAACTATATGCCAATAAAATGGATAACCTGGAAGAAATGGACAGATTCATAGAAAAGTTCAATCTTCCAAAACTGAACCAGGAAGAAATAGAAACAAGCAACCTAATTACAAGTGCTGACAGTGAAGCTGTAATAAAAAATCTCCCCAAAAAAGAAAATCCCAGGACCAGGTGGCTTCACAGGAGAATTCTATGAAACATTTAGAGAAGAGCTAATGCCTATACTTCTAAAACTTTTTCAAAAAATTGCAGAGGAAAGAACACTTCCAAACTCATTCTATGAGGCTGCCATCACCCTGATACCAAAACCAGACAAAGACAACACAAAACAAGAAAACTATAAGCCAATATCACTGGTGAACATAGATGCAAAAATCCTTAACAAAATTTTAGCAAACAGAATTCAGCAACACATCAAAAAGCTCATACACCATGATCAAATTGGGTTCATTCCAGGGATGCAAGGATTCTTCAATATATGCAAATCAATCAATGTGATACACCATATTAACAAACTGAAAGATAGAAACTATATGATGAAGAAAAAGCCTTTGACAAAATTCAGCACCCATTTATGATTAAAACTCTTCAAGAAATGGGCATAGAGGGAACCTATCTCAACATAGTAAAGGCCGTATAGGATACGCCTACAGCAAACATTATTCTCAATGGAGAAAAACTGAAAGCATTCCCCCCAAGATCAGGAACAAGACAAGGGTGTCCACTTTCACCACTATTATTCAACATAGTTATGGAAGTCCTAGGTATAGCAAACAGAGAAGAAAAAGAAATAAAAGGAATCCAGATCAGAAAAGAAGTAGTCAAGCTCTCACTATTTGCAGATGACATAATACTGTAATTGAAAACCCACAGAGTCGGACACAACTGAAGTGACTTAGCAGCAAAGAATGTATCAGAAAATTACTAGAGCTAACCAGTGAATTCAGCAAAGTTTCAGGATACAAAGTCAATACACAGAAATCTCTTGCATTTCAATATAGTAACAATGAAAAATCAGAAAGAGAAATTAAGGAATCAATCCCATTCACCATTGCAACAAAAAGAATTAAATATCTAAGTAAACTTACCTAGGAGACAAAAGAACTGGAAACAGAAAATTATAACACTAATGAAAGTAATCAAAGATGACATAAACATATGGAGAGAGATTTCATGTTTCTGGGTAGGAAGAATCAAAACTGTGAAAATGACTATAGTACCAAATGGAATCTACAGATTCAATGTGATCCCTAGCAAATTACCAATGACATTTTTCACAGAATTAGAACAAAACGTTTCATATGGAAACACAAAGACCCTGAATAGCCAAAGCAGTCTTGAGAAAGAAGAATGGAGGTGGAGGAATCCACCTTCCTGACTTCAGCTTATACTACAAAGCTACAGTCATCAAGACAGTATGGTACTGGAACAAGAACAGAAATATAGACCAATGAAACAAGATAGAAAGCCCATAAATAAACCCATGCACCTAAGGGTACCTTATTTTTGACAAAGAACACAATAATATACAATGGGGCAGAGACAGCCTCTTCAATAAATGGCTGGGAATATTGGACAGCTAAATGTAAAAGAATGAACTTAGAACACTTCCTAACACCATACACAAAGATAAACTCAAAATGGATTAAAGACCTAAATGTAAGACCAGAAACTTTAAAACTCTTAGAGGAAAACATAAGTAGAACACTCGATGATATAAGTAAAAGCAAGATCCTCTATGACCCACCTTCTAGAGTAATGGAAATAAAAACAAAAGTAAACAAGTGGGACCTGATTAAACTTAAAAGCTTTTGCACAGCAAAGGAAACTATAAGCAAGGTGAAAAGGACAACCCTCAGAATGAGAGAAAATAATAGCAAATGAAACAACTGACAAAGGATTATTTCCAAAATATACAACAAGCTTATACAACTCAATACCAGAAAAACAAACAACCCAATAAAAAAGTGGGAAAAAGATCTAAACAGATAGTTCTCCAAAGACACAGATGGCTAACAAACACATGAAAAGATGCTCAACATTACTCATTATTAGAGAAATACAAATCAAAACCACAATGAGATATCACCTAATACCAGTCAGAATGGCCATCATCAAAAAGCATACAAACAATCAATGCTGGAGAGAATGTGGAGAAAAGAAAATGCTCTTATACTGTTGGTAGGAATGTAAATTGATACAGCCACTATGGAAGATGGTATGGAGATTCTTTAAAAAACTACGAATAAAACTACCATATGACCCAGCAATCCCACTCTTAGGCATACACCCTGAGGAAACCAAAATGTAAAAAGACACACATATCTCATTGTTCATTACAGCAGTATTTACAGTAGCTAGAACATGGAAGCAACCTATATGTCCATCGCAGATGAATGGATAAAGAATTCATGGTATATATACACAGTGGAATATTACTCAGCCATAAAAATGAACACATTTGAGTCAGTTCTAATGAGGTGGATGAACCTAGAACCTATTATACAGAGTGAAGTAAGTCAGAAAGAGAAAGATAAATGTTGTATTCTAGCCCATATATACAAGATCTAGAAAAATGGTACTGAAGAATTTATTTACAGGGCAGCAATGGAGAAACAGACATAGAGAATAGACTTACGGACATGGGGAGAGGAGTGGGGAGGGTGAGATCTATGGAAACTTACATTACCATATGTAAAATAGCCAACGGGAATTTGCTGTATGGCTCAGAAAACTCAAACAGGGGCTCTGTATCAACCGAGAGGTGTGCGATGGGGAGGAAGATGGGAGGGAGGTTGTAAAGGGATGTATGTACACCTATGACTGATTCATGTTGAGGTTTGACAGAAACAACAAAATTCTGTAAAGCAATTATCCTTCAATAAAAAAATAAATTCATTTTAAAAAGACTTAAGTCAGATTATAGTTGACCCTACATTGTAGGATTAAGTATTGATTCTAGTAAGCATCCATGAAATAAGTGAAATGATTGAAATCATACTTAGATGTGGAATAAATGTTCTCAAATTCTAGACTTTATTAATTCTAGGTTTAATAAAGAATTTATTTTCAAAGTCATAGAATAACAAGTATAAACTAACAAGGTCTTTCCACAGAAGCCCTGTGTCAGACCTGAAAACTTTTCTTCTAATGTGCGTTAAACAAATGATGAAGGAAAAGGACTGGCAGCCAAGCAGCAGGATATAGAGGCTCACTCTCTGATTTAAAAACATGTTTTTTAAAACATCATGTTTTTTATTCCTGAAGTCTGGATCCATCCACAGTGTCTGGATCCATCAACTGCAAGTAGCAGGGAGACCTTTGCCATATATCCCTCACTCACTAAAGCACAGACTCCACTGGCCTCCACACACTGTAAGTACCTTTTGTATTTTCCTATCTGGACTTCAACATGATGCAAAATTTTTCTACGATGGGTCTTCTGTGGAGGGAAGGGAGGGGAGGGAGGAACACCAGGGCAAAGCAAGTTGAGTCTCCTGAAGCACAAAGGCTTTCCTGAGCTCTCTTCCCTGATTTCTACAGGATTCTTAGAAAACAGAAATGATAGAAAACAGGAGCAAACCCACTGTTGAAACAAGTGCCTGCTGACTCCTGCATCCACTGTGCTGAGCGGAGAGTCCAGGAGGTAGATGTCTGCATCCTGATACACGGCTCTAGAAAATGTAGATAGACGTCAGAAGACACTTCACACGCCCATCTCTAAAAGTGTAAGATGTAGTAGAATATATTTTAAATCTTTTTCCTATTCCCCTTTCCAATCTCCATATAGGATTTACTGCTTTTGAAGTAAGGAGATCTAAATGGGTCCCATCTCTGAATTATGATGGTGTCCAACAACTTCATGTTCCTTCTATAAGCCCAGGGAAAGGGCCAAGACCCTACTTCACACAGGCCCACCCAGGAATGGGGTCTGCGTGCTCATGTCCAATAGGAGCCAAGAAGGAGGAGGGGCAGGATGGCAACTGAAACCCCATTTACCTGGCGAGGCTGACCCGGGCTTTCTGTCCTTCACTCAGCGGGACTCCTCTGTCTCCTATCTCAGTTAGATCTCCTTCCTTCAAAAGCTGTAAATCCTATATGGAGATAGGAAAGGAGAATAAGAAAAAGATTTAAAATATATTCTACTACCATCTTACATTTTAGTATTAATTCTTCATACAAGTAATTGATTAACGTGCATGCATGTCAGCTGCTAAGTAGTGTTTGACTCTTCCTGGCCCCATGGACTATGGCCCGTCAGGCTCCTCTGTCCATGGGATTCTCCAGGCAAGAATACTGGAGTGGGATCGGATCCATGTTTCCTGCACCGGCAGGTGGATTCTTTACCACTGAGCTACCAGGGAAGCCACAACAGTGGGTATATGCTAGAGTAACTGTAACCTTGAACACACACACACACACACACACACCGCTCTTAGTGTTTTCTATTTGTTTTCATTCTTTAGCTTTTCACACCATCTATGCATTTGACTGTTTGAACAGATATTTATTGGGAATCAATGAATTCAGTTGTGAATAAACAAAGCTCCTAG
The DNA here is from genome assembly GCF_003369695.1 of Bos indicus x Bos taurus. NCBI lineage: Eukaryota > Metazoa > Chordata > Mammalia > Artiodactyla > Bovidae > Bos > Bos indicus x Bos taurus. The sequence continues at coordinate 71,221,560 of NC_040087.1, read as the reverse complement.
AGTTTCTCTCCATGGTGGGAGAGGGATGATATGGAAAACAACCTGAGTGTAAGTACTGAGGATGAGAATGAAAGGAAGCTGCTCAGGGGGATGGAGAGTGAAGGAGGGAAGTGAGTCCACACTGTTGGGGGAGGGCTCTGCTCAGAGCCGATGTGAGCAGATCTAGGGGAAGGGGTGGTGCTCAGGCAGACCCTGAAAGGCTGCTCCTCACAGAGGGAGGGGCGAGTGCAGGGGCCATGGCGGAGATGCCCAAGGGGTTCAGAACAAAGAGGCAGGAGAAGGGAGTAAGAATGAGAGGGGTGAGGGCCAAGACAGAGAAGGAATAGCCTCTGTCACTCCAGTGAGAGGGGGAAGGGGAAGACTGATGTGGTCTGAGGTTTTTAAGGAATCACTCCTGTGCTTTGCAGACAACAGTCAGTGGGGAAGGGTTAGGGTGGGTACAAATGAGAAGGCTAATGGAAAAATCTAGGTGACAGATGACCATGGTCAGGACCACAGTGGAAGCAGCAGGAATGGAGAGATGGGGTCACACTCCAGACACATTTGGAAGGTGGAGTCTGTAAGACCTGCAGGCAGGATGGGTGTGGCTATAAGAGAAGGGGAGACTGTGGTGTTTGGGGTGAGGAAGGGGAAGGACAGGGTCTCCATTTACTGAGTTGGGGGAGATGCTGGATACAGGCTTAGGAGACTTTGCTAGCAGACAAGCTGAGATGACCTCTCGGTGATGTCATGGTGCAGCTGGACATGCAGGTGTGAACGTCTGTGCTAGAGACACAGGCGTGAGAGCTGATAGCCCAGGTTGGTGAAGGCATAGGACTTGTCTCATCAGGGAATGAGTGTGTCTTCAACTGGACATTTTGCTGATCTCGGCCTCAGCTTCCCACTTTCAGAGAAGGGATAACACCTGACCCGAGTCCTCATAGTGATACTTAAGGCAAGCGACAGAGTGACAGACAAGGTCTGTACAAGAAATGGGAGCAGAAAGAGCAGGCAGGTCAAGAAAACCAAAAGGAAAGAAACAGTGTGCTCAAGGGACACCCAGCAGATCAGTTGGACTAAGTAGATACTTGTTTGTGGATGAGGAAAAACTCAAAGCTAAGAAGGAAATGAAGTTGCAACTTGAGGATCTGGGAATCAATCAAAAGTAGTTATATATGAATATTATTCAAGAAGTAAATGGACAAATCAGCCTATTTTCCCCAGAGCATCATGGGGGAAAAAAGAATAGATCACAAGAACATTCCCAAAATAACAAGATAAAAATCAGGCTTAAGTTACACAGTATTATATTAGAAGTCTTACATTGCCTATAGTTATCCCTTGGCATATTTTGACATAGACGAACATTTTGTTTGGAGTTTTTATCATTAAACCCCTCAGGCATCAACCTAGGAAGCACAGCAGTACATTTCTGCAGATGAAGCCTTCATTTCTTTAGTTCCTTTCTGCAGATGAAGCCCTCACAATTTATCGTTATTTCACCTTCTTTCTTTCTTGAGCTCAGGAATTAATACTACCTCTTGCTTTTGGTTTTCATTTTTAAAAAAGAATGAGCTGTGTTCTCAGCCTCACACACACACAGAATTTCTTGGCTTCTCTTTCACTTTTGACGGTCCTTGCAAACTGTTCCACCTAGTTTTTAAGCTTTGATTTTCTCTTGTTCAAATGGTTTTCTTCTTAAAATGGCACCATAGCAATCTTAACCACATTCTAGAAAAGGCACTTATGGCCTCTCTTTCCAGGACATAAGAAACTATCGCTGAGTCTAGTAGTAATACTTTAAGTGTGTTGTTGACCCTGCAAATTATTTATGAACAAGCCACCAAGAGGAAAAACATTTTTGAGGATTTGAAGTAAAACAAATCAAGCTGATTTATCAGTCACCATTTTCTGATTAAAGAGGAAAAGCTTGAGTTGAGAATATATTACAGTTCCTTCCACTGACAGGAAGGTGTTCTTATTCACATTTGTTATTCTAGGTTCAGTTCAGTTCAGTCCCTCAGTCATGTTCGACTGTTTGCAACCCCATGGACTGCAGTACGCCAGGCCTCCCTGTCCATCACCAACTCCTGGAGTTTACTCAAACTCATGTCCATTGAGTCAGTGATGCCATCCAACCATCTCATCCTCTGTCATTCCCTTCTAAGTTATTTTTATTATTATTTTATCCTAAGTTAAATAAAACCAATTCTTACTGAACAGCAGACACAAACACTAGAGGCAAACTAGGAAATGGCAATGCTGGCTTGATGCCATCTGTTCAGAAGTACATCAAGGGCCCTTCAGTGATGGTGGAGACTTACAGTAGAAGCACCACAGAGCAGACTGATGAAGTGGTTGATGCAGGCATGATGTGAGACCCTGGGACAAGAGGGCTGGACTCGTGTCAAGCAGTGGGAAGGACACACCTTCCTTCATGGCTTTTCTTCCACTTGGAATTTTCCCTCCTCTCACAGCCTGTCAATATCCTGCCCATCTTCCAGGCTCAGCCCACACATACTCTCCATGAAATCATCCTGGAGTCACTCTCTTCCTGCTGGGTTCCTAAGGCCCTGTTTACATCTCTCATTGCTCTTGAAGAACGGTCTTATTCTGCTCCATCATTTGTACACATGCACACAGCTTCTCTCAGCTCCTGGGAGTAAGATCTGTGCACCAAGCTCTGTGCTGGACCCTGACGATGATTATCTCTAATCCCCACAACAAGCTGCACAGGAAGTACTGGTCCCATTTCACAGACGAGGAAATTGAGATTAAGTGAGGTCACATCACTGGTCTGAGGACGGTAAGCTGTTAAACAGAAGAACAGGAATCTTAACCAGCTCATGTCAGTTCATAGCCTTCTGCTCTTTCACATCATGCTGCCCAGGTGGTGATTGAAGAGTATATTTGAAATTAAGGCAACACTAAACTAACTCAAGCCTCAAAGGCCTCTATACCTAGACACAGAAGGATCAACACACTTACCATCCTAAGATTGTCAAGGCAATCTGAAAAGAAAATGTCCAAGTAAGTGATCTATGTGGGAAAATATTAAACTAGAATTTATCAGTTTGATACCTTTAAATACATGTTTACTAAATATTTTCAAAAGCCTCCAAGTAGTTAAAGATAACATGCAGACAAATGTTACATACTACATTGCTTATATTATGGTAACAGAATATTGTTATTGTTGATTTATATAATGTACAGTGCGTAGAGCACCTATAAAAATATCAAATCAAACAATAGAAGTTAAATACTCAGATAGTTTCTTTCTTACATGTCACATTTTATGTTTGAAATTTTACCAAAAACTGGCTTGGCTTATAATTAAGAATTTATTTTCAAAATCATTCTAATACTTATAGAGTGCTTGTTATTTTCCTAGGAGTCAGGTGCTTTAAAATCACAACCACATTTCATCCTCAAAACAACCTCATGAGGTTGATATTTTTATTATCTCCATTTTACAGATGAAGAAACAGGCTTGTAAGGATCAATTAGCCAAACCACACACCTGATCCCCCCTTATGGCAGAAAGTGAAGAGGAACTAAAAAGCCTCTCGATGAAAGTGAAAGAGTAGAGTGAAAAAGTTGGCTTAAAGCTCAACGTTCAGAAAACTAAGATCATGGCATCCGGTCTCATCACTTCATGGCAAATAGATGGGGAAACAGTGGAAACAGTGTCAGAATTTATTTTTTGCGATCCAAAATCACTGCAGATGGTGATTGCAGCAATGAAATTAAAAGACACTTACTCCTTGAAAGGAAAGTTATGACCAACCTAGATAGCATATCAAAAAGCAGACACATTACTTTGCCAACAAAGGTCCGTCTAGTCAAGGCTATGGTTTTTCCTGTGGCCATGTATGGATGTGAGAGTTGGACTGTGAAGAAAGCTAAGCACCAAAGAATTGATGCTTTTCGACAATGGTGTTGGAGAAGACTCTTGAGAGTCCCTTGGACTGCAAGGAGATCCAACCAGTCCATCCTAAAGGAGATCAGTCCTGGGTGTTCATTAGAAGGACTGATGTTGAAGCTGAAACTCCAATACTTTGGCCACCTCATGTGAAGAGTTGACTCATTGGAAAAGACCCTGATGCTGGGAGGGATTGGGGGCAGGAGGAGAAGGGGATGACAGAGGATGAGATGGTTGGATGGTATCACTGACTCAATGGACATGACTTTGAGTAAACTCTGGGAGTTGGTGATGGACAGAGAGGCCTGGCATGCTGCTATTCATGGAGTCGCAAAGAGTCGGACACGACTGAGTGACTGAACTGAACTAAACACACCTGATCAACAGAGAGACTGGGACTCAATTCCTAAACCTTCTGACTCCTAGACCTTGGAGTTGATGTCATCAGCCTGAATCAATGTTGCCAATGTGATTACTTCATGTCTCCCTATTTTGTTACAGAAATATTTTCAGGTCAATGAACTTAAAGGATTACTTTAATTAGATCTGGTATAATACATCTAGTTGTTATTAACAGATGTAATATAAAAAATGTTTGTTTTTGTTTTATCCTCCAGGATTTGGAGGAGGTGGGAATAGGAAGAAGAGTAAGGAGAAATTTTTATTATATTTATATGGATGGATGGGTGGATGGATGGATCAAGTCAGGGCCAGGGCTCTGCTCTCTGTTACTTTTCTACCCTGACCCTCCCTTCCTGCCTAGGAGGAAATGTGTGCGTGGGGCCCTGACTCCATGTCCCAACTACACAGAGAATAGGAGAGCAGTCCATGTTTATAAATGTCACATTTAGAGAGTCATTTCCTAGGCAGGTTGATAAGAAGTCCAGGGGTCCCCAAGGAGAGAGGGGTCTGGAATTCTCAAGGAGGAAGAAAGGACAAACTTTTTTTCCACTACATTCTTTAGGATTATATAACAATAATGTATCCTGCTTGAGGACAGCCTCTGGAAAAAAACCTTCTGGCTAATCCTGTTATCTTAAGGTGTAAATTATGGGAGTAGGTCTAGTGAGGTCTTTAAGACCTCCAGACATTCTTTTGATTCACTGTAATAACTAATTAGAGAGTATATAACTCCATGGCTAACACTAGCAAGGGGGTACTCTTTCTGCCCCTTCTGATGCCTATGTCAGAAGCTTTCTCTATCTCCTTTATACTTTAATAAAACTTTATTACACAAACCTCTGAGCGATCAAGCCTCATCTCTGGCCCCGGATTAAATTATTCTCCTCCAGAGGCCAGGAATCCCAGCATCTTTTCATGTGTCAGCAACAACCTTTCAACATCATGTACAGAAGAATTGCTGCATAGTCCAGTCCAGCAGGGCCCCTTCCCACCAAAGTCTGTGCTGCATGGACGCCCCAGGGTGGGTGAAGCCCGGACACTGATGAGGTATCTCATCTCTCCAGAACTCAGTTTTACTAACTATAAAACGAGGAAGGGAATATCAAAGACACTCTTAAAGAATGAATAACTCAAAAACCTTTGTATGTGTGTGCATGCACATGTGTGAAAGAGAAAATTGATTTGCACATGAACTATAAATAAATGGGAGCTACACTTCTCACTGTTCTACACTTTCTTTCCCTTCTTTACTTATATGGTATCTATACCATTTAATAAATATTCAGCTCATTCCTGCTAATTTGACATCATTTCTGAAAATGTACGATCACCTATGAATGAGAACTCAGAATAAAGAAATAAGCCCATTAAACAAGCAATTCTGTTTGTCCATATCATTATAAAATGTTGCTCACCTGATTCAGGGTTTCCCAGGTGGTGCTAGTGGTAAAGAACCCACCTGCCAATGCAGGAGATATAAGAGACCCATGTTCATCCCTGGATTGGGAGCATCCCCTGGAGGAGAGCAAGGCAACCCACTCCAGTATTCTTGCCTGCAAAATCCCATGGACAGAGGAGCTTGGTGGGTTATAGTCCATAGGGCTGCAGAGTTGGACATGATTGAAGTGACTTAGCACACACACAAGCACCTGATAAAACCTATGATGTCTAAGCCATTGTTTGAAGAGAATTAAAATTTTCTCAGAAAGCAGGTTTGGAGCCTTTAATACCACACCTTTGAAAATCTGTCCCTGTCTTTACTTCACAGTACAAAAGAACAGTCAGATGTCCAGACTGCACTGAACAGACCCCAGGGGGAGACCTTTAATGCTATTATTCACTGATTTTTACAACCTGAGAAACTGACATAGTATTTAACATTATTTAATCTTTTTAGGGTGAGAGCAACCATGAAATTAAAAGACACTTACTCTTTGGAAGAAAAGCTATGACCAACCTAGATAAGCATATTCAAAAGCAGAGACATTACTTTGCCAACAAAGGTCCGTCTAGCCAAGGCTACGGTTTTTTCTGTGGTCGTGTATGGATTTGAGAGTTGGACTGTGAAGAAGGCTGAGCACCGAAGAATTGATGCTTTTGAACTGTGGTGTTGGAGAAGACTCTTGAGACTCCCTTGGATTGCAAGGAGATCCAACCAGTCCATTCTGAAGGAGATCAGCCCTGGGATTTCTTTGGAAGGAATGATGCTAAAGCTGAAACTCCAGGATTTTGGCCACCTCATGTGAATAGTTGACTCATTGGAAAAGATTCTGATGCTGGGAGGGATTGGGGGCAGGAGGAAAAGGGGACAACAGAGGATGAGATGGCTGGATGGCATCACCGACTCAATGGATGTGAGTTTGAGTGAACTCCGGGAGATGGTGATGGACAGGGAGGCCTGCCGTGCTTTGATTCATGCGGTCGCAAAGAGTTGGACACGACTGAGTGACTGAACTGAACTGAACCTTTTCCTTTCTTTTTGCCAAATTGCAATCTCCTATCAGTTTAGTTCTCATTATTTATGCATTAATCTTATTTAAATCCCAATTTACAGTTTAAACCTTTCAACTCACCATTTTCTGTGCAACTCAATGCCATTTCTGAAAATAATCTCTCCCTCAGTGAAATGACACAGTATTAAAAAGAAATTTTAAACCATTCCAGTTTCCTTAAATAATAAATTACAGGTAAAAGATGAAATGGAGAGAGAAACTCACAGACTGAAGGCATCGGTCAAGTGCAGGAGGCAGACCTTATGTGGATTCAAACAATGGTGAAGGAGATTTCTCAGTGAGATGATCAACAACATGCAAACACAGACCAGCAGATGGGTAATACTCAGGAACTTGAGGTATTTTTCAGGTGAAATAAAGTAGTGATTTTCCCCCCAAAGCTTTACTGTCTTTTAGAGAAAACTAATGAAATGTTTACAGATAAACTAATTTGAGGTCTAGGATCTGCTTCACAATACTCTGGGTTGAGGATGGGGCTGGCAGGGGTAGGGATGCAGCAAGACTGGCCACCTGCTGATTCTAGCTGAAGCTGGTGGTGGGTACATGAGGGTTCATTATACCGTGCTTCCTCTTTTTGTAAATTTTTGTAACTTTCCATTTAAAGAAGTTGAAAGTGAATGAAATGTCACAGAAACAACTCCCCTGCTCCCCCAGAAAAGGTATTCTGTGAGTGTCATTATCCCATAAGGATTAAACTGGCATCATATGTAAATATGCATATTTTCCCAGAAGACCAGCTTAAATATCAAGCAACATTAAAAAGTCCATTTTTTAAAAAGAACTTTTAACAAACCTGTAGTTTAAACTACTATCATCATTTGACATTCAAGTAGATGCAACTCAGAAGTCATTGCTCACCTCTTCCAAAGCACAAGCCTTTATTACTTCTTTATATCGTTCTTTTTCATCTTTCTTCCCAAATAAAATGTTACTCCTCACAGTTTCTGAGAATACCCAAGGCTGCTGAGAAACATACGTGATCCTCCCATGCACGCTGACCTCCCCCTGATTGAGGAGCAGCTCCCCCAGCAGAGCACTTAACAGTGACGACTGAAACAGAGGGCAGTACACACATGTGAACAGGCAGCACTCAGGATGGAACATGCCCCGCAGTACAGCTGACCCCACCCTGGTGCTGGATACAGAATAGAACCCTTTCTTTCAGAACAGGATAAAGTACAGCCTTCACAGTTAAGATTTAAAAAAAAAAATAACAATGAAAATAACACTAATGAAACTTTAGGTTTTGAAATGAAAGCAATGGCTGATAAAGAATATATTAATAGCATAAACTAACTACTCTGCCTAAGTATCCCTCAAATGAAATTCTACTCGTCAAAGAATAATTAAGAATGTTAACATCCTTCTCTAGCCGAGCAGCCCAGCAGGATATGTATTTCTTGCATCTGATGTTTAGTGCAGTTGCTCCTGCATCTGGGTATCCTTTACTTGACAAACAAGTGTTTTATTCTTAAAAAACTTTGTTTGAAGAATATATCCAAAGATGATTAATTGAAAGAACTCTGAAGTGAGTTGTATCTGCAGAACAAAAGTCCATCATTGAGAAAATCAGCACCCTTTCATGTACACATTCCACATTTTAAAAAATAATTTTATTTATTTATTTTTCCAACTACAATTTTATTTTATTTTTAAACTTTACAAAATTGTATTAGTTTTGCCAAATATCAAAATAAATCCACCACAGGTATACATGGGTTCCCCATCCTGAACCCTCCTCCCTCCTCCCTCCCCATACCATCCCTCTGGGTCGTCCCAGTGCACTAGCCCCAAGCATCCAGTATCGTACATTGAACCTGGACTGGCAACTTGTTTCATACATGGTATTTTACATGTTTCAAAGCCATTCTCCCAAATCTCCCCACCCTCTCCCTCTGCCACAGAGTCCATAAGACTGTTCTATACATCAGTGTCTCTTTTGCTGTCTCGTACACAGGGTTATTGTTACCATCTTTCTAAATCCCATATATATGTGTTAGTATACTGTATTGGTGTTTTTCTTTCTGGCTTACTTCACTCTGTATAATAGGCTCCAGTTTCATCCACCTCATTAGAACTGATTCAAATGTATTCTTTTTAATGGCTGAGTAATACTCCATTGTGTATATGTACCATAGCTTTCTTATCCATTCATCTGCTGATGGACATCTAGGTTGCTTCCATGTCCTAGCTATTATAAACAGTGCTGAGATGAACATTGGGGTACACGTATCTCTTTCCCTTCTGGTTTCCTCAGTGTGTATGCCCAGAAGTGGGATTGCGGGATCATAAGGCAGTTCTATTTCCAGTTTTTTAAGGAATCTCCACACTGTTATTTATTTTAGTTCTTTTATCTTTTTCATTTATTTTTTACAATGTCGTGTTGGTCTCTGCCATACTACAATTCTAGTTTTATTTACTTTTGCTTGCACTGGGTCATCATTGCAGTGCACTCATCATTGCACTGCACTTGTCATTGCAGTGCATGGGGGTTTTCTTGTTGAGGAGCACAGGCTCTAGTGGGCAGGCCTGTGCAGTTGCAGGCCCATGGGCTCAGTAGTTGCAGCATCCACGCTCTAAAGCAGAGGCCCAACAGCTGTGGTGCATGGGCTTAGTTGTTCCACAGCTGGGAAGTGGGAACTTCCAAGACCAGGGATCAAACCTGTGTCTCCTGTGTTGGCAGGCGGAATCTATTACTGAGCCACCAGGGGAGCCCACATCCCATGTTAGATTTCTGTATTTTGTTGTTTCATACGAAGTATATGTGCACATTTCCTTCAAATCTTCAACATCACAAAGACGTGGCGTGTGTGTATCCACACCATCAGAGCTCTCACCACATTGGGCTGAAATAATATATCTGTGTGTCTGTCTTGCCCCAGAACCTGGTTGCCTCTGAAAGGCAGAGTCAGGGACTTGCTCACATCTGTACCTGTATCTCCAGCATGTGGCTGCACGTTCACTACATGTGTACTGAGAGGATCACGTCAAGTCACAGGAGGAAATGCTCAAAGCTTCCGGTAAGTGTCTTTATGACCTCCAGATTTCCTGGAAGGGCCACTAAGATAAAAAGAAGTCCCCATTGTCTCGATCCATCCTGAACAGCTGTCACATAAGTAATCTCCTTCACTGAGACGTCCAAATTCCCCACAAGCAGCTCTTAACTGTGCCATGTGAAGCACCAAGAAGGAAAACACAGTGCTCATTTATCCAGACTTTATTTGAACACAAAACTTCCTTATAAAATGAATGTTCCATGGAACACACCTAGATAAATACTTTTCTAGATATACTCAATTCAAACTGTGTCACACTTAGCTCTGGGCTCAACTCTGAGAATTTTACAGGAGCTTCAGCGTTGCACCAAGCTGACAAAAGACATCATTAACTTACCTTTCCTGCTCCCACAGGTCCGACCACAGCTAACAATTCACCAGGCCTGACAGTAAAGGAAAGGCCTCATACGATTGGGATCTCTGATGCCTACAAATTAAAGTTTATAAAAATGTACCTATTTTAATAAAGGTAACAGAAATTATTTTACAAAGTGGAAAAGAAAATAATAGTCAACATAACTGATATGCAAAATATAACCCACATTTTTCTCTTTCCTATTTTAAGATACTGTGTCCTGGAGACCTCTGATCAAATCTTATTTCTTTAGGGATTTGAGGCAGCTTTAATTGACTTTATGAAGGTTTTTTTTTTTTTTTTTTTAACTAGATTCCCGTTTGGACAGAAGAATGTTCCAAACACTGCACAATTGCACTAATTTCACATGTTAGCAAAGAAATGCTCAAAATCCTTCAAGCTAGGCTTCAGCAGTATGTGAACTGAAAACTTCCAGAAGTACAAGCTAGATTTAGAAAAGGCAGAGGAACCAGAGATCAAATTGCCAACATCTGTTGGATCATAGAAAAAAAGATAATTCCAGAAAAACATCTACTTCTGCTTCATTTACTACACTAAAGCCTTTGACTGTGTGGATCACAACAAACTGTGGAAAACTCTCAAGGAGATGGGAATACCAGAACATGTTACCTGTCCCCTGAGAAACCTGTATGCCGGACAAGCAGAAACAGTTAGAAACCAATGTTGAATAACGGACTGGTTCAAAATCGAGAAAGAAGTACGTCAAGGCTATATTGCCACCCTGCTAACTTAACTTATATTCAGATTACGTGATGCAAAATTCCAGGCTAGATGAATCACAACTGGAATCTAGAATTCTGACAGAACTATAAACAATCTCAGATATGCTGATGATACCACTCTAATGGCAGAAAGTGAAGAGGAACGAAAGAGTTTATTGATGAGGATGAAAGAGGAGAGTGAAATAGTTGGCTTAGAACTCAACATTCGAAAAACTAAGATCATGTTATCTGGTCCCATCACTTAATAGCAAATAGAAATGGCAAAAGTGGAAACATTGGCAGATTTTTTTTTTTCCTTGGGCTACAAAATTACTTCAGAAGTGACTGAAGCCATAAATTTCAAAGATGCTTGCTCCTTGGAAGAATACCTATGAAAAATCTATTAAAAAGCAGAGACACTGCTTTGCCAATAAAGGCCCGTATAATCAAAGCCATGGATTTTCCAGTAGTCATGTATGGATGTGAGAGTTGGACCACAAAGAAGGCTGAGTGCCAGAGTACTGATGTTTTCATATTGTGGTGCTGGAAAAGACTCTTGAGAGACCCTCAACTGCAAGGAAATCAAACCAGTCAATCCTAAAGGAAATCAACCCTGAATATACATTGGAAGGACTGATGCTGAAGCTGAAGCTCCAACAATTTGGCCACCTGATGCAAAGAGTGAACTCATTGGAAAAGACCCTGATGCTGGCAAAGATAGAGGGCAGGAGGAGAAGGGGACAACAGAGGATGAGATGGTTAGATGGTATCACTGACTCGATGGACATGAGTTTGAACAAGCTCTGGGAGATGGTGAAGGACATAGAAGCCTGGCGTGCTGCAGTCCATGGGGTTGCAAAGAGTTGTTCATGACTTAGGGACTGAACAACAACAACAAAACATGGGGAATGAGGACATTAATTATGGCATCATGGGTCAGAGTGATAAAGCCTCAATTTTACACGTGTTACATGCATTTCTTGTCCTGACTAAACAGGGACAACAACAACAAAACACGGAGCTGTGCAGTTTGTTGTGTGTACAATCCAACTCGAGGGAGAAGGACAAAATCTCGGCATGTCAGGTGCAAGTCGGATTACTGCACAATCTAAGGTAAACAGAGTTAAGTGTGTTTGTGTCTTTACATGTACTAAGTGTAAAGAAAATTCTTGGGCATCAAACCTGGACTGGCGACTTGTTTCATATATGATATTATACATGTTTCAATGCCATTCTCCCAAATCATCCCACCCTTTGCCTCTCCCAAAGAGTCCAAAAGACTGTTCTATACATCAGTGTCTCTTTTGCTGTCTTGTATACAGGGTTATTGTTACCATCTTTCTAAATTCCATATATATGCGTTAGTATACCGTATTGGTGTTTTTCTTTCTGTATACTTCACTCTGTATACTTCACTCTTATACTTCACTTTGTATAATAGGCTCCAGTTCAATGCATGATACTGGATGCTTGGGGCTGGTGCACTGGGATGACCCAGAGGGATGGTACAGGGAGGGAGGAGGAGGAGGGTTCAGGATGGGGAACACATATATACCTATAACAGATTCATGTTGATATATGGCAAAACCAATACAATATTGTAAAGTTAAAAAATAAATACATTAAAAAAGTAAAATTAAAAAAAAAAAAAGAAAAATGACCAAACCAGTAAATGTGCATTGTAGAAAATCAGACATATAAATAACAAAAATATAATTTCCCTTTCTTTTTCCTTGGAGACTAAAAACTTTCCTTTTAGACTTTTTTCAATGCATATATGTCTTTCCTCTGATAAGCATAAAATTTTCTTTTAAAATGCATTTTACAACCTGCTTTTTAAACTGTAGCACTTTAAAATATATCGTCATTTGATTCCTATAAAATAGTAGCTCTGGCACTCACTTTATTTCTTTTTCTTTGTGTAAGAGCCTTTAAATCCTTAGGATGGGGTATGAAGACAAGAAAATCTGCATTGTGTTGTGATTTTTACATATTAAATTCTTGATCCTTGAATTATTAACTTCATAATAAATACTCTCAGAGGTAAAAATAAATAAATAAATAAAATTCTCAATAACTTTAAGTGTTGAGGAAAAAAAAACACTTAGATGTGATTAGTAAAATGTCTAAAAGATTAAAAGCACAAGTCCATGATAAAATGGTACAGAATCCACCTGCACTGTGTGAGACCCAGGTTTGATCTCTGGGTTAGGAAGACCCCCTGGAGAAGGGAATGGCAACCCACTGCAGTATTCTTGCCTGGGGAATCCCATGGACAAAGGAGCCTGCCAGGCAATCCATGGGATCACAAAGCATCAGACATGACTGAAATGACTGACACTTGATACTTCTGGATAAAAAGGTCTGGGAAATATTCTAAATGAAAAGTTTCTCTGGAAATAACTAAACTGATTATGAAACAGTTACTTAACAACAGTTACTTTGAATCATCAAAAACTTAACCCCATATTTTATAGGAATTATAATATTTCCCAAGAGGAAGCTAGATTTTAATACATGAGAAATATGTTTTAAGCTTCTCTTCTTATCTGACACCTAGGGTTCCTATTTTACTACTTTCCACTCAGTTATGAGAACAAAACAATGATACACACAGATAATAACCCACGCCAGCTCCTGTCACAGCCCTACAGTCTGTCAGGGCCAGAGTTCACGCCTGTTCAGGCTCCACCACGGTCAGAAGGGGGCAGCACGTGACAGCCCAGGGGTTCTGGGGATCTGCCTCTGTGTTATTTGGGATGGGGAACACATGTATACCTGTGGCGGATTCATTTGGATATTTGGCAAAACTAATACAATTTTGTAAAGTTTAAAAATAAATAAATTAAAATAAAATAAAATTTTAAAAAATCTAAATGAAAAAAAAAATAAATAAATAAATAAAAGAGATCAACAGCTGAGCCCCGACTCTGGGTCAGACACAATTCGAAACCCCTACCCCATGATTTGGAGGCTCCCACATATATTTTAAAGGTTCAAGATTGAGACCAAGTTCCACCATTTCATGAATGAAACATGGATCCTTGAGACCTTTCCCCCACCTGCCCACTTGACTTTCTAGGGCAGCAGGTTACAGAGCTCATGTCTATCTTCTGCCTCCCAACCCACAGGGCCTTCATTCAGACTCAGCTTCTCTCCCAAACTCCCAATGTCTGTGCCCCTCCTCTCCCCCTCCCAAGAGCTGGCTCGCTTGTGTGGGCTCTCTCTCTCTCTCTCTCTCTCTCTCTCTCTCACTCACTCATGACCTAAACTCAGTTCAGTTCAGTTCAGTTCAGTTGTTCAGTCATGTCTGACTCTTTGAGACCCCATGAATTGCAGCACGCCAGGCCTCCCTGTCCATCACCATCTCTGGGAGTTCACTCAAACTCACGTCCATTGAGTCGGTGATGCCATCCAGCCATCTCACCCTCTGTTGTCCCCTTTTCCTCCTGCCCCCAACCCCTCCCAGCATCAGAGTCTTTTCCAATGAGTCAACTCTTTGCATGAGGTGGCCAAAGTACTGGAGTTTCAGCTTTGGCATCATTCCTTCCAAAGAAGACCCAGGGCTGATCTCCTTTAGAATGGACTGGTTGGATATCCTGGCAGTCCAAGGGACTCTCAAGAGTCTTCTCCAACGCCACAGTTCAAAAGCATCAATTCTTTGGTGCTCAGATTTCTTCACAGTCCAACTCTCGCATCCATACATGACCAATGGAAAAACCATAGCCTTGACTAGATGGACCTTTGTTGGTAAAGTAATGTCTCTGCTTTTCAATATGCTATCTAGGTTGGTCATAACTGTACTTTCAATTCAACATCTGCTAATGCTTTGAAAGCTCTCTTGAAAATGAGATAGAGTTTAAATGTTTAATATGACAAACATTTAATCATATTAATGTTTAATATGACATTGTTTAATATGATAATCTCTCAGATCTTAGATTATCTTGTCTTACTTAAATATTTGCCTCATACTTCTATTTTTAAGTTACCCTGTTGCCCACTACCACAACACATAAAAAATGCTACTTTTCCTCTTAATATTTTACAAACTGATAATTTCCATCATTAGCAGTGGATCTTTTTATTACTCATCCCCTGTTCCCAAACTATAACAAGAATAAGGATCATATTAGTAAACTTAGCATCTTTTTTTTAACAATGTGCTTTCTTATCCCTGCATACGTGCCCACTATACAATTTGTGAATGATACCTCTGTTACATATTACAGCATCTACCTCTGTTACATATTACAGCATCTGCCCTTCTAAGTATTTACCTTAGTCTTTCACGACCTTGCCTTGAACAATCAGAAATGTCAATAGCCAGAGTTTAAAGAAAAGCAGTTACCACCCTAAGACCCAAAATTGGATAAATGTTCTTGTCATTATGGCTTAACAGTAATATGGCTATAACATAGGGACCCCGCCTTTTCCTTTATTAACAATGTGACCTGACCACACTTTTTAAAGTCTAGACTAGTTTTCCATATATTTTACATATTTTATTCTGACATCATATCTTTAAAAAAAACAAAGAGATGAAAACATTTGCACTTATCAATGCCATTTTCTTTAGATGTGGTTTGACTTCTTCCTTCAGGCTCTTTGTCATCAAGAAGCAAGGTCTGATTTCAATACTGCCCATCTGCTATGAAAATATCAGAAGGGGTCATGTTCAAAGCAATACTCAAGCTGGGCGTATTCACTGATTAGATTAGCTGAATAATTTCTTCTAGAATATTTGTAACAGACAGGAAACATATAGGATTTCAGTTTGGGTTTCTTTTTTTTTTCTCCCTAGGTGTGATTTCTGCTTCTCATTTTTCTTTTCTTTGAATATATTGCACAATATTTTATTATTAAAAAAGGTTTTATGTCTCAGGCAAAAAGTTCTTCTCCTTTACTTGGGAGGTGTTAATGTGTATTATTTTCTAAAAGAGGTACATGGTTGTTCGTGTGGCCATCTTCAAAGGGAACAGAATTGACAGGTTTGTAGGCTCCAAGTCTGAAATGACAGCAAATTATTTCAACTATAAATTTGCCAATTCCATGTAGCATGCCTGTTGTTGAAAAGATTCCTCCAACAATACCACAAAGTCTTACAAAAAACTGCCAGAAAGGCATATGCTCTTCGGTAACTGTCACCATAAGAGAGCTGAGATCATATTTCATAAAAATCCCAGAGACTCCGTGGCTGCCTGCAGCATGGTTAATAACATGTTCCCTTTCTGTCACGGCAAACTGATGGGTGTCTGCTGAAATTTTATATGTATGTAATTTTGTTGGCACAATTGTAATAAAATATTGAAACATCTGGTTGTGATCTAATGCAATTTTTTCAGTTCCATCTAAAGGATTAATAATTTCAGGAACAAGTTCTCCAAAAGACAAATGATCTATTCTGTGAGAAAAGTTGTAAGAGTCATGGTTGACAAGTGCTGCCAAGTGTGCATGACCTCGGGGATGTGGAATTGCCTTGCCCACAGTTATGTGAAAATTCCCTGCTACTTTATTGACATACAGATGACCACGAATTCTGCCAGCATCTGGAGGCTGTGATGAATCATCTTCCCTTGGTGGAAGTGCTGTTGATGCACTTTTAAAAACACTTTTAAATACCACATCTTGAAGTGAATATTCTTCTTACAGTCTACTCTGAAATAGCTGTAGTATCCTCTGCCACTCTCTTTGCGGTGGTGAAAGATCAAATATTGCCTAAGGGCTTCCTTTTTCTCCTCCACACATTCAGTTACTTCTAATCCTCCATCACCTTTAGTCTTCACTTTCCGATTTTGTTTCTAGAGAGTTCACAATGGTTCATAAACTAGACCATTTGCAGATGCAACCATTGTTTCTGCTGTTTATCATATTAAACATTTAAACTGTAAAACTGTATTATGAAAGAACTATCTTCATTCAGAGTGTCCTGAATGTGATTGATTCTGTATTAGATTGTGTTGGTCTAGATTTCTTACTATTTAAGGATTAATTTTAAATTTCTAGATGATATAAAAGATTTAAAAAAGAGAGGTATATCACTCAGGTGCTGTTAAAACCTAAATTTGGAATATGTGTGCCAACATCATTTTTCCTTTTGCAATGCTTTATAATGACAGTAGAAGAATCATCAACCAGTTCCTCGTGGTTTAAGTCTTTTAGAGAAATGGGGAAACAAAAATTCCAGGTAAGTAACAAGACCAAGACTAAAAGACAAGATTTTAAATGGTTTTTAAAGAATAAGACACCACAAATTAGAGTTTTTCAAATTCCTTTCTGTTAAAAGGTAAAAGAGAAAAATGTCCTGTTGAAAGCAGTTGGTACAGATAATGGAAAGAAGAAGAAATACTGATAAAACTACTTTATAGTAAAGCTTATATAAGAATGCTCTTTTGCAAATAATAAGAGAAGCATCATTGTTTAAAATATACAGTTAATATGATTAAGAGCCATTAAGTTAACTAATATGTGATAAGTTTACGCTTTGAAAGATTTTCAAATTCAGAAAATTCCAAATAATGAATGGCCTTCTCATTATTTAGAAGTTTCTGATTTCTTCAGATGTTATTTCCAGTAAAGGTAGACTGGGAAAAGGAATTTTTAATTAGAATTTTAGCTATTTTAGACTGAATGTTGGTTCTGTGAATCTGCTTGTCAGAAAATTCAGTTAAGTTTCAGGGTTATTTTAATAGGAAAAACTATTGATTTAGAATTATTTTCTTTCAATTAGGATTATAAAAGTTGAGTATCTTTAAGAAGGATTTAAAAATTATTTTGGTACTTATATATGATTTTTAATTGTTATCGTTTTGTTTTCCAAATACTATATTAAAATTGTAATGGTATTAATCTGTCCCATTAAAACAGTATAAAAGGAATTTCTTTGAAGCAAAACACTACTTTGCCATTGATTTCCATTTTAAAAGTTATGAAAGGTTTTCACCTGAAATCCCACGAATAGTCAGGGTCAGATTTTGGGTGATCAAAGTATTAAGATTCTGACTAGCCCTTTGTATGATGGGTG
Source organism: Bos indicus x Bos taurus (assembly GCF_003369695.1). Taxonomy (NCBI): domain Eukaryota; kingdom Metazoa; phylum Chordata; class Mammalia; order Artiodactyla; family Bovidae; genus Bos; species Bos indicus x Bos taurus. Next base: position 71,203,584 of record NC_040087.1, on the reverse strand, counting down.
ATGACGTATACTTGTGTATTAGGATTTAGTAGCAGTTTTTGACCTCACCAAGTGTTTCTTTTCCGTGGCAGAGAACACTGTACTGGCCTATCTATCTATTGGCATGTACCTGGGGATGCCTCTAGTAGGATACCTGAGTTTATTACTCAATTTTTTATTTTATTAGGGCATTCATAGTATCTATGTGTATATATTCCATCCTAAATATTTTAATATTGAGATCTGGAATTATGTGAAATGAGTTTTATTTTTCATCTGTGTTTGCATACATACAGCCTATAAAAAGAGATGAAATGTTTAGATGAAAAAGATGAATAATTCTCTGCTGCAGTACTTGTACACTTCAGACTAGCTCTTGGGAAAAGCTTAACTCAGAATTACACATTTCTAATTCTTGACTTAGATGATTAATATTATGCTTTTCTCATATATATTTTATGATAAAAAGCACTGAATTTTTGTAATAAAACTTTACTAATGACAGAGTTTATAATCTTTAATACAAGCTTTGGAATTCATAAAGGAATGACTAAGATCTAATTTTTTTAATGGTATAAAGACACATGTTGTGCATTGTCTTTTGATGTCTTAGGTTAGTAATTCAGGTACCAAAAATTAAATGTACATGCAGCTCCTTTGTTTCACAATTTAAAACCTTTAAACTTAAAAAAAAAAAAAAAAGAAAGAAAATGAGATAGAGAGCAACATGTCAAATGCCTCATGCTGACTTTATACTTAATCTCCATTCATTGCAAACCTTATTCTGATTCTGAGAATTTTCATAACATATTTTCAGTAAATGAGCAATTTACACTTAACAGTATGTGTAAAATCTCAAAATTCTCCAATAAATATATGTCACAGTTGTCTTTTTGCAGTCACCACCCTGAAATGGAGAGTCTTTTACCTTTTCCCAAAATCCTGTTAAATCTTGCACATCCACTATCATTTCACTATCTGATGGCAGCTGAGGGTAGCACTGTGACATCTTATCAAGTGATAGAAAGTTCTATAGAAAAAGGAAAGACATAGACTGTTCACATTGCAAGAACAAAGCACAAACAAAACAACTGCTTCTCCGGAATTTGCACACACACACACACAAAAAAGTTTTATTTATACCTATTATTTATACCTACCTATCATTTTATAACTGTATTTTATTAAGTCTTGGTTCACATGAGAAACACTATATAATATATAGTACACATTATTATAGTATATGGTATGTAGAAACATATAATATAGTATACCATATATATAATATAGTATATGCATACATATATATAGTATGTGTGTGTGTATATAAAACAGATAAAGAGTTCCTGACCATGAGGCTATCTTTATTACCTTCTCAACAAGTTTACTGGTTCCTCTCTAAGAAGAAAATATGGCTTCAAACTCCAATACATTTAGAACCTGGACATTTCAACTGTTATACTTTTGTGTTACCAGCAACAAACAGGTGAGCTGGTAGGAAATTATTTCATAAATACTAACTGAATCCCACCATGTGCCAAGCAACATGGGACACAGAGAGGAACACAGGAACCCAGAAAGGAAGGCCCTTCCCAGGCCATCAGGAATCAGGTGGCACAGGACAGGCTGGGAACACAAGACCAACGATAGAGACTCTGAGTGCAAACCCCCCTTGTGTGTGTCAATCCATATCACTGCTTGTCAATAACTATCACTTAAGTTATCATTCTAAAAATAAAATTCTCTTAAGTTTCTACATTTTAAAAAACATTTTACAAGCATCTTTTCACAATCACTGCCTCTTTTTAGTCCATGCCCTCTCTCCTCCACAGCAGGGAATGGCCACACCTCCCATTTCTTGTTATCTTCTACACCACTTAGCAGCTAACTGATGCAAAGTAGCTGAATAAAACAGTCTTATAAGCTGCTACAAAGCTGACAAACACATACAAGAAAACTCCCTCTTGTCTTGCAAATGCTAGACATAATTCAAAGAGGAAAGCTAGAGTGGCAGAGAAGTTGAACAAACAATTTATACCACTTCTACTCCCCCAAGGTTCCCAAAACTGTGAGCATGAGGCAGAGACTGCTGGCTGTCCTTGAAACCTGCTCTCTTTCTTCTGAGGTAACAAACCCTGGATTTTAGCTGCATGTAGCAGCCTGGAAGGAGGTCCTCCCTCTGTCTCCAGCCTCTCAAGCAGACAGGAGCAGCCCTGTGACTAAATCCAGGGCAGGGGGAGTGACAGTAACCAGGACCTTCCTCCTCCCCAGCCTGGGCCTTGGGGGTTGCCAGTGGGGTCAAGGTCACATGCAGTGGGGTAACAAGAAAGAAAGAACAGAAAGAGAAATTAAGGAAACAATCCCATTCACCATTGTGACAAAAAGAATAAAATACTTAGGAATAAATCTACCTGAAGAAACAAAAGACCTATATATAGGAAACTATAAACCACTGATGAAAGAAATCAAAGGTGACACAAATAGAGAAATGTACCATATTCATGGATCAGAAGAATCAATATAGTGAAAATGAGTATATTACCCAAAGAAATCTATAGATTCAATGCAATTCCTATCAATGGTATCACAAGCTATCAATGGTATTTTTCACAGAACTAGAACAAATAATTTCACAATTTGTATGGAAATACAAGATAACCTTGAAGAGCCAAAGCAACCTTGAGAAAGAAGAATGGAACTGGAGGAATCAACCTGCCTGACTTCGGACTACACTACAAAGCTACAGTCATTAAGAGAGTATGGCACTGGTATAAAGACAGAAATGTAGACCAATGGAACAAAATAGAAAGCCCAGAGATAAATCCGCAAATCTATGAACACCTTATCTTTGACAAAGGAGGCAAGAATACACAATGGAGAAAAGACAATCTCTTTTACAAGTGGTGCTGGGAAAACTGGTCAACCACTTGTAAAAGAATGAGACTAGAACACTTGCTAACATCATACACAAAAATAAACTCAAATTGGATTAAAGATCTAAACATAAGACCAGAAACTATAAAACTCCTAGAGGAAAACATAGGCAAAACACTCTCTGACATAAATCACAGCTGCTGCTGCTGCTGCTAAGTTGCTTTAGTCATGTCCGACTCTGTGCGACCTGCAACCCCATAGAGGGCAGCCCACCAGGCTACCCTGTATCTGGGATTCTCCAGGCAAGAACACTGGAGTGGGTTGCCATTTCCTTCTCCAATGCATGAAAGTGAAAAGTGACAGTGAAGTTGCTCAGTTATGTCCAGCCCTCAGCAACCCCATGGACTGCAGCCTACCAGGCTCCTCCATCCATGGGATTTTCCAGGCAAGAGTACTAGAGTGGGGTGCCATTGCCTTCTCCAAAATCACAGCAGGATCCTCTATGACCCACCTCAGAGAGTAAGGAAAATAAAAGGAAAAATAAATGGGACTTAATTAAACTTAAAAGCTTTTGCACAATGAAGGAAACTATAAGCAAGGTGAAAAGACAACCTCCATAATGGGAGAAAATAATTGCAAATGAAGCAACTGACAAAGAATTAATCTCAAAAACATACAAGCAGCTCATGCAGCTCAATTCCAGAAAAATAAATGACCCAATCAAAAAATGGACCAAAGAACTAAACAGACATTTCTCCAAAGAAGACATACAGATGGCTAACAAACACATGAAAAAATGTTCAAAATCGTTCATTATCAGAGAAATGCAAATCAAAACCACAATGAGGTACCATCTCATGCTGATCAGAATGGCTGCTATCAAAAAGTCTACACCAATAAATGCTGGAGAGGGTGCAGAGAAAAGGGAACCCTCTTACACTGTTGGTGGGAATGCAAACTAGTACAGTCACTATGGAGAACAGTGTGGAGATTCCTTAAAAAACTGGAAGCAGAACTGCCATATGACCCAGCAATCCCACTGCTGGGCATATACACTAAGGAAACCAAAATTGAAAGAGATACATGTACCCTATTGCTAATCACAGCACTGTTTTCAATAGCTAAGGCATGGAAGCAACCTAGATATCCATTGGAAGACGAATGGATAAGAAAGTTGTGGTATATATACACAATGGAATATTACTCAGCTATTAAAAAATGCATTTGAATCAGTTCTAATGAGGTGGATGAAATGTAGCCTATTATACAGAGTGCTAAGACGCTCATATTTGTGAACATTTCTGCCCTACCAGACAACGTCTCAGAGCCCCTCAACTCCCTGTGCTTTGCCTCCAAGGTGTGGTCACTACCAGCCCCATCCTCGTCAGGCTTCCTGCTGATTGTAGGCTTCTCCACTCTGACCCTGCTCTCCTTCAGGCCAGTGTGCAGGTTCATCCAGAAAGGATGTACATTTGCCAGACATTTAACTATTGACTTTTGAGGGGTTTTAATTAAGTTTTTAAAACTAGATAGTTAAAAGGTCAAAACTATGTAGTAAGCTGAATATAAGTGAGATTGAGCCACCGCCCCATCCACCTCATTCTCCCCACCTGTCCTACTAGTCATTTTCAGCATTTATCCTTTTACTTCTCCTTTCAATGTTTCTTTTTGCAAATATAAGCAATATACATGGGATTTCCCTGTTTCTTATATAAGATATCTCTGTCCCTCTCTCTCATATATGTTGTACTGCTTTTTTTTTCTTTTATTAACAAGACAGCCTTATGGAGGGGGCAGTGGCCAGGAGAGTGGGGGGAGGGGAACAGACAACCCAGGATGATTCCCCACCAGCACACAGAGATCACCCCATTATTTTTAAATTTACCTAGGACTCCACTGTGTGGATGCACCAAAGTTTATCCACCAGTTCCCTCTACTGGACACTTGAATTCTTTCTACGTTTTTACTATTACAAACAAGTCTATGTTGACTAACCTTCTATATATCATTTTATATTTGCTTGTTTACATCTAACTATACAGAGAGAGGTTCTTTGAAATGGGATTCCTGAATCAAAGACATACAGGTTTTTCAGGCTATTCCAAATAGATAGCGTGAATGTAGGCTCCAGTTCCCACAAGGGTCAGCTGTGCCATGCTATGAATTCTCTAAGACACTTAAGCTCCCTCTACAAGAGTTAAATCAGAAAGTTTCTTGATAGACTGCCTTGGAGGGTAATTTATTCCTCTGATAACTCATTTTCCTGAGGATAGATCCTTGCAAACCTTTCTGGCTTTATTCACGGTCTCAGATCACAGGTTCTCTTTTGCAGCTATGCAAGTAATCAGCCCCCTAGTGCCCTGCTGTGGTCTTCTGCTTTAATCAGGATTTCCCTTGCTATCTTATAAGTTCAGTTAAAATTCTACCAACATCATTAATACCCAACAACATGAACTCTTTGATATCCTCTAATACCCAGTTGAGAGGGTATGGTGGCTTTCCTGGTGGCTCAGAGAGTAAAGAATCTGCCTGCAATGCAGGAGACCTGGGTTCAATTCCTTGGTTGGGAAGATCCCCCAAAGAAGGAAATGGCAACCCACTCCAGTATTCTTGCCTGGAAAATCCCATGGACAGAGGAGCCTGGCAGTCTACAGTCCATGGGTTTGCAAAGAGTCAGACACAACTGAGTGACTAATACACATACACATACAGAGTTAAGTAAATCAGAAAGAGAAACACCAATACAGTATACTGACACATATATATGGAATTTAGAAAGATGGTAACAATGACCTTAAATGTGAGACCACAAAAGAGACACAGATACAAAGAAAAGACTTTTAAACTCTGTGGGAGAAGGCAAGGGTGGGATGATTTGAGAGAATAGCATTGAAACATGTATATTGCCATATGTGAAACAGATGACCAGTCCAAGTTCAATGCATGAAACAGGGCACTCGAAGCTGGTGCACTGGGATAACCCAGAGGGATGGGGTGGGTAGGGAGACTGGTGGGGGATTTGGGATTGGGGGCATGGCTGATTCATGTTGATGTATGGCAAAAACCACCACAATATTGTAAAGTAATTAGCCTCCTACTAAAATAAATTAAAGAAAGAGTCTGGGTCCCTAACACCACAGAGGATCACACTAACCATGGAACTTATTATGAGATGAATTGGATCCCCACAAAAAAAGATACACTGTGGTCTTAGCCCCAGTTACCTCAAAATATGACTTTGTTTGGATAATTAGTTGTAAATGTAATCAATTAAAGTGAGATCACAGAACAGCAGGCCCTGAATCCAATATGATTGGTGCCCTTATGAGAGATGCAGAGACAGATATACACCCAAAAAACAGTTACCTGATGAGGGAGACAGAGGCTGGAGTGATGGCAATTACAAGTGAAGGAATGCCAAGGATTGCCTAAAACCACTCAAAGCTAACAGAGGCAAGAAAGGATGCTCCCTTATCAGATTCAGAGGGATCCCGACCCTGCTGACACCTTGAATTCAGACTTCTATCCTCCAGGGTTGTGAAATAATGCATTCCTGTGGTTTTAAGCCACCTGGTTTGTGGTACTTTCTAACAGCAGTGCCAGGAAACCCATTCAGAGCCTCACAAGGATTCTTGCATGAGAGAAAAACAAATGACCTGTATAAGCAGCTTTAACATGGGTACCTCTGGGACCCACAGGCAAACTGAATCCTTACCAATAAGTGGGGAAACTGAAACAAGCATGTGAGGATGTTTGAGGAAGAAAATGATACATAAACAGTAATCTACTACCTTAAACATCTTGACACCCCATCTATCATGCCTCAGAGTCATAAATGCGATTGCAAACTTCTACTTCAAAAGAAGAACGGGTAAAAACTGAATGTGAAAACCATTGTGAAGAAAAAGAAAGACAGGGTGCTTGCATTTCTCTCAAACACCTGCTGGTAGAAGATGTGATTCATTCATTCCTTCCTCCTCTCATCCAGGCTCACTGAGAACCTAACTTGAGGCACGGAGACTCCTATCCTCCCTGAGCCCATGTCCACCAGGAGGCAGAATGGACAGACAGTGGTCTGAGAACATGTTTGCAGGCTTTCAACCACCGCAGCCTGAGTTCTCTCTCCAAGCCACCTCTCCCATCATCAGCCAGGCACCAGCTCTCACCTGTTCTGACACAATTCACATCTCTCCTAATTCTCTTTTCCTCTTGAAACAATATAATTTCAGAATCTCACTCACTATGAGTTATTTCAATAATGCAACTTTTATTTTTCTGGTTCCTTCCCCAGTCCTCCCCAACACCACTGACCCCACCTCAAGACAATTCCCTCCTGATCTCCTTACAGCCCCTCTGAGAGTGTCCACAAGCTTAACACTCCCCCCCCCACCCCCCCCGGTGACCTACCTGCACCTAAGTCCATGTTCCCCAGGCAGCCTCTGCCTGCACACCCTGCATACTGACCCCACCCACCTTTCTGGGCCCATCTCAAATATTAACCTTACTGAAACAAGTTCAGGATATCCCTAGCTGGCACTGCCCTCCCTACCTCTGAATCCCTGGAGTAATACTAAGTCACACAGAGGGGAGACACTACATCATTTGTGTGCTTTTACAGTCCCAACTACAGCTAAGACTGAGCCTCTCACTCTCAGCCCATCGTGGGTATCAGCTAAAGGAAGAAACATACTGCATGGTTGTTCAAACCATCCAACCACTGACTGCATGGCTACAGTCTTACATAGTCTACACTAATACAGCAACAAGCAACAGGTGATGGGATAGGCTGGGACCTGGGACCCTGTGTGGGAGCACTTGCATCTGGAGAAACGTCTCCTTGAGCAACAAAATACAAAGAAATCATAAGGGACTAAACATAACTGCATGCATGCAAAGGCAATTACAAACAGTAAGATATGAAAACACCACAAGCCAACTGCCATTTCTGAGCTTCTGGGAGCAAAGAAGGGAACTGCGTATGATCTTGGCACATGGCACCTACAAGACAGTGGGCAGACCACATAAGTCACCCCTGAGGCTCAAACCACCAAACTTCCCCCACCCTCACCCCACATAAGGTACTAGCCTGCCCTGTTGAGTCAACCGAGGGCACCAGTTTCTTGTTTTTATACTTTGTGCTGCAGCACAAGCCTCAGTAAAGCCTTGCTTCAATTTCTTGTCTGGTCTATTATCAACTTCTATTGATTAAAAAGACCAAGGGCCCTGGAGAGTAATGTATATGTTATATATCTGGTCGAGACAGAATCAAATACAGTTTCAGCTTAAGCATGTAACCAAGACATCAATACTCAGCCTGTGTATACTAGAATAGAAATTCCTCACTTTCAAACACAAAAGAAAGAAAAGGAAAATTATGCCCTAAGTGAAGAATTACATTTATTGAGCACTTGTCCACAAATAATAGCTCCGAGGTAGACAGATGTCACAGTCTTCCAAGCGTTAAATGAGACCCCATTCAATAGATGATCAGCTCATAAAGGTGCCAAAAATGCTGGCTGGACTTTTCTCCAGGACACAGTCTGATGAAAAAGCTGAAATTAAACGGCCATTAGCCAGCAAGTGCAGACCCAGAACAGGTTATGCAGGAAAGTATAAATGTCAGAACTGCAGCCACAAAGACGGACTTCCCAGTGTCTGGCAATGGAAAGCCTAAAGCTGCTTTGTGAACAATATAACCTCAGAGACACATTTGACTGGATGTGAAAGTCACTGAAGACTTTTAGTGCTTTGAAGTTGAGATCTTTTGCAATGCTATTGGAGTCATTCAGTGCCAAGACCATGGGTCCCCCTTCCTCACTTAAAGAAAAAGAGAGAAACTTCTTGGGCCTATGAGGTCATAATAAATCATTCATTTTCACAGAGCCCATTTAATCTTCATTTTAAACAGAAACACTTGAGCACCTCCTGTGTGCCAAGCCCTTGTCTTTGTGATAAAAATTATTTACCCCTTACTATTTAGGGACAATTAGTTTAAAAAAGGAGATAATAGGTTTGGTGGGAATCACATGTTTGAAAGGAAAAGGAAAGCTAGAGACAGGCTTACACACTAAGTAAAATAAGAATGAACATACAGAGATCAGAAATCAATGAGAAAACATCTGTGGAGGAAAGAATCCATTTTTAAACACAGAGAACTAAGTGAATCTGAGGCCACTCTTCCTGTCCAGGGAAGAGAATTTCTCAGCAAGTTCCTCCCCTCCCGGCCCAGAGAGGAATCCTAGTCACCCTAGGACTGTGCACAGCCACTGCCTAGTCATTCCAGTCAGCACAGCAGATGCATCTGTTCACTTCTCCTGCTTTTAGACATTTCAATCGTTCTGCAGCCATCACTACAGATGAAGAGCATGTGTTGCTGCTATTTATACTACTGGCCCTAAGCAAGCATGGACCTTATGATACTTTTAATGCACTTTACCTAAAAAATACAGACATTTTGGAAAGACTGCCAGCTTGGCACTGAAAGAGTTAAATCTTACCTAACTGGCTCACAGTGACATTACATAAAAGGTAAAATTTTAGGTAAAATCTGCCTATAACTTAAAAGTTATTTTTCACTAAACCTTGATTCTTTGGATGCTGATGATGGCCTCTGACACCTTCTTGATGGCCATGGAGAAGTAGAGGGTGCTTGAAAACTGCAGAGTTTCGAACAGCATCACCACCATGAACACTTGGCTGCCTGTGATCAGGTTGTCAAGGAGCTCATTGCTGATGAAGGTGACCAAAATTATGCTTTTGCTCACAGCGAAAAATGATGCCAAATTCATGCCCTTAAGGTAGGAACTTTTCAGAATCTTGGAAATTTCCTTCCTGGAAAAGAAAGTAGGACTTAAGTTTTTTGTTTTTTGTGGTTTTTTTGCTTTTCTAACTTGTTTTATTTTATTTTTTATTTTTTAACTTTACAATATTGTATTGGTTTTGTCATATATCAACATGAATCCGCCACAGGTATACAAGTGTTCCCCATCCTGAACCCTCCTCCCTCCTCCCTCCCCGTACCATCCCTCTCGTTTATAAGAAGTATCAACAAATAAGACATGGATTCAGTGCCCCATGTCAGTGGCCTCTTTCTAGGGAGTAGACACAGATTAATATAAACCATCCTTAAGATAAACCTCCTTGTCATCCATCATGGAGACACTACAAAGTGCACACCTGGGACTCTGCGTGATACCAGGACCACACACTTCATCACCACTTCACTCTTCCAAGTAAAAGGAGGCTTAATGTCACACTTTCAAACATTCTGGGTCAATCAGATGGGGTTTGAACATTCACTCAACAAACATTCATAATCACAAGTCCTGTGCTGGGCTCCTCACAGAAAGACACAGCCTGTCCCCTCCAGGGGCTCATGTACTTGTGAGGGAAGAGAATAAGACACCCCAAAATTGTGAGACACAAAGACAATAGATAGAGGCAGTCAGCACAGCCCCCTCAAGAGCCCAGCGCAGAGGCGTGTACCCCAGAGCAGTGGAGTCAGGGCAAGTAACACACACAAGGATTCTGAGAATATGAGCTGGAGTCAGTCAGGCTTGGCGGAGGCCAGAGTAGAAGGAAGATGGGAGTGTATTCCTAGCAGAGGGAGGGACCCCACAAAGGTGCAAAGATGAGGTGACAAGGTGGGGTCAAAGAAATGCTCATCATATATTTAAATGAAAGATCGAGAAGCATCCTACAAATGTGAAGCAAAACAAAAGGAACAGTATTTTCATAGCTCCATTTGAAATGAATAATAGTGATTCATGAGGTTTTCTGGTGGTAAATAATGCACCTGTAGTGCAGGAGACACGGTTTCAATCTCTGGGTTAGGAACATCCCTTGGAGGAGGAAATGACAACCCACTCCAGTATTCTTGCCTGAGAAATCCCATTGATGGAGGAGCTTGGCAGGCGACAGTGCATGGGGTCACAAAGAGTGGGACATGACTGAGTGACTAAGCATGATGACAATGAAGAATAGTGATTCATATAGTTTGGCTCAACACAAGTACACCCAACCTCTACAATCTCCCCATTTGTGCCCCATCAACATGTTACAATTTTAGTTTGAATGTCATAGTCTTAAATACTATCTTAAAAGCATTGATTATTGGGATTTGAGATATTAAGAATTTTATTTTTATATAAGTAAGAAGTATATATATCTTTGACTTTGTAAAAATCACTTAATCATGTACAACTCTTTGCAACCCCATGGACTATACAGTCCATGGATTCTCCAGTTCAGAATACTGGAGAGAGTATCTTCCCAACCTAGGGATTGAACCCAGGTCTCCCACATTGAAGGTGGATTCTTTACCAGCTGAGCCACCAGGGAAACCCTTTTTACCTTTGAGAAGATGGTAAATGGAAAAGCCGGTTAAATGACATCTCCACTATTCTACTTAACCCTCCTACAACATGTAGGGGATGCAGTGAATAGTAAGTATTTAAATTCACGTTAATGTGAAAGTGAACTTAAATACTTATTTGGTAAGACAGCTAAAGCTTTCAGTAGAATGGGAAATAAAGCATGAAAATACGGAGTGACATATATATATATATATATATATATATATATATATATATACATATATATATAAACCTATCTTCTTAATCTGGTAATAAGGCCTATAAATGACTTTTCCCAAGCATTAATTTTTATTGTTCTGATGCCAATTATGGCTTCACTCATGGTCCTGATTCTATCATCTGTGAGAACAGCGGTCTTACTCCTAAGGAGACAGACGTGAGAGATGAGCCTTAGTGACGACAGCCCAACTTTCCTCAGCAACAGCAGCAGTAGTGGGCACGGGGGCGTGGCTAGGAATAAAATTATTCTCTACAGCCCTTTTGCACTTAGAAAACAGGCAAGTCCTACTCAAAGTACAAACCAAGAAAATGGTTTCAATTAGAAAGTTAACCATTCAGACCATTTCAAGAAGTAACTTGGAGAACTTGCAGCATCGGCCAAGGAAGACCTAAAATGAATCAGATACAAACTGTTTGCTCAATGAGGTCATGGACAGGTAGAGAAGGCAGAAAGGTACCCGAATCTACCAGGAAGACAGTGGCTGTCCTATAATAAAATAGGAGTGAAGTTCTGATGAGCAGAAAAGATGGGGCTGTTAATTCCAACAGGAAAGGGGAACAAGAAGAACTTCAGAGACCTGGTAGCACTGGAACAGGTCTGCGAAGGATAAGGAGCATCTCTCCACAGCAAAGACAGGAAAGGGAATTGCAAATAGAGAAAGACACCAAGCACAGAACCACACCCATATAACACACACAAGAGCTCAGTGAGCTTCAAATAGCACAACATCTCCATCACCTGACACCCACCCACCTCCAACCCTCTGGGACCTGCTTCAGGTCTAACTCATCACCAGAAGGCTCTTCACCACCAGCCACTTCTCTGTCACATGTGCTGCTGTGAATGTGGGGCTTTAAAAAGGAACAATGAAGATCAGCCTGGCCCTTGGGGTGCTTATAACTTAATGGAAACATGAACAGAATACCTGAAAAGGCTCCAACACAAGCATAACAAAAAATACATGCAGTGAGAAATGGGCCTACAAGATTATGATGTTTTAACAATATTTAAATAACTTGGACATGGGTAAATTCTGCTGAAGGAGACTCTACTTATTCAGATATGGTGCCAAGAGGAGCCAGTGAATGCCTTCCCTGTTCCTGTTTCAAGATCAGCCTTCAGCATGAGGCTGGAGCCTCCAATGGCTAAGCCTGAAGGGTCTACAACCCACACAAAGAAGAGACCAGAGAAATATTTGCCTTGTTTTTCAACAAAACATCAAGCAGACGGTGGATGTTACCAATTACATATTATTAATTTTTAAAAGAAGTGTTTCTCTTACCGGAGTGATGAAAACAACTTCCCGGTGCAGCTTTTCAAAGGCAGAAGAATAATGAGAATCGCCATCCCAGCAAGACACGATATTCCTATTTCCATCCAGAGCAGGGTGGTCACTGCGACAGTCTGCAGTGGCCCCACCCACAGATAGTGCAAGAACATTGTTACCTTAAGAGAAAGAAAAACCTTCTTGGGATGGTATAAAAACAAAACCGCAAGGACACAGTGTAGAGACACTTTGCTCTGAAGGAATAGCCAGGAATTTAAATAGAAATTATCTCAGTGGGCTTTAAACCTGTTGAAGCAGAAATCCAAGTATCCACCCCAGATGACACTGTTCCAGGGCAGCATAGGGTCAGACTCAAGGATGGTCAGGGAGGACTCTACCAGCAGCACTGAAGGAAGATGTTGATTTTGTCTATACCACAGATGAGCTCAGGGCTTCCCCAAATGCTTCTTGTCCCAGAATTTAGCCCCCATATCCCTGGGGCACTCCAGGAAACCTTATATTATGGTACCCACTACTCTCTCCAATACTTATGTATTTATCTCCCTGATAGGCTGTGGCTTATATAGGGCAGAAACTAAGCTTTATTCATCCCTGAAACTGAGCATGGGCCTTACTTCATGTTTGATGAATAAATACTTGAAGAGAAGTGTCTAGTGCAACACAGATCTGACAAACAGCTACAACGCCCTGGGTCATGTGATCTATGTCTAAGGTCAGTGGATAAAAGAATGTGGGGGTAGACAACAGAGGGTAGGTTGTGTCTGGCTGGAGACCACCCACCTGGCATATTCCTCACAGGCTCCTGATGCAGCAGGCACTGAACGGGGTGCAGGGGAAAGAACACTCCCTCTCACCAGGCCTTCATCATCCAGAAGACAAGGAAGACAGTCCAGCCACACCAACACCATGTGCCAAGAAGGGCCACTCCAGGATGACCCCTAGGAACACTAACCAAGCCAAGCAAGAATACTGTTGCCTATTTATTATCAGAAAAACAAAACTGTCATTTTCTGAACAATATATATAATTGCATCTAAACTGCACACAGAAAAATGAAAGTTGGATAAATAGAACCTTTGTCTTACATCCATGATGGAATCATGGCCGAAACCAAATCTGGGCACCTGGCATTCCAATAATCTGAACCCAGTGAGAAGGACGGGAAATGGAAGAGGAGCCCTCAGGGGCAGCTCACCTGGTCAAACCTGTTCACATCATTGGACAGCAGGTTGACAATCTGGCCTGTGGCGGTCTTCCCCATGGCCGAGCTACTCAGGCAAAATGCCTGAAATAAAAAGGGAGACAGAGAACTGAACGCCTAAGTCATCTTAGAACATAACACAACAGAGCATGTGTTCTGGGTCTTGAGTGGTGTCAGCACCAGCAGGATGACCCCTGACAGCAGGGCTCTAGGGACCCTCATTCAGCCTCTAACTCTTCAGAGTGGTGGCAGCCCCATGCGCAAGGAAGGCAAAGGGAGCAGCAGCAGGAGGTAGAAGCCAAATCACCCCCACCCCCCATTTCAATGAACTTGGACCTGTCTGAAGGGTAAAGGGTGTAGGTTTACACTTAAGAGACAACTAAATAACTTTGAGCCAAATTAGATGAGAGTGGAGAGGCTGCCTTAGGTGAGAAATTTGGAGACTTGGATTATAAATCTAGACTCAATTATTAATTCTGTGGGTGACAATATTTAAACACTTTGGGCTTAGTATGTTCATTCTGAAATGAGCAAGTATAATGTCCAAAACACTGTTCCTTTGAGGAAGCTGTGTTCTTAATGCCAGTCTGCTGAGTCTATAAAAAATATAACCCATGCTGCACAATCCCTTTATTTAGTAAGAAAAATGCCTAGAGATTTGAGGAAACTGAGGAGACACCAGGAGGTGCTACAATAGACCACGAACTGGAGCCACTGATTCAAACAAAATGTCATAGTTTATAAAAACACTTTGATTACTCCTCAAGTTAAAGAAGAAAATCAGTGACCAAGTGAGAATTTAAAATGATATAACCACAATGGAAGAGAATATGGGCATTTTTCAAAAATTAAACTTGAAATTAGCATACAATACAGCAATTACTACTAAGGATATACTCAAAAAAACTAAAAACACAAACTTGAACAGATAATTTGTACACTCATATTCATGGCAGCGATGTTCACAATAGCTAAAAGGTGGACACAACTGTCCATTGACAGATAAGCAAATATACAGAATGTTACATAGACCTATAATAGAATATTATTCAGCCTTAAAAAGGAATTAAATTCTGACACCTGCCACAGCATGGATGAACCTTGAAGACATCGTGCTGCAGAGCATAAGCTTCACACAAAATAACAAACACTGTAGGATTCCACTTACACGAGGCATTAAAATAGTCAAATTCACAGAGAGAAGTAGAATGGTGCTGGGTGAGGGGACAGGGGTTGGGAAGTTAGTGTTTAATGGGCGCAGAGGTTCAGTTTGGGAAAAAGAACAAGTTCTGGAGATGAATGATGGTGATGGCTACCAACAATCTGAATGCACCTAATGTCACTAAATGCTGCACTTAAAAGGAATGAAAATGGTAAACTTTGTGCTGTGTATATTTTACCAGAATGAAAAACAGATCAATGATCAAAAGCCAAAAGTAACTTTACCAAATCTGTGGCAATGTATTAATAAATAAATGGTAGGTCATTTTTATATACGATACCTCCCTCATAATCATGCAAAATTCAGCTGCAAGGAGCACAAAAATGCTGGATGGGCCATCTTAGGAGTGGCAGATGTGCAGCCTTAGAGATCTTTTGGAAACATGCCCAAACCTGGAATCCATGGAGAGGGCAAAATACAGCTACAAGCTTAGCAGCCACTCCATTTCTAACACTTGACCTGATTTCTTCCCAGGACCAGGGATCAGGAGGTGGGGCCGAAGATGAACTACAAATGTTCAAAGGGATCTGTCAGAGGTGCTCTGTAGCACCAGATTTTGGGCCCTTAGGAATCAAGCCCCCTGTAACCTGAAAATAAGTGTCTTGTTTCTGAAACAACAAGACTCTCAATGCAAGGCTGTGCACAAGGAAATTTGTCTTTCCCAGGTTTTTGGGATTTCAGATTGTCTACGGTATAATCTCCAGAATTTCAGACCTCATATAGGAACCATCTTTCAAGTACAATTAAGCTAGCAAATGAACATCTTGGAAGATGTTTGCATTCACATAAGCCAATGTACCAGGTAAGATCACTTTTCAAAAGAAAAGATTTCAAAGTGTTAGAGGGAAAAGGAAGAAAAACAGGTGGACAATGGCTCACCTGTGCTGCAAAGAGTGAGCTTTGATTAAACCATCACCTCACATCTAACTTAAGGTTTTCGCAATGCAGTTCTAGTAAAATTTCATAATTTTTATGAGTGTTATGGAGAAGGAAATGGCAATCCACTCCAGTATTCTTGCCTGGAGAATTCCATGAACAGAGGAGCCTGGCAGGCTAGAGTCCATAGGGTTGCAAAGAGGTGGATACAAGTGAGTGATTATCATTCACATGAGATCAGCATGATCTGAAAAGAAAGGCATTTAGCCAATTTGTGGGGACATTTGAGTATCCATCTCCTAAATGGTTAAAGATGCAACAGAATAACAAAGATGATGATAAATGACAATGAAGACCCCTGACTGGAGTGTGCGGGCACCACTGCAATTTCCACATCACCCAGAAGGAAAGCAGCTCAGATGTTGTTGTCAAGCAAGACAGTGAGATGCCAGGTCCCCAGGTTCACACAGTCCCGAGATGTACAAGACTCTGCTCAAGGAAAGATGAGATGACATCTCATTTTCTGCTGATAGAAGGATTCTGAAGAAATAGAAGCTCTAGATAAGTAACAACTGGGTAAAAGAAGTTATATTTTCAATTTAAGCTGTTCGGTTTTACCTTTCAATGAAGACTTTCTTTATTAATAAAATTTGTATATATATAAGGTTACCACATGATCAGATCAGATCAGATCGGTCGCTCAGTCATGTCCGACTCTTTGCAACCCCATGAATCGCAGCACACCAGGCCTCCCTGTCCATCACCAACTCCTGGAGTTCACTCAGACTCACGTCCATCGAGTCAGTGATGCCATCCAGCCATCTCATCCTCTGTCGTCCCCTTCTCCTCCTGCCCCCAATACCTCCCAGCATCAGAGTCTTTTCCAATGAGCCACCTCTTCGCATGAGGTGGCCAAAGTACTGGAGTTTCAGCTTCAGCATCATTCCTTCCAAAGAAATCCCAGGGTTGATCTCCTTCAGAATGGACTGGTTGGATCTCCTTGCAGTTCAAGGGACTCTCAAGAGTCTTCTCCAACATTGGAAAATGATTACTATAGTAAAACCACTTCAAGTATCCACTACCTAATATAATTATCCTATTTTACATACGTGGTGAGAACACTTAAGATCTACTCTTTTGGAAAATTTCAAGCTTACAATACAGTCAAATAAGGATTTATTTTTAAAGCAAACCGTCAAAGGCAAAGAGGCATTCAGGATCAAGTTTATACACAGCCCTTCAGCTCTTGACAATGATGTATCTGTGGCAATACCTTTGTAAAGATACCTGAAATCCTTATTCTTTTATACTAGTTTAGACCAGGGTAAACTATGGAATAATTTCATGGCATTCCTCAATACAAAATCACTGAACACATTAAATTGGTCTTATTGAAAGTGCTATGATGCATACTAAAGATAAAAGGAAATATTGTATTAAAATAGTTTAAATAAAGAGTAATAAATTATCTCTAGCATGAATAAAACAGTTTAAAATTTCAAGTTTTCTCTCAAATACCCTACTATTTTCTTTAATATACTATTAACAACAATTACATCTATAGAATATAGTGAATGAGTCTATATTTGTAATGAATTCCCTTTATATTTTTCTCTAACATAATTATATTGAATATAATGAAATGGGTCTTTTAAAATGACAATCATTCCCTTTCTCAAATACATTCTCTGCTTCTAGATATAGTTCTATAAATCCAATCTCTGACGTTCACTTTTAAATAAACATTTGATGTAAATTAAGATGGTAATAAACAACAACAAATAATTTCCATAAACAGCTCTATGGTATTTCGGCATGAAGACAATGAAAATAAATGATATATTGATTTATCTTAAAATTATTTGATATATTTATTTGATATATTTATTATCATTTGATATATTTATCAAAATACTTATTTTAAAATATTAATTTAATATTTTAAAATATAATTTAATATTAATTCAATACTACAAATTTAGTGGGTATTATCCAACAGCCTATGGCTTAAAGTTATCAAGAGCAGCCCTCTCTTGATCTCAAAAGAAAACTTTTCATTATTTATTGATCAAGTTTGCTTCAACAACAACAAACTTGGCTTGATGCAAATAGCAAGCTTCTCTGGGAAGGTGTAAATGATCACAGTTAGGAAATTTTTAGTTTTAGAGAACTTTCTCCAAATGTTTCGGATGCCTCAGGGGAGGTACACACAGTGGTATTGAGCGACACTCACCTTGCAGTAGATCATATGGCACAGGGCTACTCTCAGCCTCATCCCCACATGCTGCATGTGGTAGAAGTACAAGTGGTGCAGAACGGCCCACATGAGCACGCTGGTGCTCAGCCCTGCCGTGTAGCCATAGGCTTTGTGCAAAGTGGCAGAATCATTGGGATGGTAGTTTTCAACAAAACTAATCATTTTCCCCCAAAATATGGGTTGAACTACTCTGGTGCCTTCCTAAAAGAAAAGAAGAAAAAAAAGTCTTAAATAGAAATGTCAGTTTTTCTTAATACAAGGTTTACTTTTAGCATTAGTAAGTTAAAAATACATTTTGACTAAATGCTACATTCATGGCTAATTTAAAAGAAAAATATGCAGATCCACCATCTCCTGTAAGACAAGCAGCAACAGTTTAACCTTAAGGTAAAATTTTACATTCAAAGATAGTAAAGCCTTAGTACATCATGCTTAGTGCACCGTGGATGCTCAGTAAATGTCACAACCAGGCTCAATACCAACTGAGCCTTAAGATTAATAAGGAAAAAGGTGGCAGAAGAGTAAGAAAACTGCTTCCATATGATCAAGCCTGCTGGCAACCTACCCCTGTCCCCTGTACTCTCAATGTCCCAGCCCAAGAGAAAGTCAACCTGGTTCACATATGGGAGACATGCTATTATCACCTTCTTCATGAATCTTTGGAGAAGGCAATGGCACCCCACTCCAGTGCTCTTGCCTGGAAAATCCCATGGATAGAGAAGCCTGGTAGGCTGCAGTCCATAGGGTCACGAAGAGTCGGACACGACTGAGCGACTTCCCTTTCACTTTTCACTTTCATGCATTGGAGAAGGAAATGGCAATCCACTCCAGTGTTCTTGCCTGGGGAATCCCAGGGACAGGGGAGCCTGGTGGGCTGCCATCTATGGGGTCACACAGAGTTGGACATGACTGAAGTGACTTAGCAGCAGCAGCATAAATCTTTACAAACTGAGACACTGGCACAAAAACATCCACTCTTTTCCACCCCAAACTCCACATGTCTATAGATCCAGGGAATGGAAACCAGCTTCGGCTGGAGTACCACAAAGAAACCAGGCTTGGCAGCTCTGCAGGCTCTCAGCTCCCAAGAGCACTGCCTCACTATGCCTCTACCCCATAGAAGTTGGAATGTTCCTTGGAGTAAAGAATTAAACATGGTGGAGGCCAAGCTAAAAAAGTATGCCTTCCGTAGTTCTCCATCCACCATCCACTACAGTTGGTGGGTTGGAAGAAATGTTCCCAATCCTCTCTTCCCCAAGGCTAAACTAATTGGCTCAGGGTGCACTGAGGCTTCCATCCTGAGTAAGATTTAGGGAAAGCAAGTTTCTTCCCCAAAGAAAAAGGCAAAGAAACAGCAACACTTACCCACCTTGCCAAACAGCCACTTCACCCCACAACCTACTTTCTCTCTCTAGTCACTTCCTGAAGGTCCCCTTCTCCACAAGGTCCCCTTCCTTCTCCACCATCAAGGAAAGCCAAACACTCAAAGAATCCAAGTCACCAAAAGTAAACACCTTGGCCCTCAACATCATTTCCTTCACAGACTTCTCAAAAAACAACATGCAAAATTTTGGAAATCTTTCAGGAACAGGGCTTTGCCTTTTTGGTAATTCTGCCTTACTAACACAGACAGGGTAAGCAATTGACAAGTTTGCTTTGATAGCTGTCTTCTATCTGTCTGTAGCTGAGGAACCCACACACAAGAGGGAGGGAAGGAGAATCCATAACATTGAACACCAAAATAATTAAGCCTTTTCTGCTGAGCCAGCTAGTGCCTGATCAGGATATTTACCAAAAGATGGTTCAGTTCCTCACATGGGTGTCTCACTAAACCTCAATATTCCTGTCTTGATCTATACACATGCATGCACACACACACGTTCATAGGCTGCACCAACTGCTTCTCTTTCCATGAAGTCATGGAGATTTTCATCTACTATAGAGGATACAGGGAACACTATTTAGTTGAAGTATAAGATGATCAGACCTAACTAAAATGATCAGTTCTCATACATTTCCACTGTAACCTGTCATCCATCTCAAGAGGCATAGAGAGCTCATGGAAGAGTCCCTCACACAGTGGACTGTCAACCACACTCTTTATGACTTCCTGAGATGGAAATGTGGAAGCCACACAGAGAAGCAAGAACATCAAACTGTACACACAGGCAGTCCCAGCCCAGGTATGGCCAAGGACAGTCCAGTGCTATAGCCACAAACCATAAGAAGCCCAGCAGTAATACCTGCCATCCCAGACTTTTCTGAAACTTGTGATTCTCCTTGGGAATCACTGTTTCCTGTTACTCAGCACTCCATTTGAACTTAACATCCTTGTAATTACAGTAGAAATAAGAGTAATGACACTCACCAAAGAGAATATGAATAAATGAAAGAAATCCAGCCAAAAAGAGTGTAAATAAAGACAAGTCACTACTGCCTAAACATATGTGGATTTTTTCACTGATAAACAGTATTTGATAATCCATTTGAGGGACTTCCCTGGTGGCCCAGTGGCTGACTCCATCCATCCACACTCCCAGTGTAGGGTATCTGGGTCCACTCCCTGGTCAAGGAACTAGATCCCACATGCTGCAACTAAGACCAGGCACAGCTAAATAAATAAATATTAAAACAAACAAACAAAAAGTTGAACTAACAGCCTCAATAAGGTATAATGCCAGTTAATGGCCCATACCTTCCACTCATCTGTCAATTCTTTCTTTTTTTTTTTCTTTTTCTTGATAATGATTATTCTTTATTTGGGACAGAAATTTTCAAAAAGATAAAGGGTTTCAAACATGAACTGTTACCTTGATCTGATGTAATTTGAGGGAAGAGTCATTTGCTATCTTTAAGCACTATTTTGGGACTTCCTC
Organism: Bos indicus x Bos taurus; assembly: GCF_003369695.1. Lineage (NCBI taxonomy): Eukaryota > Metazoa > Chordata > Mammalia > Artiodactyla > Bovidae > Bos > Bos indicus x Bos taurus. The sequence continues at coordinate 71,182,416 of NC_040087.1, read as the reverse complement.
CGATGGCCCATTGGAAAGGAATCCATCTCAATGCACGAGACACAGGAGATGCAGGTTTGATTCCAGAGTTGGGGAGATCCTCTGGAGTAGAAAATGACAACCCCCTCCAGTACTTTGTCAGGATAATCCTCTGGACAGAGGAAGCTAGTGGGCTACAGTCCATGGGGTCACAAACAATCAGACACAACTGAGTGACTGAGCACACACGCACAACTCTGCCTCCAGCAAGGAGCAGTCACGGCAATTCAGAGAAGTGATGAAAAGTATAATGCACAAGGAATTTCCATTCTGGCATAAGTTGCAACTATTGAAAATAGAAAACTGATATTATAGTCTATATGAAAAATTACAGCAAGTAACGAATAATTTCCAGTAATATCTCTCAAAAAAATAGAAAACAAAATAGTAAATAGCACAAAACTGTGAAAACAAATCCCCAAAGTACATATAGAGAATAAGAATACACATATTAAATATGATTCTTCAAAGCTTCCAGACACACAGGACAGGAGTTACTGAGGCCATTAAAGGTAGACTGAGTAAATCCATCCCCTCTACACACAAGGAAAGGTTAGAGATAAAGAGTCATTTAACAGGAGAGCTGGCAGCAGCATTTGTAATCTGTGAGTGTTTCCATTTCTGGCATTTGGTAAAACTGGCTGAGGCAAACCAGGTAAAGGTTTTCTAGCTATCAGAAGATTAACTCCTGCATATGCTCAATGTTCTGTTCCAAGTTTTAACTCCAAATGAAACAGTGCTGTGAGTTCCAAGGAAAAGTCCAATTTCAGAACACTCTGCTTGTCTTGGAGAGTCTTTCAGAGAAGCAAGGAGTGGCTGTGTCTCACCTTGGGGACACAGACACTGGTGGCAGCCATTCCCAGGAGCTGCCCCTACCACTGTACACTGGTGTAGGCAGACACCACCAAGGAATTCTCTCATCTCTACACTTCTGATTCTCACCTTCAACTAAAAAGAAATAAAGCAACTGAGAAAATATTCATTATCAACCATTAATCTAACAAAACTAAAATTTTCTTGATCAGCAAGAATGAGGTCAAACACTGCCCCCTTAAACCCTTCCTCTCTGACATCAATCTATGATCACCCCATGATTACTCTCTCCACAAACCGAGTATAGTTCTTCCTCTTTCACAAGAATTCTTCACAACTCTGAAATCATAAAGAATCTTTAAAAGAGCCTAATTTAATACTACAACGTCCACTAATCAAGGTTCTCAGAGAGTCTGAGTCTCTGAGGTAGATTTTTTTTTTTTTTTTTTTTTTGATCCATGCCATGTGGCATGCAGAGTCTTAGTTCCCTGACCAGGGATCAAATACTGAGGTATCTGCATTGGTGGCATGGAGTCTTAACCACTGGACTGCCAGAGAAGCTTGAGGTAGACATTTCTTGATAGAGTCTTTGGTATTTAGCCTTCTGAAAGCACCTGACATTAGGTTCCACCTCTTGCTTCTTAGGGTAACTTCTTGCATGGCTAGGTTAGATGCTAGAACTTCCACAGTGGGTAGAATTCCTCCTCCACGTTAATGTTTCTTACCCAACTTCCCCATATCTCATTCATGGAAAACACACACACACACACAAATAGAAACAACCTATCAAAGAAAAACGCTTCAGTAAAACATTCATGCAGAAAAGAGTGAGCTTGTAGGAAAAATGAATAGGCAGTTAATCTTTAAAACTGGGGGAAAGGTGACAAAACGTAGAGTTGAGAAAAATCCAGAGATAAGGAGGAAAAGCAGTGAATCTGGGGCAGTCATAGCCATCAGGATTCCAGATATCCTAGCCTTCACTAGTCTTTTACACAGTGGTCTTCATCCTGACTGCACCTTGGCATACCTGAGAGGGGATAAGTGCACTCTGACGCCCGAGGCCCAGTCTCCAGAAACTGGTTTAGATTCAACTGATTAAGGTAGAGCCTGAAGATTCTTCTCCCTGTGGATTCTGGATGCAGAAACTAACCCCATGTAAGCATCTGCTAACTCCATGCTTGCACTGTCATGTCATCTGAGCCTGGAATGGCTATGGACCTGCTCTGAAGGAGTTACGAGGGTCACAAAGAGTTTTAACCAGAGTCCCAGGGCATATTTCATGCTTCTAGAAAAATCCTTCTAAATTTAAGTCCACAGATTATAGTGATAAAATTAAAATTTTTCATTTTGCACAGTAGGAAAAATAAAATGTTTAGAAAAGACATTTTAAAAATATGAATAAAACATGAATTAAAATTAGTCTGAAAAGTTATCTCTAAAAGGAGAAGGAGAATTGGAATAGACCCAACAAGGATATCAGTCTTCTTTAAAAATAGCCTTTTCTTGATTTTGGAATCATGAAAACATTATCAGTTCAGTTCAGTTCAGTCGCTCAGTCGTGTCCGACTCTTTGCGACCCCATGAATCGCAGCACGCCAGGCCTCCCTGTCCATCACCAACTCCCAGAGTTCACCCAGACTCACCTCCATCGAGTCAGTGATGCCATCCAGCCATCTCATCCTCTGTCGTCCCCTTCTTCTTCTGACCCCAATCCTTCCCAACATGAGAGTCTTTTCCAATGAGTCAACTCTTCGCATGAGGTGGCCAAAGTACTGGAGTTTCAGCTTTAGCATCATTCCTTCAAAAGAAATCCAAGGGTTGATCTCCTTCAGAATGGACTGGTTGGATGTCTTTGCAGTCCAAGGGACTCTCAAGAGTCTTCTCCAACACCACAGTTCAAAAGCATCAATTCTTCGGGGCTCAGCTTTCTTCACAGTCCGACTTGCACATGCATACATGACCACTGGAAAAAACATAGCCTTGACTAGACGGACGTTTGTTGCCAAAGTAATGTCTCTGCTTTTCAATATGCTATCTAGGTTGGTCATAACTTTTCTTCCAAGGAGTAAGCGTCTTTTAATTTCATGGCTGCAACCACCATCTGTAGTGATTTTAAAACCCAAAAAAATAAAGTCTGACACTGTTTCCACTGTTTCCCCATCTATTTCTTATGAAGTGATGGGACCAGATGCTATGATTTTCGTTTTCTGAATGTTGAGCTTTAAGCCAACTTTTTCACTCTCCACTTTCACTTTCATCAAGAGACTTTTTAGTTCCTCTTCACTTTCTGCCATAAGGGTGGTGTCATCTGCATATCTGAGGTTATTGATATTTCTCCCAGCAATCTTGGTTCCAGCTTGTGCTTCTTCCAGTCCAGCGTTTCTCATGATGTACTCTGCATATAAAGCAGCTATTTTTTTAAAAAGTGATTCCTAAGACTTCAAAGTAAAATGAAACAAAAGTACCTAAATATATACCCAATAGTTCTTTTTTATATGGCTCTGCCAACCAACAGGTTGGGTATATATTTAGGTACTTTTGTGGAGAGGATGAGATGTATGAAAAGAGTAACATGGAAACTTACATTACCATATGTAAAATAGATAGCCAATGGGGAATTTGCTGTTTGGCTCAGGAAACCAAACAGGGGCTCTATATCAACCTACAGGGGTGCGATGGGGAGGCAGATGGGAGGCAGATACAAAAGGGAGGGGATATATATATACTTATGGCTGATTCATGTTGAGGTTTGACAGAAAATAGAAAAATTCTGTAAAGCAATTACCCTTCAGTAAAAAATAAATAACTTTTTAAATAAGTAGTTTTAAACAAAATAATCTGAAAACACATTCTCTGTGTGATACACCCACCTGAGACAGTATGAACTGCAAAAAATAAAATAAATATATTAAATTGCTTTCACATTGCTTTCACATTATAAGGTAAAACAAATGAATAATTATGCTGATATCATTGAGAGTTGGGCTTAGACATGGGACAAAGAATAGATGATGGGAGGAAAGAGATATATATGTAAGCACAATAAGATGAAGTAAAAATTTCTTGCATCTGACTTGGACTAGAAACACCCATATAAACATATTTCTTTACCTTAAAAAATGCATTCTAACTTTGTATAATGAAAAAGTCAAGAAACAAAAACCAACAGCAATAAGCACCTCTAGCATTCAGACTATAGTCTTTAAATATCACTTCATACTAAAATAAACCAGGACTGCTTAGAGAAATGGATGATTCCAGGGCTGGAGCAAATGCTTTACAAAATGAGCTAGAAACATCCTTTCACATCAGCAACCAAAATACAAAACAAAACAAAAAATCTACCAAAGACTTCTAGAGTATGTGCAAAAGACAGGACCTAACCTGAATAGACTCCCACTGCCCAAAGATGGCCAAAGGTTGGCACAAGGATAATGAATGAAATGGGCTGAAGCAAATAAGAAATGCTTAAATCCATGAGCTCAACCTGACATTCACAAAACCAAACAAACGACAATAAAAACTCACAAGCCCCAGAGGAGAATCAACTCATCATTTTGAAAATAGGTTTTAAAAAGTGAAAAACATTATTTTCCCCTACTCTTCCTACAAATATTATAGATCATGGTTAACCAAAGAGCTTAGAGAATACCCATTTTGCAACCTCTGGTGAATTAATGGACCTTGAGCAAGGATCATGAATAGCTCCTAACATCACACACACACACACACACACACACACACACTCTGTTATGTACCTCATAAAGGAGGTATACAACCCTACCACCTACAAAGATGAAAGGGGTGAAGAAAATCCAAATGAGTTACATCAAACCTCTAGATATAAACACCAACTAAGATGCCAGAGGAACATGTTAATTGACACAGGGGGAGAAGCGATCAGCCAAATCCAGGCTGTGGGAATCCCTACAGGACAAACAACCTAGAAGTGCGGGGGGAGGGGGGTACAGAAAAGCAATTGCATAACCTGTGTCAGTGAAGTGTACCTTATTTAATACTGCTTCCAACAGAAGAGGGGAAAAAGACAACTGTGAGCACTGGCTAGATATTGATAACATTAAAGTTAATATTTAAGCACAATAATATGCTAAATATGTTTATTGGGGAAGATTCTACATCTTTTAAAGATACATACTAAAATACTTATGGCTAAAAATGATATGACGTCTTGGAACTGCTTTAAAATAATCTTGGAAAGTCAGAGTGAGTTTCAGATGAATCAAGACTGCTCATTGTGGCAATTATTGAAGCTGACTTAATGTGACATGGGCTTCCCTGGTGGCTCAGATGGTAAAGAATCTGCCTGGGTTTGATCCCTCAATTAGGAAGATCCCCTGGAGAAGACAAAGGCTACCCACTCCAGTATTCAGACCTTGAGAATTCCACGGACTGTATAGTCCATGGGGTTGCAAAGAGTCGGACACGACTGAGCAACATTCACTAGGGTGACATAGGGGCTTATTTCCCTTTACCCTTCTGAGTTCCTAGCTGAGCACCCCTGTAATAGATGACAGAATAACAAGAGAAAATTAAACAGAACTTTATCAACATGTATATTTCTGATACGCATGTAAAATATCAAGGAGAGCTGAGTAACTCCCTGAGATGGCCCAAGTCACCACCTTAAATGCATCCCCCACTAAAGACAAAGGAAAGGTGAGGCAGCACCTATGAGAGGTTAACAGGAAAAGCAGCTTAAACTACACTAGGGTTGGGTATGTTATGCAGATTTCATCCTTCGTGAAGACTGTCCTCCAATAGGATTCTGCTATGATTTAGAGCCATCCTTTTTCTGGTACAGAGAGGCAGACATCTTTACAAAGGGAGGTTTCCTTTATCAATGTAAATGTCCCTCACAAAAGAGTAACTTCTACTCTGTCTTCAGGGTTTCTCCTGTGTCTATTTCTAAAAAACAGAATCAACTCACAACAATCTTTCTGCCAGAGAGCCCTATTCTGGAGTGACACATTGTGTTATCCTTTCATTCTATTCTATTTTTTAAATTTTCTTTAAAATCTATGCAGGGTGGGTGGGAGGGACACTAGAGAAAGCAGACAGAGGGGTCAGAGCTGTTGCTAGAAAAGCAGCTCCTCTTGGCTCTGAGCCTCAGTGGAGGCTGTGGGGGGAGAGGACAGAACACAGAGAACAGGGGTCTAGCAGTCAGAAGACCGCGCCTCAGGGACCGGGTCGGCCACGTGCGAGTCACGTGACCCGGAACCCATCATGTGCCCTCCTGGGCCTCCAGGTCTTTATTAGTGAAAATACAGGCCTTGCCTTCCTCGGAGGAATCCTGGGACAACTAAATGAGCTACAAAAGCTCAGAGTGCTCTGAAACCACCATAAAAACAAGGGTTTTTCATCACTTTTATTATTAGAAGTCCTGGTAAGAGATATATTCTATTCTTAATGGCAGAGGCTGGTTTCACAAAGGGCTTGGAAAACTCATTGTTGCTCACAGGTGATCACAGTGGAACAAGAACTCTTGAGAAGAGTCACGTGTAAAGCCAAATTTTCTAGACTGTAATTAAACTTTCACTTCTAAAATTTTTAACCATTATGAATGCAATCTTTTAAAAAGAGTCTCCTACTTCCCTGACTACATAAAGAAAATGTATTAGGGGGAGGGTGGAAGAAACAAGTGAAATACTTGAGGGAACTTACAAGGTACAAACTCCAAATTATAAAATAAGTAAAAGGGATCAGGGACAAAAAATAAATATATAAAATGTTAAAAAAATAAATAAATCATAGGATTAAAATATACAGCATAGGAAATATATTCAATAAGATTGGAATAACTTTGCATGGTGACAGTAACTAAACTTATGTACTGTATAAAATATTAAATCACTAATGATGTATACTAGAAACTAATATAGCATTGTAAGCCAATCATTCTTCAATTAAAAAAATTCTAATTTTACATTAGTAACTTACATATGCTTTGAAAAAGAAAAGAGAATGGATATAAAACCCTAATTTATAACTCAAGGTCATCACTGTGGATATTATCAACACCTAATGGTTAACGCTATGCTCTCAGGAACCAGCAGGGCACACACAGCACGTCTGCTCGGCAGGTCCCCTTCTGCTTGGCTCAAGGCCCCCTCCTCCTCTCCCACTGTGTGGTCTTCAGTGGTTGCTCTCAGCCCACAGTATCTTTGCCACCAACAGCCACTCCTCAGCCTCCTGGATTGAGCAAAGTGAGGGATACATGGAAGGAACGATTGGGAAATAAATGCAAAGACCACTCAGCTCTTGGGGAACCAGCCGTGAGTTGAGGCACAAAACACTGTGGGATGAAGAGGATTCTGTTTACTTCCTGCCCATCAGCTGAGCTCCAAAGTGAGGATTTACACACACATGTGCTTCCCACAGCCTCCACCTGGACCAGAGACCATCAGCAAAAGTGGCTTCAGATAAAGGCCAAGTGATCAGACAAGGCTGGGCCACTTCAAAGGGTCCTGGGAAGAAGATATAATTCCCGGCCACACCTCCCCTCTCAGGGGAAGGGACTGGGTGAACCCACTCTGGTTCTCTGAGGTCACCCCACTTACACACCAGCAATGGAGACCTCACCTCTCAGAGAGAAGCACTGATGACCTGGGGAGGTGGTCTCTGTGACTCAGGCCCAGGCAGAGGCTTCAGGCTCCTCCTCTCCACCCTGAGGGCCCTGGGCAGGTGGGGACCTGTCCTCTCCACCCACAGTACCCGTGGAGGTGCACACAGGGGCCAGGGGTGCTGGGAGCGCTCCGGCTGTTCTGTTCTAATTAGGGGTGACTGGCAAGTGCTCCACAGCCTGCTACTTGTTTCTCTGAGAGGTAGGGATACTCCTCAGTTCTCATAGGACAGCCCATGGAATTCTCCAGGCCAGAATACTGGAGTGGGTAGCCTTTCCCTTTTTCAGGGTATGTTCCCAACCCCGGGATCGAACCCAGGTCTCCCTCATTGCAGGCAGATTCCTTACCAGCTGAGCTATCAGGGAAGCCATTCTCATAGGACAGAGGTTTTCATATCTCAAAATCCTAAAACCCTAAAAGCCTCACTCTGGACTGTTGTCACCCCACTTTCTCCCACTGGTGCTGCCAGGAGTACCTGCGAGGCCCTACTTGTACTGTGGGTGGAAAGACCATACTGCTTGGGATCATGGATGATCCATGGGGCATTCTGTGCACCTGAGGAATTAAAAGAGGGCCGGAGATCAAAAAGGAAATATATTTGTGTTTTAGAAGATCCTGGACTGAGTTTAGATTTCCACCATCTGTAATATAAAGAACAACAAGCAGTATAGATTGATCACAACATGGGAAGTTGCTTCATAAAATCAATTAATAACTAACTAGCACTGCTACTAGTACTAGTAGTACTGCCACACAGATGAGCCCCTACATTTACATCCTCTACTCCCCACTTCTCTGCCATGACAACCCAGCGACCAACCTCCTAAAAGGGCCCAGGGCTCTACCAGTTGTACCTTATGCAGCCCCAGGCCTGGCCTTCCTGGACCCCCAGCAGGAAGTATTACTGGGGCTGGACAACTTTGAAACCAACACTCCCAGCACCACAGTGGGGCAGATTCGCTCTCAGGAAGAACCCCAGATCCTGTGGCCTCTCCCTCTATGTCTGCTTCTCCCATGAGCTGCCACAGCCAAGACCCAAGACTCATATTAGAATGGGATCCATCCAAGGCTTAGTGACCCCACCCAAGGAGCTAATAGCCCAGGACAGTAAGAAAAATCAGCAACTCAGTTCAAACCCAGCCACATGGGCTATGCTTTGAACCCACCTGACTTTAAGACTCTTTAGCATCTGATACCAAAGAGAAACTAGAGAACCAGGGACAGCAGAGAAAGACCTGCTCCTGATATGATCCAACATTAAACCCGGAGGCCACTCATCCAACCAGGCACCTGGCATGAGCCACAGGCAGACACCAAGGCCCCAGAGTTTCCGGACAAGCAGAATTCATGAAAGCTCTGCTGTGTGAGGTCAGGAAATCCTGCACAAACAGGCCACACCAGCTTGCCACCTGTGTATTTCAAACAGAGACTTACTGTGACTATGTGGAAATACCATCACTGGGACAGCTGCACATGGGAGAAAGAATGGCTGGGACAGACTGACGGGCTTCTGCTCCCTCTCCCACCCTGCGTCCTTCACAAGGAACCGCAGTACCTAAGTGGTCAGTGCCCTCTCAAAGGTGGCACCCTGCCCACATACCTGTCCCACCCTCTGGCACAATGGCCAATCCTCTTCTGACATCAGTGAGAACTCCATCCCCCAGCACCATCAAGTCACCTGTGAGCTGATAGATTCTCTGTCTCTCCAGTTGTGTGGGGTGGACTTCACCTGCCCAGATGTCCACTGCCCTTCAGGACAGCACAGCATTTAAACAAGAGCCACACCTCCCACCTGTAAACCACCTGGCCCACCAACCTCACCCCCAACACAATGGACTGAGGACAGCTCACACCTTCTCCACCAAAAACACCTCTTTCTCAGCAACTGTATCTTCCATCCCTCCTGCTCTCACACACTCACAGGCCGCCCGTGTCCCTAAGGCAGCACTAAGGACCACGGAGAGCGCAAGCCACACAGGAGGCTGTGCAGCAGACCCACAGCAGGCTCAGCCAGAAAAGGGGGCTGATGGCACTGTGTCCCCAGGTGAACTGTCTCACTGGGGATCTTGACCCAGGATCTTCAGGGTCACAGAGGTCACTGACCTCACAGCTTTCTGCCTCTGGTTTGCCCTGCACATTCCCTCCTACACCCTCTGCCAACGCCATGCTATCAGGACTCGCCCTTCAATCAAGAATCCATCCCCACAACCAGGGAAAGAAAGCAGCATGGAGGATCCAGAGAATTCATGGTGAAGCTGGAGCTCCTCCCCACGGGGACTTTGCTCACAGTGCCAGCCCATGGGGAAGGGGGCACCCTGGGGGAAGGTGTGCTCTTAGGAGTTCTGGGTGGCTACAGGCCAGATGCAGGGCCCTGGGTTCTGTTCCCCTGGAAGAGGAGTGGCGATGGTATCTTCTTAGAAAAGCATTTATCAGATGTGACCTGGTCAAGGTAACAATTTTTACCTTGTTAAACTATAACAAGAGTGTCATAAAAATGTATGTTATACTGGACTCGTGTCCAAATTACCTTCCTCTAAATCACAGGGCCATATTGCCTGAGGCTTCTGGAATCTTTTGGTCAAAGATCAGTCAGCATTTATACTGAGAACCAGGAACTTTCTAACATAATATAAAATGTCTTTTATTTCAAGGTCATCCTTCCACAATACTGTTTTAATCAGTAAAAAGAAAAATAGTAACCCTTGGAGTCCAGTCCTTGCCCATTCTAAAGATAAATACAACCTCTGAGCTCTATCATGTTTCCTAGAGGGTTTATCCTTAGACCTTAGACTACTGGCCTCTCTCCCTACCTGTCCCATCCATCTCAGTACTGAGATACATACACCAAAAAGCAGTGCAGAGTATAAAAATCTTTCATCTCCAGAAATGTAAACATTCCACAAATTAAATAGGATTTCCAGTAACACTTTATGATTGCTTTCACTAAAGAGGGCTCCTGTGCATCCTTCTGGCCTCTCAACACTTCTTGATCCCAGTGCCTGGGATGAGAAACAAAGCACAGTAAAAAGTATGTCCACCAAAGGGGAAAGGGGGTGGGGCGGAGTGGGAGACAAGCCCACACTACAGGGCACTCTGCGGCTGCACAATAGATTCTGGCTACCTGCTCACAGGTCTCCTGAAAGATGAGTGGTGCAGACTCTGAAGCACCAGAGAAACAGGCCTTGAGGGAAAAGTTCCAGATTCTGGAAACAAGTTCCTGCTAAGATTTGCTGGATTCACAGGTAATGAACAGCCCAAGAGGGCAGACACCCTCCTCCGGGGACCCCACCTCCAGGGACAGAGCTCGGCCTCCAGGGCCATGGCTGTGGGCTCCCTCCACATCCAAAGATGCACAGGGAACCAGGGCTCCCCCACCCTCCAAAGTGGGCTAAGCCCGGGGTCAGCCTGAGGGGGTGAGCCTGCAGAGTCAGTGGATGAGTCTCAGAAGAACCCAGAGGAAGGCAAAGCATCCCCAAACCTTTAGCCTCACGTGAAAATTCTCACTCTTCTTCCCCTTCTCCCTGATGTCTGTGCTCACCCTTGCAACTCTTTTCCAAGGTGCTGGAAGCGATCTTCTGGAAGCACTGAGTACATGTCATCTGGTTCTAATTTCCGTTTGTTACCGATTTTAAACAAGGGGTTTAGCCACCTGTTAAACATTAAAAGGAGACTGACATATATCCAAATTACACATCTCTAATTAGAAACCTACATTCATGGACATTGTTAAAAAAAGAATGTAGTATTACTCCACCATTAAAAAGAATACATTTGAATCAGTTCTAATGAGGTGGATAAAACTGGAGCCTATTATACAGAGTGAAGTAAGCCAGAAAGAAAAACACCAATACAGCATACTAACGCATATATATGGAATTTAGAAAGATGGTAAAAATAACCCTGTATACGAGACAGCAAAAGAGACACTGATGTATGGAACAGTCTTTTGGACTCTGTGGGAGAGGGAGAGGGTGGGATGATTTGGGAGAATGGCATTGAAACATGTATAATATCATATATGAAATGAGTCCCCAGTCCAGGTTTGATGCACGATACTGGATGCTTGGGGCTGGTGCACTGGGACGACCCAGAGGGATGGTATGGGGAGGGAGGAGGGAGCAGGGTTCGGGATGGGGAACACATGTATACCTGTGGTGGATTTATGTTGATATTTGGCATATCAATACAATGGCAATTGTATACAATAGTGGCAATCAATACAATAATCAATACAATACAATCAATACAAAAAACCAATACAATATTGTAAAGTTAAAAAATAAAATAAAATACAATAAAAATTTTAAAAAAATAAATAAAATAAATAAGAGTATATTAAAAAAAAGAAGTCTACATTTTAAATATATAAAGATACAGGGAGAATTTAGACATGTGCTTACACACATACATTCTAGGTATAGGAAAGTCATGCTGGCTTATACATGGTATAACTTAAAAGCAGGCTGTTTGTGGCCTACTGAACATACATTGTACATCTGCTTTAATTATTAAGGGAAAAATATATCTAGAAATGAAAATAAAGTAACGGTTTTTCAGGCAAGCAGAATAGAGCTGCATGGCCATTGTGGGTAAGGCTGCAGATATGTTTCTATATTACTGAGGACTTAAATCTTCTGAACTGTATCAGATTCAAGGATGCCTACATGGCGCTAGTGGTAAAGAACCTGTCTGCTAATGCAGGAGATATAAGAGATGCTGGTTTGATCCCTAGGTTGGGAAGATCCCCTGGAGAAGGAAATGGTAACCCATTCCAGTATTCATGCCTGGAAAATACCATGGACAGGGGAGCCTGGTAGGCTACAATCCATGGGGTCTCAAAGAGTCAGATATGACTGAAGTGTCTTAGCACCAGTCAGATTCAAAGCAGTTTCAACCTTGAGGTCAAGATCTCCTTAGATCAGCTGTCAACACAGAGGAGTTTTTACAGGGAATTATCTTATGGACAGAACACCCTGAGTCTAACAGGCTCCGGTTCCTGACCTCCTTACAATCCTGTCAGCCTCCCCGCAGCCAGAATGCTCATGTGAGCCTCTTTCTGACCCCAACCTCCTGAAGTCATTCTAAAGATAAGTAACACCTTCTCAACTAAAATGCACAGTTGATTCTTCTTATGTTCCTTCTCGGTATCACTCCCTGGCAGATTCATTTATTTTAAAAAGTAACATTCAGACATCCAAAAGGGCTGGAATTTTACTGACTGTTGGATCTGTCACCTTCAGCCTCAGTTGGGGAATAAATACAGCCCACCAGACATTCAGGGAACTCCACTAACAGCTGATAGCATCACCAACCTACAGTGGTTTAATTCCTCCATGCCCAGGCTTCTGCCCGGGAACGTCAAGGTTGTCCCCACTGCCACCACACCTCTGCAAAGGCCTATGTGTCAGTCAAATCCCTGTCTTCTGGGGGTCCAACCAACTGTTCACTATAAGCCCTCCACCTACAGGCATGGCCAACTCTAGATAGTTATCATGCTTAACGGCTGTGGGAACAGGATCATACCAAACATGGAGGAGTCTGGCTATGCAGCCATTACCCTGGATGAAAGGGCACCACCATGAGCCTAAACATGACTCAAGAAAACCCAAAGACAGTGTGTTAACCCCTGTGGGATGTTTATTCCTTGAGGCCCTTGTGACAAGGGCCACCCACGTTGGGCCATCAACTGTCTCCAAGAAAACTCTACCAGGGGACACTGGGCTATAGGTGGTTCACACCCAGATCAAGGGTATATTCAGATTTTAATTACACTCGCACAACCTGTGAATCAAAGAGGGCCATTCATCTAGTCAGGAGGGGAGCTGGACTGGTACTAGCAGTTGTCTCTCTTGTAGGATCCCTGATGAGCCTAGAACTAGAAACAATTTATAATACCATAACCATAAAAAAAAAGTCAGAGACTGGCCTGGGTAAGTAGAGGACCCAGTTCTAACCTTAGAATGACAAAATCTTACTGGACCCTCTGGCCCACATGACTCTTGACCACTACAAAGCTCTTGATTACCTGCCGGCTGATCAAGGGGGAACCTGTGCCCCAGCAACCATTTCCTGTTGTTTCTATGTTAATATGAGTCGTCAGATAGAAGAGAGGGCATCCCAACTGCCAGAGAAAGCCACTTGCAGACAAAGACAAATATCACATGTTATCACTTATACATGGAATCTTTAAAAAATGGTACAGATGAACTTACCTACCAAACAGTAATAGAGTTACAGATGTAGAAAATGAACTTACGCTTACCATGGGGTAAGGGAAGGAAGGGACAAATTGCAAGACTGGGATTGACATATATAAACTACTGTACTCATGTCCGACTCTTTGTGACCCCATGAACTGTAGCCCACTAATCTCCTCTGTCCATAGGATTATCCAGGCAAGAATACCAGAGTGGGTTGCCATTTCCTTCTCCAGGGGATCTTCTCAACCCAGGGACGTAACCCAGATATCCTGCATTGCAGCTGGATTCTCTACTCTCTGAGTCACTAGGGAAGCATATATAAAATAGATAAGCAATAAGAACCTACTGTATAGCAGAGGGAACTCTACTCAATACTCTGTAATAACCTTTATACTTTTTTCTTTTTTTAAGAAAAGAATCTTTTTAAAAAAGTAGACATATGTATAATTGATTTACTTTGCTGTTCTGAAACTAACACAACATTATAAATCAACTAAACCCCAATAAAAAAAAAATTAATAGAAAGGCCACTTGGCTAAATACTCAGAACAAGAATGGCCTGACTGAACAAATTTGTGACAGTTCCAAAAGAAGGATTACCAGCTTCCCTGGGCTTCTAAGGCCGTTCTTAGAACCCCTACAGTTACTCTCCTTCTCTTGCTCTTTGGTCCACAATTCCTCAATTGTCTCACTAGTTGTATCTCTTACAGAACTGAGACAATCAAGCTGCATATGGTCTTTACCCAGTACTATGGGAAACTGGGACTCTAGCTTGGTAAGAATCAGATTCATTTTGGTTGAATTAGGAAAAATTCTCCTCCTCTAACCCAACATATGACAACACTCATGCTCAGCAGGAAGTGGTATCAGAAGACCAACATTTGCTCCTTAAGAGTCACTCAGAAATGAGGAGCAGTAAAAAGGAAAGGCTCTTGTCCCAGAATTATATCCCTGCCCCTTTCTCAAGTGGAAACCAATTGCTCTTATCTGAGTTTCAGACTGAAGCATAAAAGGAAAGAGAAAAGTAAGAACTGGTTAGAACTAGCCAGGACCCAAATGGCAGAAGACTTAACCTCCAGTAGGCATAGAGCATCATTACGCATTCACTGTAATATATTAGCCTGCTAAATGACACACCCACCAGGATGACCACAGTTGAGAATGGCTAGCTGCCTTCTATGGGATCACACAGAGTTGGACCAAAAAAAAAAAAAAAAATGACAACAAAATAAAGAGCTCATACAAGGACTAAAAAGGAGTGTTGTCCTAATTTCAGGTCCAAATCACACCCCATTCTTGCATAAGCCACGAATATTCCTCCCTCTCTTAACCTGATTCCCTTCCATTTGCTTCAACCCTCCTATATACACAGTGCCTCAGCCCAAATTGTGCTGAGAGGTTGACTTGCAAACTAAGTCTCCGTTTCTCATTCTTTGGTCACTGAGCAAAGCTTGTGCTCTACCAGTCTCACCATCAGTTTACTTATTGGTTATGGGAATCTGAGTGGAGAAAGAACCTCCCCAGTCATGATAAGGGGTCTCAGCCTGGGCTAGGACCCTGGCACAAGTCTAGATAACCAATTCTGTGACAAGCACAGCAGTTACAAACACAAGACATGTAGACTCCAGAACCAGACTGCCTGGCTTCAGATCCCACTCCACCGCTTACTAGCTGTGTGATGGTAGGTAACTCACTCAACCTCTATGCTTCAGTGTCTCCAGGTGTGAAATAAGAGGCTCCTTCCTCTCCAGCAGGAAAACTGGAAATGGGTGCCAACCAAAATCAAAGTCTCCACCTTCCATTTGTATGGACATACATTTTCAAAATCAATAAGCAGAATGTGCTTTGAGAGTTTCTTGCCCCACCTGAAGTTAAGGAGACATTTGTCTATTTTGCTATTATTTATGGTAACCACACACATATTCCTTCTTCTAGGACCCTCTTTCCTTAAGGGCCATCAAATGTAGCCAAGAGATGCAGCCACATAAGCTGAATACTACCATCAAAACAAGAATAGGAGCTGCCATCACCCTGGGGATCCCCTAAACTATCGCATAAAATAAGTATCAGAATTTGTGGAAAAGATGAATGGGTTAGGGTTGAGAAACACAAGACCTAATAATCACCCAAGTGTGATTAAAATCCAAAGGTTCAGGCCTGCATTTCTGTAGTCCCAGCTATTAGATGAAGACTTCATTTAAGAGCTTCAGCACTCTGCAACATTTTTCATCTGTATGTTTCCTCCCAGCTCAAGGACCCTTCAGTAGTTTCAGGGCCATAGGACTCCTGGGCAGGACCACCTACATCAAGACCATGCACTGCTTGTCTGAGCTAGATATCTGGATAAGACCCCACAGGTTTCAGGGACCCCACCCCCAGGGGTTCGTCCTCAAAAGTGGAAGTGGAGATATTTGCAATAGGGAAAGGGGCTGTGGTCAAATAGACACTCTGCTCCTGGCTGTGTGTCCCAGGAAAAAGGAAAAGGTGTTCCAGAATGGTATTCCCATTCATTTCATAAAAAACAATTGTGTTTTGTATGCACATGAATTTGGCCACAACTAGGTACCAGGACAAACAGTCGACCACACAGGGAGGGTGGCAAGGAGAGAAAGAAAGACACGGTCATAGACAGGGGGAGAGAAGGAGTCCAGGCCAGCTGGAAATCAGATGTTCACCTAAGGAACATGGGGAAAGGTGGGGACATTATTGGAAGATGGCAAAGGGGCAGTGTACTGATTAGATAAAGTTGTTCATAAGCTGCTTGCTTGGGGAGAAAGTTGCAGCTCCTTTCAGAACTGACAGTGAATTGCTGAACGGTTCTGAAGCAGCTCGATAAGGTGGACACTAGGTCCCTGGGTCCTCCTCCCACCCCTACTGCCACCAGTCCTGAGCGCACCCTCTCCTTGTACCTTGGTCCCCAACAGAAGCCAGCAGTGTCAGGCATGCACCCATGGCAGATTGTCACAGCTCAGATGGGGCACTCACCAGACAAACAGACGAGAGCATAAGTTTGCCTTCAGCAGTAGATTGGTCTTCACCTCCAGGGACACTGGCAGCATTTTGCCAGCCAAGAAGGACATAGACCCGGGTTGCCCTGCTCAGGAGGCGGTGGGGTTCCTGCTGCTTCTGGAGGCACTGGCAGGGATGCTGGAGACTGGCCGCCCCACAGGTCCACTGGGCTGGAGCCTGAGAACACCTGCTTCTGAGAATGGAGTGCCCTTTGTGTGCCAGGTCCCACCTCCTGGGACTGAGAAGCCTCACGAGTCCACCTTTGAGGCACCCAGTCTGTGCAGCTGCTGTCACAGGCATAGGATAGATGCAGCATGCCACGTGTGGGGCTGGAGAACCAAGAGACATCCAGGTAGACACTTCCAGAAGCCCCACGCAGGTAGGAGGCAAAGCTACCAGCTCTTTGATAAAGGCAGGCAGGCAGGCTGACTGCGGGGCACAACCAGCCCAGGTCCCAGGAGAGTCCCTGGCTGCAAACTCTGGGAAAGTTCCTGCTGTATGTCCAGGAACTCACCCAGAAGGTGGAGACAGGAGGCTCAGGCCCTGCCCATCTCTGCTGCTCAGAGACTCACCCATGGGCTGCAGAGGAAACCCTGAGAAAGCTGGCAAAAGGAAACAGCAGCCCACCCTCTGGGCATGCTGCCCTCATCAGGATCAAGCAAGGGCGCTGTGGGAAGGTCTCCAACTGGAATGGAGCAGGACCCTGTGGGGCCTTCCTGAGATAGACCCTACACCCACCCCATGCCCTCTTCCTGTCTCTTGCTTGTAGAAAAGCTTCGGTCTCCCAGGCCTCCTCTGAATCACAAAACACTGGCTCAAGGATGACTGGAAGAATGTGAAGATGTAATAAAAAATAATTCATCAATAGATTAGCCATACAGCAGTCACAGAATCTTTATAACAGGGTCTGGTGCACATTCCTGAGTTGTTTTGTAGATGCTAAAAAGTCCACCAGGTGGAAGAAGTTAACTGCATGATGACCAGGATAAACTGGAACCTAAAGATTTATGATGATAACCCCTGTTACATCACCTTGCTCCTCAACATCAAGCAGAATAGTGCATGAGCTCATCAAGTACCCTGGACTTTCTCCCTCAGCTTGCCTTTATTTATTAAAAAAATTTTTTTTATTATTATTTTTTACTTTACAATATTGTATTGGTTTTGCCATACATCAACATGCATCTACCACAGGTGTACACGTGTTCCCCATCCTGAACCCCCCTCCCACCTCCCTCTCCATACCATCCCTCTGGGTCATCCCAGTGCACCAGTCCCAAGCTTCCTGTATCATGCATCAAACCTGGACTGGTGATTCATTTCTTATGTGATATTATACATGTTTTAATGCCATTCTCCCAAATCATCCCACCCTCTCTCTCCCACAGAGTCCAAAAGACTGTTCTATACACCTGTGTCTCACAGGTGTCTCACATACAGAGTTGTCATTACCATCTTTCTAAATTCCATATATATGCGTTAGTATATTTTATTGGTGTTTTTCTTTCTGGCTTACTTCACTCTGTATAATAGGCTCCAGTTTCATCCACCTCATTAGAACTGATTCAAATGTATTCTTTTTAATGGCTGAGTAATACTCCATTGTGTATACGTACCACAGCTTTCTTATCCATTCATCTGCTGATGGACGTCTAGGTTGCTTCCACGTCCTGGTTATTATAAACAATGCTGCGATGAACATTAAGGTACACGTGTCTCTTTCAATTCTGGTTTCCTCGGTGTGTATGCCCAGCAGTGGGATTGCTGGGTCATATGGAAGTTCTATTTCCATTTTTTTAAGGAATCTCCACACTGTTCTCCATAGTGGCTGTACTAGTTTGCATTCCCACCAACAGTGTAAGAGGGTTCCCTTTTCTCCACATCCTCTCCAGCATTTATTACTTGTAGACATTTGGGTCGCAGCCATTCTGACTGGCGTGAAATGGTACCTCATTGTGGTTTTGATTTGCATTTCTCTGATAATGAGTGATGTTGACCATCTTTTCATGTATTTGTTAGCCATATGTATGTCTTCTTTGGAGAAATGTCTATTTAGTTCTTTGGCTGATTTTTTGATTGTGTCATTTATTTTTCTGGAATTGAGCTGCAGGAGTTGCTTGTGTATTTTTGAGATTAGTTCTCTGTCAGTGCTTCATTTGCTATTACTTTCTCCCATTCTGAAGGCTGTCTTTTCACCTTGCTTATAGTTTCTTTTGTTTGTACAGAAGCTTTTAATTTTAATTAGGTCCCATTTGTTTATTTTTGCTTTTATTTCCAATATTCTAGGAGGTGGGTCATAGAGGATTCTGCTGTGATGTATGTCAGAGACTGTTTTGCCTATGTTCTCCTATAAGAGTTTTATAGTTTCTGTTCTTATGTTTAGATGTTTAATCATTTTGAGTTTATTTTTGTGTATGGTGTTAGAAAGTGTTCTAGTTGCATTCTTTTACAAGTGGTTGATCAGTTTTCCCAGCACCAGGTGTTAAAGAGATTGTCTTTTCTCCATTCTATATTCTTGCCTCCTTTGTCAAATATAAGGTGTCCATAGGTGCATGGGTTGATCTCTGGACTTTCTATTTTGTTCCATTGATCTATATTTCTGTCTTTATGCCAGTACCATACTGTCTTGATGACTGTGGCTTTGTAGTAGAGCCTGAAGTCAGACAGGTTGATTCCTCCAGTTCCATTCTTCTTTCTCAAGATTGCTTTGGCTATTCAAGTTTTTTTTTTTTTTTTTTTTAATTTCCATACAAACTGTGAAATTATTTGTTTTAGCTCTGTGAAAAATACCGTTGGCAGCTTGACACGGATTGCATTGAATCTATAGATTGCTTTGGGTAGTATACTCATTTTCACTATATTGATTCTTCCAATCCATGAACATGGTATATTTCTCCATCTATTAGTGTCCTCTTTGATTTCTTTCACCAGTATTTTATAGTTTTCTGTATATAGGTCTTTAGTTTCTTTAGGTAGATATATTCCTAAGTATTTTATTATTTTTGTTGCAATGGTGAATGTAATTGTTTCCTTAATTTCTCTATTTTCTCATTATTAGTGTATAGGAATGCAAGGGATTTCTGTGTGTTGATTTTATATCATGCAACTTTACTATATTCATTGATTGGCTCTAGTAATTTTCTGGTGGAGTCTTTAGGGTTTTATTTGTAGAAGATCATGTCATCTGCAAACAGTGAGAGTTTTACTTCTTCTTTTCCAATTTGGATGCCTTTTATTTCTTTTTCTGCTCTGATTACTGTGGCCAAAACTTCTAATACTATATTGAATAGTAGTGGTGAGAGTGGACACCCTTGTCTTGGACCTGTATTTAGGGGAAATGCTTTCAATTTTTCATCATTGAGGATAATGTTTGCTGTGGGTTTGTCATATATAGCTTTTATTATGTTGAGGTATGATCCTTCTATTCCTGCTTTCTGGAGAGTTTTTATCATAAATGCATGTTGAATTTTATCAAAGGCTTTCTCTGCATCTATTGATATAATCATATGGCTTTTATTTTTCAATTTGTTAATGTTTTGTATCACATTGATTGATTTGTGGATATTGAAGAATCCTTGCATCCCTGGGATAAAGCCCACTTGGTCATGGTGTATGATCTTTTTAATGTGTTGTTGGATTCTGATTGCTAGAGTTTTATTAAGGGTTTTTGCATCTATCTTCATCAGTGATATTGACCTGTAGTTTTTTTTTTTTTTTTTTTTGTGGCATCTTCGTCAGGTTTTGGTATTAGGGTGATGGTGGCCTCATAGAATGAGTTTGGAAGTTCACCTTCCTCTGCAATTTTCTGGAAGAGTTTGAGTAGGATAGGTGTCAGCTCTGCTCTAAATTTTTGGCAGAATTCAGCTGTGAAGCCATCTGGACCTGAGCTTTTATTTGCTGGAAGATTTTTTATTACAGTTTCAATTTCCGTGCTTGTGATGGATCTCTTAAAATTTTCTATTTCTTCCTGGTTCAGTTTTGGAAAGTTGTACTTTTTTAAGAATTTGTCCATTTCTTCCAAGTTGTCCATTTTATTGGCATATAAATGCTGATAGTAGTCTTTTACGATCCTTTGTATTTGTGTGTTGTCTGTTGTGATCTCTCCATTTTCAGTTCGAATTTTATTGATTTGATTTTTCTCCTTTGTTTCTTGATGAGTCTGGCTAATGGTTTGTCAATTTTATTTATCCTTTCAAAGAACCAGCTTTTGGCTTGGTTGATTTTTGCTATTGTCTCTTGTGTTTCTTTTGCATTTATTTCTTCCCTAATTTTTAAGATTTCTTTCCTTCTACTAACCCTGGGTTCTTCATTTCTTCCTTTTCTAGTTGCTTTAGGTGTAAAGTTAGGTTGTTTATTTGACTTTTTTCTTGTTTCTTGAGGTATGCCTGTATTGCTATGAACTTTCCCCTTAGCACTGCTTTTACAGTGTCCCATAGGTTTTGGATTGTTGTGTTTTCATTTTCATTCATTTCTATGCAAAATTGATTTCTTTTTTGATTTCTTCTGTGATTTGTTGGTTATTCAGCAGTGTGTTGTTCAGCCTCCATATGTTGGAATTTTTAATATTTTTTCTCCTATAACTGAGATCTAATCTTACTGCATTGTTATCAGAAAAGATGTTTGGAATGATTTCAACTTTTTTGAATTTACCAAGGCTAGATTTATGGCCCAGGATGTGATCTATCCTGGAGAAGGTTCCATGTGCGCTTGAGAAAAAGGTGAAATTCATTGTTTTGGGGTGAAATGTCCTATAGATATCAATTAGGTCTAACTGGCCTATTGTATCATTTAAAGTTTGTGTTTCTTTGTTAGTTTTCTGTTTAGTTGATCTATCCACAGGTGTGAGTGGGGTATTTAAGTCTCCCACTATTATTGTGTTATTGTTAATTTCCCCTTTCATACTTGTTAGCATTTGTCTTACATATTGCTTACTCCTATGTTGGGTGCGCATATATTTATAATTGCTATATCTTCTTCTTGGATTGATCCTTTGATCATTATGTAGTATCCTTCATTGTCTCTTTTTACAGCCTTTGTTTTAAAGCCTATTTTATCTGATATGAGTATTGCTACTCCTGCTTTCTTTTGGTCCCTATTTGCGTGGATTATCTTTTTCCAGCCCTTCACTTTCAGTCTGTATGTGTCCCCTGTTTTGAGGTGGATCTCTTGTAGACTACGTATATAGGGGTCTTGTTTTTGTATCCATTCAGCCAGTCTTTGTCTTTTGGTTGGGACATTCAAACTATTTACGTTTAAGGTAATTTTTGATAAGTATGATCCCATTGCCATTTACTTTATTGTTTTGGGTTCGAGTTTATACACCATTTTTGTGTCTCCTGTCTCGAGAATATTCTTTAGCATCTGTTGGAGAGCTGGTTTGGTGGTGCTGAATTCTCTCAGCTTTTACTTGTCTGTAAAGTTTTTGATTTCTCCTTCATATTTCAATGAGATCCTTGCTGGGTACAGTAATCTGGGCTGTAAGTTGTTTTCTTTCATCACTTTAAGTATGTCTTGCCATTCCCCCCAGGCCTGAAGAGTTTCTATTGAAAGATCAGCTGTTATCCTTATGGGAATCCCCTTGTGTGTTATCTGTCATTTTTCCCTTGCTGCTTTTAATATTTGTTCTTTGTGTTTGATCTTTGTTAATTTGATTAATATGTGTCTTGGGGTGTTTCACCTTGGGTTTATCCTGTTTGGGACTCTCTGGGTTTCTTGGACTTCGGTGATTATTTTCTTCCCCATTTTAGGGAAGTTTTCAACTATTATCTCCTCAAGTATTTTCTCATGGTCTTTCTTCTTGTATTCTTCTTCTGGGATTCCTATGATTCGAATGTTGTGGTGTTTAATATTGTCCTGGAGGTCTCTGAGATTGTCCTCATTTCTTTTAATTCGTTTTTCTTTTTTCCTCTCTGATTCACTTATTTCTATCATTCTGTCTTCTATTTCACAAATCCTATCTTCTGCCTCCATTATTCTACTATTTGTTGACTCCAGAGTGTTTTTTATCTCATTTATTGCATTATTCAATATCAGATCAGATCAGATCAGTCGCTCAGTCCTGTCTGACTCTTTGTGACTCCATGAATCGCAGCATGCCAGGCCTCCCTGTCCATCAGCAACTCCCAGAGTTGACTGAGACTCACGTCCATTGAGTCAGTGATGCCATCCAGCCATCTCATCCTCTATCGTCCCCTTCTCCTCCTGCCCCCAATCCTTCCCAGCATCAGAGTCTTTTCCAATGAGTCAACTCTTCACATGAGGTGGCCAAAGTACTGGAGTTTCAGCTTCAGCATCATTCCTTCCAAAGAAATCCCAGGGCTGATCTCCTTCACAATGGACTGGTTGGATCTCTTTGCAGTCCAAGGGACTCTCAAGAGTCTTCTCCAACACCACAGTTCAAAAGCATCAATTCTTCAGTGCTCAGCCTTCGTCACAGTCCAACTCTCACATCCATACGTGACCACAGGAAAAACCATAGCCTTGACTAGATGAACCCTTGTTGGCAAAGTAATGTCTTTGCTTTTGAATATGCTATCTAGGTTGGACATAACTTTCCTTCCAAGGAGTAAGCGTCTTTTAATGTCATGGCTGAAGTCACCATCTGCAGTGATTTTGGAGCCCCCAAAAATAAAGTCTGACACTGTTTCCACTGTTTCCCCAACTATTTCCCATGAAGTGATGGGACCGGATGCCACGATCTTCGTTTTCTGAATGTTGAGCTTTAAGCCAACTTTTTCACTCTCCACTTTCATCAAGAGGCTTTTGAGTTCCTCTTCACTTTCTGCCATAAGGGTGGTGTCATCTGCATATCTGAGGTTATTGATATTTCTCCCGGCAATCTTGATTCCAGCTTGTGCTTCTTCCAGTCCAGCGTTTCTCATGATGTACTCTGCATATAAGTTAAATAAACAGGGTGACAATATACAGCCTTAACGAACTCCTTTTCCTATTCAGAACCAGTCTGTTGCTCCAGGTCCAGTTCTAACTGTTGCTTCCTGACGTGCATACAAATTTCTCAAGAGGCAGATCAGGTGTTCTGGTATTCCAATCTCTTTCAGAATTTCCCACAGTTTATTGTGATCCACACAGTCAAAGGCTTTGGCATAGTCAATAAAGCAGAAATAGATGTTTTTCTGGAACTCTCTTGCTTTTTCCATGATCCAGCAGATGTTGGCAATTTGATCTCTGGTTCCTCTGCATTTTCTAAAACCAGCTTGAACATCAGGAAATTAACGGTTCACTTATTGCTGAAGCCTGGCTTGGAGAATTTTGAGCATTACTTTACTAGCATGTGAGATGAGTGCAATTGTGTAGTAGTTTGAGCATTCTTTGGCATTGCCTTTCTTTGGGATTGGAATGAAAACTGACCTTTTCCAGTCCTGTGGCCACTGCTGAGTTTTCCAAATTTGCTGGCATATTGAGTGTAGCACTTTCACAGTATCATCTTTCAGGATTTGGAATAGCTCTACTAGAACTCTATCACCTCCACTAGCTTTGTTCGTAGTGATGCTTTCTAAGGCCCACTTGACTTCACATTCCAGGATGTCTGTCTCTAGGTCAGTGATCACACCATCGTGATTATCTGGGTTGTGAAGATCTTTTTTGTATAGTTCTTCTGTGTATTCTTGCCATCTCTTCTTAATATCTTCTGCTTCTATTAGGTCCATACCATTTCTGTCCTTTATCGATCTCATCTTGACTCTTTTTTATTTCTTCTAGGCCCTTGTTAAATCTGTCTTGCATTTTCTCAGTCCTTGCCTCCAGGCTATTTTTCTGTGATTCCACTTTTATTTCAAGATTTTGGATCATTTTCACTATCATTATTTGGAATTCTTTATCAGGTAGATTCCCTATCTCCTCCTCTTTTGTTTGGTTTCGTGGGCATTTATCCTGTTCCTTTACCTGCTGGGTATTCCTCTGTCTCTTCATCTTGTTTATATTGCTGAGTTTGGGGTGGCCTTTCTCTATTCTGGCAATTTGTGGAGTTTTCTTTATTGTGGGTTTTCCTTGCTGGGGGTGGGGTTGTATTGGTGGCTTGTCAAGATTTCTTGGTTAGGGAAGCTTGTGATGGTGTTCTGGTGGGTGGAGCTGGGTTTCTTCTCTCTGGAGTGCAGTAAAGTGTCTAGCAACGAGTTCTGAGATGTCAATGGATTTGGAGTAACTTTGGGCAGCCTGAATATTGAATCTCAGGGCTGTGTTCCTGTGTTGCTGGAGAATTTGCATGGTATGTCTTGCTCTGGAACTTGTTGGCCCTTGGGTGGTGCTTGGTTTCAGTGTAGATATGGAGGCATTTGATGAGCTCCTATTGCTTAATGTTCCCTGGAGTCAGGTGTCCTATGATGTTCTCAGGATTTGGACTTACACCTCCTGCTTCTGGTTTTCAGCCTTATTTTTACAGTACTCTCAAGACTTCTCCTTCTATACAGCACCGTTGATAAACCATCTAGGTTAAAGATGAAAAGTTTCTCCACAGTGAGGGACACCCAGTGAGGTTCACAGAGTTACATGGAGAAGAGAAGAGGGAGGAGGGAGTTAGAGGTGACCCGAATAAGATGATGTGGAATCAAAAGAGTCGAGAGAGCAAGCTAGCCAGTAATCACTTCCTTATGTGTCCTCCACAGTCTGGACCACTCAGAGATGTTCATGGAGTTATACAGAGAAGAGAAGAGGGAGGAAGGAGAGAGAGGTGGCCAGGAGGATAAAAGCGGGGAATGAAAAGGAGAGAGACAGACCCAGCCAGTAATCAGTTCCCTAAGTGTCCTCTACAGTCTGGAATACACAGAGATTCAGACAGTTGGGTACAGAAGAGAAGGGGGAGGGAGGAGACAGAGGTGACCTAGTGGAGAGAAAGGAGAGTCCAAAGGGAGAGAGAGCAATCAAGCCAGTGATCTCGCTTCCAAGTAAAAATAGGTAATTAAGATTGGGTTCTTAATGGTTCAAAATTGATAACAAATACCAAAAAGCAAAGATTAAAATTCTAGAGTAGAGGTTGGATTTTCAAAAATACAATATTAGAGAAAAGAAGAAGAAAAAAAAACAAAGTCACAAAAGTTATTAAATATATATATATATATGAAGTATGCTTTAAAAAATAGTTTTTTTGAAAATTAATAGTAGGTTATACAAATGAAAATTAAAGGAGTAATGGAAGACTTAAAAATTAAAAGAAAGTTAAAAAAAGAAAAGAAAAAAGAAGAAAAAAGAAAGAAAGAAAAGAATGATCATAAAAATAGTAAAAATATATCTAGGACTTTCTCTGGTGTTGTTGTGGGCAGTGTGGGGTCAGTTCATTTTTGGATAGTTTCTTGGTCCGGCTTATATTTCTTAAGATCTATAGGCCCCTTCCTATGTAGTCAGTACTAACTACAGGGTTTTAATCTATTGCACCTGTCACTTCCAAGGCGGTTCCCTCGGTTTTAGCTCCTGTTTGCTGGTCTCTTCAGTGTCTGATTTTTGCCCTGACACAAGGGGCTGGTGGTGGACACTTTTTAAGGCTCACTTGTTCAGTCGCGCTGTGGGGAGGGAGGGACACTGCAAACAAATAACACTGGTGTGTGTTCATAGTGTCTCAGCTGCACTGGGCCTGCCCCCGCTCACGGCACATGCACCCTCCCTGCCCACCCAGCTCAGGCTCTAGGTTGCTCCACTGGGAACCATCCGAGGCCGGCTCTGGGCTGCCTGCACCTCCCAGGTCTAAGCCGCTCAGGCTCAGGCACTCAGGTAGTCCTCAGAAGCGCAGACTCTGTTGGGCCTGTGTTTTGTGCCTTTCCCAGCTCCAAGCAGCTTGGTGAACGCAGTCACTGCGACTTATCGCCTCTCCTGTCTCTGCCGCTCGGTTTTCTGGGTGTACAACCAGCTCACCTTCTCAGGCAGATGACTGTCCAGAACCCCAAGAAGTCTTAGTAAGCAAAGAAGCCTGCTTGCAATTTGGTAGATAATGTCTCCTGGGGCTGCAATTGCCCCCTTCCAGCTCTGGCTGCCTGTCACCGGAGGGGGATGGTCTGCAGCCAGCTAGTTTTGTTCCACCCTTTGTTCTATGCATGGGCCTGGCAGTGTCTTAGGGCTTTTCACGTGGTAGCTATCCCACAGTCTGGTTTGCTAGCCCAAATTAGTTTGCTCTGTTTACCCTCAGGGGCATTCAGACTGGATCCTTACTCTAAGCAATGCAGCCGCGCCTCCCTGCCCAGCCCCCGCTTGCTAGTGGTGGGCACAGGCGTCTGCGCTGCTTCTCCGCTGGGGGAGTTACTGTTGGGCTCATAATCTGTGGGTTTTAATTATTTACTTATTTTTCCTCCCTTTTATGTTTCCTTCTGTGCTTTCAAGGCTCAGCACAGACTCGGCAGTGAGTGTTTCCTGGTGTTTGGAAACTTCTCTCTTTTTAAGACACCCTTCCCGGGATATAGCTCTGTCCCTACCTCTTTTGTCTCTTTTTTTGCCTTTTATATTTTTCCTACCTCCTTTCGAAGATAATGGGCTGCTTTTCTGGGTGCCTGATGTCCTCTGCCAGCAATCAGAAGTTGTTTTGTGGATTTTACTCAGCGTTTAAATGTTCTTTTGATGAATTTGTGGGGGAGAAAGTGGTCTCCCCATCCTATTCCTCCACCATCTTATGACCACCATCTCCGTCAGCTTGCCTTTAAAAATCCTCCCCCAAAATCCTCTGGGGAGTTCCAGCCTTCTGAGCATGAACATCCTGTACTCCTTGCTTGACCCTTGCAATGAACCTTTCTCTGCTCAGAACTCCAACTTTTTAGTTTGTTTCACCTCAATGTACACTGGGCACAAGACCTTGGTTTGGCCAATACGAATGAGGAACCAAATATTTGACAAAGGCTAACAACAGGGTTTAGCAGAGATTATGGTTATAGAGCTGCAGGACTTAGAGAAATGAAAGCGAAGATTGGAAAACTTCAAATGATTTCAAAAGGTGAATCCATGCAGTCATTGGAGACCTCCACAACATATGAGATGTCTTGCATCTCACAGGTTACATTTTGGGGGGACTCCTGTGAGCTTTTTGCTGCCCTCTTCCTACAAGGGAAATTTGGGACAGAGAGATTGCCTTATGATATCTTTCATCATGAGCTCAGGGCCTGCCTAGCAGAGTAACAGTGGCATGTGTTACAGAATACAGGTTATGTGCATTTGTGGGGAACTTACTTCATTTTTAACTCAAACAATGCCCTATTCAAGGAGGTGTTATCTCTATTTTACAGATGAGAAAAATGAGGTTCAAAGACAGCACTTCTCCAGGGGCTTCAAATCAGTAAATGATGAATCTTGATTTGGATTCAAGTCCAAGGCCAGTATAACTGTCACACTGGTGGATGGTCAGTGTGTGAAAAGTGCCAAGAATACGCCATCTGAGTGAATCAATGACTGTAGGACTGAGAACAAAATCTTGGGACCTCACTCATAAGTGGTAAGTTATCTGTGTAAATGTCTTACCAGCTCAGCCACTTTTCTTCCCTTTCATTCTAAATGAAGAAAGATCAAAGTCTGTGGGGTTTATAACAAGATCACCTCATTATTCTTTGATAATTTCCCATGTACTTTGGCTAAAATGGTGTTATTAATAATGACATTTAGCTCCAGTTTTCAGAGAAGGCAATGGCACCCCACTCCAGTACTCTTGCCTGGAAAATCCCATGGACGGAGGAGCTTGGTGTGCTGCAGTCCATGGGGTTGCTAAGAGTCAGACACGACTGAATGACTTATCTTTCACTTTTCACTTTCATGCATTGGAGAAGGAAATGGCAACCCACTCCAGTGTTCTTGCCTGGAGAATCCCAGGGATGGGGGAGCCTGGTGGGCTGTAGTCTCTGGGGTCACACAGAGTCAGACACAACTGAAGCGACTTAGCAGCAGCAGCAGCAGCAGCAGCAGCAGCAGCTTCAGTTATGTGAGATGAATATGTCCTGCGGAACTAGGGCATGGCAATGTGGCTACAGTTGACAGTACTGTATTGTGTCTTTTTCATTTGCTGAGAGAGTAGAGCTTAGGGGCTCTGAACATAAAAGAGAGAAAAGAATCTAAATGATTAAGATGTGAAGTAATAGATATATTGACTGGTTTGGTATGATGAGCATTTCACAGTGTATATGTATGTCAAGTCATCAAGTTGTACATCTGCTGCTAAGTCACTTCAGTCGTGTCCGACTCTGTGTGACCCCATAGAAGGCAGCCCACCAGGCTCCCCCGTCCCTGGGATTCTCCAGGCAAGAACACTGGAGTGGGTTGCCATTTCCTTCTCCAATGCATGAAAGTGAAAAGTGAAAGGGAAGTTGCTCAGTCGTGTCGGACCCTCAGCGACCCCATGGACTGCAGCCTTCTAGGCTCCTCCATCCCTGGGATTTTCCAGGCAAGAGTACTGGAGTGGGGTGCCATTGCCTTCTCTGAGTTGTACATCTAAATATATACAATTTTTGATTGTCAATTAGACCTCAATAAAGCTGGAAGAGAAATCAATTTTAAAGAAATCCTTAATGTATTAAAACATTTTTATAACTCAAACATATAACAATGGAAACTTGTTGATTATTTTCTATTGATGGGCATGATGGTGGTTTATTATACTACTTTCTTGATATTTTGTGAATGTTTGAAATTTTCTATTGCAAAAAGGAAGACAGGCTGAAAATTGTCAGTTTTCAATTACCAATCTTCCTGGTGTTAACTCTTTCTCAGATAATGCAATCTACAATCTAAATAATCACTCCTCACCTAATTTCCAGTTGTCGTTGAAATTCTCTACATTTTCCATTCCTATAAATGTTCAGTTATTAGTTCTACTTCAAAGATGAAGAAACTGCTTGCTGAAGTTGGGAGTCTGGTGACTTTTCTTGTCACAATTCCCCAGACTGTTCTCTCCACTTCCAACTATCTCAGGACCATAGTTGTCATCTCCAAACTGTCAAATCACTCAGTCCCTTCAGCTTCTGTTGTATTTTTTTAAACTAAGAGTTTTTTGAAACTTCTTAGCATTCTTTTCTGAACATAAACTAATATGATGTTTAGAAGAAATGTTGAAATTCAGTGTTACATTGTTCAGAGAAGAGCGGCTTTAGAGCCAGGGGACCAAATCCTTCACTCATCCTCCTTCCTACAGGGTTACTGTGAGTGAGCCTCAGGATTTGTGAAAACATTTTCTAAAAACTAAAACCTAAAACAGCATACAAATAAAACTTTGTTTGTTTTGAACAGATGTTCAGTGAATGCCTTTCAGGTGCAGGACCACTAGGCCAGACACAGAGCTTACAAACGGGGAAGATTACATACGACCTCTACCTGCACTTGTTTACTGATCTGAAATGGCTCAATACTACAACTAAAGGAGCAATAACAAGTGATGGAGAGGATGCAGAGAAACCGGAATCCTCATATACTGCTGGTGGGAAAGTAAAATGGTACAATCACACAACCCAGTTACCACACAACACAGCAATTCTTCTCAGTTATCTATCCAAGATAAATTAAAACATATGTCCACTTGAAAACTTAGTTACAAATGTTATAACACCATTATGCATAAAAGATAAAGGTGTGAAGGGTGGGAGGAAGAAAGTGTACACCACCTTATGACTGGGTAAATGAAATCTGGAATTACATGCAATAGGATATGATTTGTCAAGATATACACACTGATGTATGCCACCAAGCAGATGAACATTGGATATATTATGCGAGTTAATGAAGGCAGCCATTGACTCTAGCAAGGAGGACAAAGCAATATCTAAGGAGAAATTCAATCTTGTTGGACTTGATTATTCATTTCCAAACAAACCTCTGGGATACATGGTGGAAATCTGTATCTGTGCAAACTAGAAATTATTATATGGTCTACAGAAGGGGTCCTCAACCACTGGTCTGTGGCTTGTTAGGAACTAGGCCACATAGTCGGAGAAGGCAAAGGCACCCCACTCCAGTACTTTTGCCTGGAAAATCCCGTGGGCGGAGGAGCCTGGTGGGCTGCAGTCCATGGGGTCGCTAAGAGTCAGACATGACTGAGCGACTTCACTTTCACTTTTCACTTTCATGCATTGGAGAAGGAAATGGCAACCCACTCCAGTGTTCTTGCCTGGAGAATCCCACGGACGGGGGAGCCTGGTGGGCTGCCATCTATGGGGTCGTACAGAGTCAGATATGACTGATGTGACTTAGCAGCAGCAGCAGTGGGAGATAGATGGTAAAAAAGTAAATGTATGAACAAGATACTATTAGGTTTGATGAGGAATATGAAGAACAGGACGTGAGAGTGGCTGGAGATGGCTGGCAAGCCCTGATTTAAACTGGGTGGTCAGGAAGGCTGCTTAGAGGATAAACTTAGCCAGAACCAGGGAGTCAGTCTTCTGCAAACCTGGGAGCCAAAAAAAAAAAAAAATAGAAACAAAAGATTAAAAAAAAAAAACAACCCATGGTATTGGATAAGATAACTTAGGTGAGTGTAGATTTAAAAAAAGAAAAAAGGAAAGGGAGAGCTGCTCTTGCATCTGTCAGAGGAGGCAAACTGCCACCCCCGAGACTGGGGAGGCCCACAGGTGAACAGAGGAAGTTGAGGGAACCACCATGGGAACCCACACTTGGGGAGAAAACCAGAGCCATAACCGACAGACTGCTGGAGGCTCAGTGTGAACAATCTGAAGGTAAAAACTCCAGGGGGACCCAGTCAAGAGGGGACTCACAATACTGTGAGATTTATCTCCAGGATCTTCACCAGGATCCTACAGGAAATACCAAGGAAAATCCCCTCAGCCTTCCTGCTGGGAGTGGAGGGATGGGGAGGAACCAATTTGAAATAGACCAGAACACTCAGTTCTCTTAAGAAGGCCCTAAAGGAAAACTAGTACTAACGTCTAACCCTGTAGGGTATTAACTGAGCCCAACTAACTTGGGAGAAGGGAAATACCCAGCTCCAGCCATTCTGTCCAACATAAGAGAAGGGGTGGGGGAGAGAAAAATGAGAAACACTTGTGAGGTTCACAGTCCAGAGGCAGAGGCTCACTGAGGGGCTGAGACCTAATCATGGGATCCACCTGCCCTCACACCTCACCTCCTCTTGACTAAAGCCCTCTTATAGCAGTGCCTTTAATCTAGGACATCGTCTCTGCATTTCAAGAAATGTTACAAAGGCATACCAAAAGGCTAAAAATAAGAAAAATATATTTTTGAAGAGATAAAGCATGCCTCAGAACTAGACATGGCAGTGATGTTGGAATTATTAGACAAGGAATTTAAAAGCAACTATGGCTTCCCTCAGAGAAGGCAATGGCAACCCACTCCAGTACTCTTGCCTGGCAAATCCCATGGACGGAGGAGCCTGGCAGGCTGCAGTCTATGGGGTCGTTAGGAGTCAGACAGGACTGAGCAATTTCACTTTCACTTTTCACTTTTATGCATTGGAGAAGGAAATGGCAACCCACTCCCATGTTCTTGCCTGGAGAATCCCAGGGATGGGGGAGCCTGGTGGGCTGCCGTCTCTGGGGTCACACAGTGTTGGACAGGACTGAAGCAACTTAGCAGCAGCATGGCTTCCCTGGTGGCTCAGTGGTAAAGAATCTGCCTGCCAGTGCAGGAGACCTAAGTTTGATCCCTGAGTCAGGAAGATCCCCTGGAGAAGTAAAAAGCAAGCCACTCCCATATTCTTCCCTGGGAAATCCTATAGACAGAGGAGCCTGGGGGGCTACAGTCTCTGGGGTCATGAAAAAGTCGAACACTATGGAGAAATTAAATGACAATGACAATAACAATAACATGATTAATATGCCAAGGGCTCTAATGGATAAAGTATACAGCATATTAAAAAAAGATGGGTGATAGAAGCAGAAAGATGGAGATTCTAAGAAAGAACCAAGAGGAAATGCTAGAGAGATAAAGCAGCGTAACAGAAATGAAGGGGAAAAAAAAAACACCCTATAACTAGGCTTATTATCTTCAAATTAAAGAAAAACATTTTGGCTACAGAGAAATAAATATAAGAATTATATCAAATTCTCCTCAGAGACCAAGCAAACATGGAAGAGAGTGAAAAAGTTTTAAGTGTTGAGAGAAAAAGCCACGAAGTTAGAATTCTGTACTGTGTGAAATGATTGTTCAAAAGTGAAGGAAAAATGAATACTTCTTCAGACAAACAAAAATTGGGAAAGGAGTACAACAAGGCTGTATATTGTTATCCTGTTTATTTAACTTATATACAGACTACATCATGCAAAATTCCAGACTGGATAAAGCACAAACTGGAATAAAGAAATATCAATAACCTCAGATATGCAGTTGAAGCCTGGTGTACTGCAGTCCATGGGGTTGCAAAGAATTGGACACGACTGAGCAACTGAACTGAACTGATACAGATGATACCACTCTAGTGGCACAAAGCAAAGAGGAACTAAAGAGTCTCTTGATGAGAGTGAAAGACAAGAGTGAAAAAGCTGGCTTGAAACTCAACATTAAAAGAGCTAAAATCATGTTATCTGGTCTCATCATTTTATGGCACATACATGGGGAAAAAGTGGAAGCAGTGATAGATTTTTTTTCTTTGGTTCCAAAATCACTGTGGATGGTGACTGCAGCCATAGTATTAAAAGACACTTGCTGTTTGCAAGGAAAGCTACAGCAAACCTAATAAAATCTAAAGGGAAGATGTAAAAATTCTGGAGATGGATTCACAACAATGTGAATATAATTAATGCCACAGAGTAGTGCATTTAAGAAATGGTTAAAAAGGTTCATTTTACATTATGTATACTTTACTATGTAGGGGAGAGGAAAATTCCTCTTTCTTTTATACTTCTAGGTTCTCTGGATGGAGCCTTGGAAATTCAAATGATGTAAGACAGATGAACAAGAGAAATACAGTTTATTAACCTGTGCAGCATGCACACTTATGGAAAGATCTTCTATCATTTACAGATTGCTATTGTTGTACTTGGACAGTTTTGCAAAATTGCTTCATCTTCAAGAAGATTCATAGAAAAGAGTTTGGATAAAGACAGGTTTCTGATGGTCAGCTTTGTTAGAAATTTTATAAATCTAACAGAAAACCTGATGGCTTCATAAAACTGTTAACAAAAAGGATTCGTTACTGAGTGAACTGGTGAATACGGTTATGATTTTTATAGATTTTGTCTAAAATATTACCAGTTTAAGTTTGCACTTTCCAGCTATAATGAAACCCTTCCCTTCAAGATAATCATGACTTAAAACAATTTGGAAAATTAGACCTATGTAAGTAGAACTAAAATACGTATTTTCTTTCTATCTGATCCCTCCAAAAATTGGAAACTCTTAGGTTCCCAGCAGATGTATCATATAAATAAGGAAGGCCACCTCCTAACATGGACAACTCTTCCACTTCCAGTTGATAATTATATTCCCTGAACAAAGTTTCTCATCTGTAAAGGGGGTACTGAAAAGTAGTATCAATTTCATGGAGTTATTGTTGATGTGAAACTGCTTACTGCAGTTCCCAGCACAGAATAGATGTTCAATAAGTGGGAACTATTACAGCAAGATATTTTACCAGAATATTAAATTGACAGTCCCTTGCTATGGTGTGAATGTTTGTGTAAAAGGAATGAAAATTATATTCTTGAGGTTATAGCTAAGGAGCACTGGTGCTGGTATAAAGAGCACAATTGGCAAGAAAACAGCCAACCACAATTTCCTCCACAAAGAGATGTCAAAACCCAAGTCGGAGGCGAACAAAGGTCTGGGAATGAGAGGCAGAGAGCTGGAGAGGCATGTCCCCAGTGGTCACCATCCCCAAAGTAGGAGGGATACAGGATATGATAGAAACCTCTTCAACTATGGCTCATGCCTTACCTCCTGCTAGAAGGCAGCAGAGTTATCAACTTTGTAGAGGAGACTCCCATGCCATAAACCTGTGTTACGAGTGAAGTAGAAAACCCTGATTTCCCCCTTAGGGTCTGGAAAATTCAGAAAGTGGGAGGCAGCAGGATTATGGAATCTGGAGCCAGGATGAAAGAGTGCCATAGAGGGAGGTGAAGCATATGCCGTCAAGCTGGGGAGCAGATGAGAAGCAGTTACACCCTTCCTTTAAAATCCCATGAAGCAAAGTGAAGTGAAAGTCACTCAGTTGGGTCTAACTGTTTGTGACCCCATGGACTATACAGTCCATGAAATTCTCTAGGCCAGAATATTGGAGTGGATAGTCTTTCGATTTTACAGGGGATTTTCCCAACCCAGGGATTGAACCAAGGTCTCCCGCATTGCAGGTGTATTCTTTACCAGCTGAGCCACCAGGGAAGCCCAAGAATACTGGAGTGGGTAGCCTATCCCTTCTCCAGTGGATCTTCCCAACCTAGGAATCGAACTGGGGTCTCTTGCATTGCAGGCAGATTCTTTACCAACTGAGCTATCAGGGAAGCCCTGAAATCCCATATCAAAAGATTTTAAAAACAAAACAATTTAAAAAGTAAAATCTGCTTAGAAAGCAGAAACCAGACTTTGCTAGAGTTTAAGAGACATTAGGAAAATAAGAATTCTTCTTAAATATAGGTCAACTACTTTATAATCAGGTTAGATCTATAATCTCTATCCTTCATTCTCCAGGTTACCAGTGGTGCAGGAAAAGGAAATATAGTGTCCTGGGAGCCCTGAGACCAGCTGCCCAGTGAGGGTCCTTAGCTTCTGCAGGAAATAATACAAGAGCGAGCTGAAGTAGAGTGAAAATGGACTGATTCAGGGAGATATACAGTCCAGAGATAGAATGTGGACTTTCTCAGAAGTTAAGAGTGCTCCCAAAGTATGGGATTATGAGTTTTTATGGGTTGGGTAATTTCATAGGATATCAGGTGGGAGGAATATTCTTGCTATTCTGAGGAAGGGATGGGGAGTATCAGGAACTGGGCCACTGAACACCTTTTGGCCTTATACGGTCAGCCTTGGAACTATCATGGAGCCTGTCATGGTGTGAGGGGAATGATTTTTAGTGTAATGAAGAAGGTGTAATGAGTTAGAGGTCAGTGACCAGATCATGCTCAACACCATCTTGATTGTAGCTGGTTTGAGCCAGTTTTTATGGGATCCTGTTTTTCTTAGTACCTATGCTCCTGTCCTCATTCTGTTAACAATCATTCCCCCTCCTGTCTCACAAACATAGACACAGTTTCCATAGTGATGAGGCCATCTTGGACCCTTACTCAGGAGTCCACACCTGGTCCTCTTGCACCCAGATGCCTAGACCCTTCCCTTTCCTGTTTAAAGAATTCCCAGTTGTCTTCCTCAAATGAAGGACACCAAGGGCTTCCACTCATTTCAGGAGCAACATCAAACCCCTGCCAAGAGGGATTTACTTTTTGGGTAAAGCAACAACAACAACAAAACAAACAAAATTGATTATTTCTTCAGGCTTAGGGAAGAAATTTGTCTTTTTTATCCTCATTGGATTATCACCACAGGTAACAAAGGAAACAGTCATTAAAGGTAAGGTGGTGCCCTTAATATTCCAGGAGGTCAGGTGCTGATGAAGCTTTCACTAGCAAAGCCTCCAACAATTCCCTGGAGTAAAAGTAGAATCGGGAGTTTCCCAGGTGACTCACTGGTAAAGCATCCACTTACCAATGCCAGAGACAAAGGAGATGCAGGTTTGATGTCTGGTTGAGAAGATCCCCTGGAGAAAGAAATGGCAACCCACTCCAGTATTCTTGCCCAGGAAATCAAATGGACAGAGGAGCACGGTGGGCTATAGTCTATGGGGTCACAAAAGAGTTGGATATGACTGAGCAGCTAAATAGAAGAAAGTAGAATCTGGTCATAAAATAAAAATCTAACCTTTTTTCTTTCCCTTTGTGCTGAGTTGACTTTCACTTGCTCACAGGTCACCTCCTGCAGAGGCCTCACATCCCTGGCCCTTCAGAGAAGACTCCTTGGGGAGAAATAGCTCCACTTACACTTTAGCTCAGAGCCCTGTGCAGAGATGCTGCTCCTGGGGCTGTGATTCAAGATGGTGGCCAGGAGGCCATGGGCAGAGACCATGCACCTGGCACTGCGAACTGGGCACGTAGCTACACAGCTGAGCCTGGACTCCAGAGAACTCCGCTCCTCTCCACTCACATGAACCACAAACAGCAGCCCTGTGGAGGGCATTTAGGGGAGAGTATGTGCTCCAGAGCAAGTTCTACTGGAAAAAGCCACACCTGGGAAAGGATGCTTGTTGGGGTCTGACATGGGATGGTGGGAACAGAACAGGAAGAAATTCAACCCCCTTCTGCTCAATAAGAGTGTGATTCTCCTAGAGATCTAGGTAAGGGAGAAGATGCAGATTAGTTAAGAAAATCATTACTTAATATCATAGTAGTTTATATCATTCCCTTTAAAAGTTATGTTTACTCTTGGAAACCTGTGCCTCTCCTCCTGATAGAAGCCAGCTGCTGCTAAGTCACTTCAGTCGTGTCTGACTCTGTGCGACCCCATAGACGGCAGCCCACCTGACCCTGCTGTCCCTGAGATTCTCCAGGCAAGAACACTGGAGTGGGTTGCCATTTCCTTCTCCAATGCATGAAAGTGAAAAGTGAAAGTCAAGTCGCTCAGTTGTGTCTGACTCTTCGCAACCCCATGGACTGAAGCCTACCAGGCTCCTCCATCCATGGGATTTTCCAGGCAAGAGTACTGGAGTGGGATGCCATTGCCTTCTCCAGATGAGGCTTATATACCTTCCTGTTCTATCAGGTCAAAAACTTAAAGAACCAGACTCTCGGGAGCCTCTCAGAGTGATCAGATTCTTGAGGGAAATCCATTGTCTGGGAGACCCAGGCTCACACTAGACCCAGAAACCAAGAGTATCTTCTCCTTCAGATGTCCCCACCCTTCCTGACCTGAGCCCCAAGAAATGCCCCGTCATGCTAAGCTGAGGATTTAAACTCAAGGTTTGCCGAGTGGCCAGGGAATGGAGCCTGGCTCAAGTGATGAGACCTTCATGGGGATGGAGTTTTCCCATAAGGCTGGGTCTCCTGCAGGAGGCAGGTAGAGATTCATGTGAACAGAGTGGAAGGGGACCCTCAGTAAAAACCCAGGTTCAAGAGGGATGGTGTTGCCCTGGGGAGTTCCCTCAAAACAAAGAAAGAAAGTGTAGTTGTTCAGTTGTTTCCGACTCTCTGTGACCCCATAAACTGTAGCCTGCCAAGCTCCTCTGTCTGTGGAAATCTCTAGGTAGGAGTACTGGAGTGGATTACCATTCCCTTTTCCAGGAGCTCTTCCCAACTCGGGGATTGAATCTGGGTCTTCCATATTGCAGGCAGATTCTTTACTATCTGAGCCACAGGGGAAGCCTAGTCTCAATTCTCTAAGTGATTTCCCCTTTATAATATAGGAAAAGACAAATTGTGAAAAACTTTAGCTCTTTCTCTGCTTAGTGAAACAGGTACTGACCCTTTTAAACATATTCTGTTTCTTGAGTTAACTAAGTGAGACCATCCCTGCCCAGTGCAGGGCTGCAGTTCCATAGAGGCTGATGGGACAAGAAGGTGAGATGGGAAGGGGAACAGTCTCCCCACCTCCACTCACTGACCTACTGGGGAGAGAGCATCATCCTGCCAAGTAGACTATGACTCAGAAACTCAGGTCCTGAGAGCAGTCCTCTGAAGGGGATAGAGCAGGAGGTGACGGGGAATTCCCCACAGTAGCAGGAAGCTCTCCTTACTGCACAGTCAGGAACACTAGGGGGAATGAATCTGCAGTCTGTCACTACATCAGCCACCTCAGACATCAGTGGCCTTAAAGCAGTTGTCACTTTTTCATTACTCAGTACAGTTGTGAGGCTGATGAGGCAGAGTTGTTGCTGGCCTCCTGGGCTCACTCACAGGCCTACCCACAGCCGGGGACCCTGCTGGCACTGGGTGTCCAGACAGGCCTCACTTCCACTACGGCCTGAGCTGGGATGGTTAGAGGACCTGGGGTGTCCTTGTTTCTCTCCCCATGTGGCCTCTCATCTCAGACTGCTGACCACTCGGTGGTCAGGGAGGGAGCCTGTGATGGAGTCACCTTCAGGCTTAGGTCTCCTAAAGGATTAGAAGGCAGCAGTGAGCAGGGAAAAGGAGGAGGGGCTGATAGGAGGGCAGAAATTGACTTATAAGAGAGAATAGCAAGACTCTGTGAGGGAGGAGAAAGTATGATACTTTCTAGAAAAACAGGAATAAAGTTAGCTTTGTAACTGCAAGTAATATAAGAAAAGAGGGGAGGTGAGTGTCAGGTCATGCAAGTTCAAGGAGCTAAGGAGTTTTTGTTTGTTTGTTTTTAATCTACCTACTGAAAGGTTGTTGTTGAATCACATGAATACACCGGGATTCTTGGCCCCCAGAGGAGAAGAATTCAATCCGGGGCCAGAGACAAGGCTTGATCGCTCAGAGCTTTTGTGTAATAAAGTTTTATTAAAGTATAAAGGAGATAGAGAAAGCTTCTGACATAGGCATCAGAAGGGGGCAGAAAGAGTACCCGCTTGCTAGTGTTAACAATGAGCTTATATAATCCAAAGAATGTCTGGAGGTTGTAAAGACCTCATCAGACCTACTCCCATAATTTACATTTTAAGGTAACACTGTCCTCAGGCAAGATACATCCTTGTAAAGACCAGGTCTACTCTTGTAATTTACATTTTAAGATAACAGAAGGTTGAATCCAAAGACTGTCCTTAGGCAGGATACATTATTGTTATATAATCCTAAGGAATGTGGAGAAAGAAAAAAGTTTGTCTTTTCTTCCTCCTTGAGAATTCCAGACCCCTCTCTCCTTGGGGACCCCTAGACTCCCTATCAATCTGCCTAGGAAATAACTCTCTCACTACTAAGAGTGAGAAACCATTGAAAAGCTTTAAGCAAGGGATGACATGATCTGATGTTCTCTTTAAAAAAACAGCATGATTATGCATTTCAGGTTTTACAGGGGGACTGAAGCAGGCTTTCTCAACCTTAGCACTGTTGACATTTGGACCAGACAAGTCTTTGTTGGTGAGGGGACCTGTACATTGCAGGGTGTGTCACAGAATCCTCGACCTCTATCCACTGGATGCAGTACTCACCTCCTCCCTCAATCGTGACAAACAAAAATGTGTCCAGACATTTTTGGTGAGGTATCCTTGGGGAAGCCAGTTCCTGGTTGAGAACAACTGGGCTGGAGTGAATGCAGGGTTTCCTCTGTCTTTCGGGAGAGAAATTCTCCTCACCTGGCTTGAGTGGTGGAGGTGGAGCTGAGATGAGCAGACAAGGACTGCAGAGACCGGGAGATGAACTCAGCAGTACTTGCGTGGACAGACCCGTCATGATGATCCAGTTCTCAACCCTCTCTCTGCTTCCCTCCTTAAACATTCCACCTGCTCTGAAAAAAGAATCTGGTCTTGTGTTGGGGATACTCATAGTTGGATGGCAAACTTTCACCCTGTTGTAGTTTGTTGATGCAACACTCATATAGTGTCGAAGTCTGATAAAGGAATTGATTTCTCATGTGGGGTCAAAGTTTGATCAAGGAACTGATTGAAAATCTACAAAGCAGGGCAAAAAAAAAAAAAAAAACACCCAAAAGTTAAAAAAAAACAACAAAAGGGACTTCCCTGGTGGTCCAGTGATTAATACAACTATATGCTCCCGATGCAGCAGGTACAGTTTTAATCTTATTTTCCCTGGTGGGGGAACAAAGAGCCCCCTGCCACACAGTGTGACATTAAAAAAAAAAAAAAATAGAAAGAAGGCAGGTTAGTCCCAGGATTGTTTGTTTACTTGTTTTATTTTTGGCCATGCTGGTCTTTTGGTCTTTGTTGCTTTCATGTGGCTTTCTCTAGTTGAGGAGAGCAGGGGCTGCTCTGCATTGTGATGTGTTAGCTTCTCATTGCAGTGACTTCCCTTGCTGTGGACTGCAGGCTCTAGGTATGTGGGCTTCAGTAGTTGCAGCATGGGCACTCAGCAGTTGTGCCACACAGACTTGGATGTTTCACAGCACGTGGAATATTCCCAGACCAGGGATTGAACCTGTGTCCCCTGCATCGGCAGGTGGATTCTTATTCACTGTGCCACCAGGGAACTCCTCCCAGGCTTATTTTTGAATGAGGAAAGTGTAAAGGTCTGGAGAGCAAACTGAGACATGAGGGCAAGGGAGAGAGGGCTCTGGAATGAACTTGCATGAGGCACTGGTAGCAAACCTTAGAACATCTGTCGCAGAGGCAACAATGTTCTTTTTAAATATAACTGTGTCCTCAGTCCCTTGGTTTTTATTGTTCTTATTCAGTCACTTAGTAATGTCCAGTTCTTTGTGACCTTATGAACTGGAGCACACCAGACTCCTCTGACCTCCACTGTCTCCTGGAGTTTGCTGAAATTCATGTCCATTTAGTCAGTGAAGCTATTTAACCATCTCATCCTCTACCACCCACTTCTCCTTTTGCCTTCATTCTTTCCCAGCATCAGGGTCTTTTCCAATGAGATGGCTCTTTGCATTAGGTACCCAAAGTATTGAAGTCTCAGCAACAATCCTTCCAGTGAATATTCAGGGTTGATTTCCTTTAGGATTGACTGGCTTGATATCCTTGCTATCCAAGGGACTCTCAAGAGTCTTCTCCAGACCACAACCCCAAAGCATCAGTTCTTTGGCCCTCAGCCTTCTTTATGCTCCAAACTCTCACATGGATACACGACTATGGGAAAACCCAGAGCTTTGACTATATGGACCTTTGTCAGCAATGTCATGTCTGCTTTTTAATACACTCTCTAGCTTTGTAACCGGAGAAGGCAATGGCACCCCATTCCAGTACTCTTGCCTGGAAAATCCCATGGACAGAGGGCCTGGTGGGCTGTAGTCCATGGGGTCGCTAAGAGTTGGACACGACTGAGCGACTTCTCTTTCACTTTTCACTTTAATGCATTGGAGAAGGAAATGGCAACCCACTCCAGTGTTATTGCCTGGAGAATCACAGGGACGGGGAGCCTTGTGGGCTGCCATCTATGGGGTCGCACAGAGTCAGACACGACTGAAGTTACTAAGCAGCAGCAGCAGCAGCTTTGTGACACCTTTTCTACCAAGGAGCAAGTGTCATTTAATTTCATAAGTGCAGTCACCGTCTGCATTGATTTTGGAGTCTAAGAAAATAAAATCTGTTACTGCTTTCACTTTTTCATTTTTTATTTGCTATGAAGTGATGGAATCATATACCATAATCTTAGTTTTCTTTCATGTTGAGTTGCAAGCCAGCTTTTTCACTCTCCTCTTTTACCCTCATCATGAGGGTCTTTATTTTCTCTTCACTTTCTGCCATTACAGTGGTATCATCCACATACCTGAGGTTGTTGATACTTCTGCTGGAAATCTTGATTCCAACTTGTAATTCATCCAGCCAGACATTTTGCATGATGCACTTTGCATAGAAGATAAATACTTCTACTTGATGTACTCCTTTCCCAATTTTGAACCAATTAGTTGTTCCACATCTGGCTCTAACTGTTGCTTCTTGACTCACATACAGGTTTCTTTTTACATAATGAATAATAATTCTCTCTCCTGTGCCTGCCTATTAAGGAAGTATCATGAGGAATGGTGAATTCCTAACCCTAAACCCTGGGAATTCATCTGATCAAAGATCCTGTCCTTAGTTCTTATTTGTTCATATCCTATCATGGCAAGTATGTGTTTAAACTTTTTATTATAGAAATTTTCAAACATATCCAAAAGTAGAATAGCACAATGAACTTCCACGAAGCAAGCTTCACCAGTTATTCACACGTTGTCCATCTCATTTCATTAAACTCTCCTCTATTGCAATAGTGCCACCAGTATTTAGCACAACTCCCAGATACATATTTCACCCACTGATACTCCAGTACACATTTCTAAGAGCTAAACACTTGAGAAAGATAAACACAGTACCATCATCCCTTTACTAATCACATGAACATTAATATATATGTGTGTGTACGGATATATATACTCACACTCAGTACAGTATCTCAAGAGCATCTTAAGCAATGGACAGTTGCCTGCTAAACTCTTAATGCTAGGATTTCACTACAGTTTTCTTCAGATCCATCAGCCTTTATAAGCATACACATTTAATTCAACATACAATCCTTTATGTATTGAATCCAAGAGGTTGTTCCAATGATCACTGCTTCCTTTTCTATTTTTTAAATTAAATTTATTTATTTTAATTGGATGCTAATTACAATATTGTATTGGTTTTGCCATGCATTGACATGAATCTGCCACGGGTGTACATGTGTTCCTCATCCTGAACCCCCCTCCCACCTCGCTCCCCATCCCATCCCTCTGGGTCATGCTAAATCATCACAAGCCATTGGTTTAATACTGTACGTGGGCTTCCTTGGTGGCTTAGTTGGTAAAGTATCCACTTGCAATGCAGGAGACCTGGGCTAGATCTCTGGCTTCAGAAGATGCCCTGGAGAAGGGAAAGACTACCCACTCCAGTATTCTGGCCTAGAGAATTCCATGGACTATTCCCATGGCGTTGCAAAGAGTTGGACACAACTGAGTGACTTTCACTTTCTTTCACACTTTCTTTGTAATTTTACATGAGGGCAGTTTCTGGAATGATTTATTTCTTCCCTTTGAAACATTGGATAATGAGCTTCAGTTTTATCTTGATACCACTCTTTTTCTTTCGTTATTATTATGCAATAAGCAAATGAGATACTTTTCCACCCAACAACTGGAGCCAGATAATAAACATGAGTTTGAGGGCTTCCCTGGTGGCTGAGATGGTAAAGAATCTGCCTGCAATGTGCGAGACCTGGGTTTGATCCTTGGGATTGGGAAGGTCCCTTGGAAAAGGAATGACTACCCACCCCCATATTCTTTCCTGGAGAATCCATGGACGGAGAAGCTTGGCAGGCTACAGTCCACGGGGTCACAAAGAGTAGGACATGACTGAACTACTAATACTTTTACTTTCACTTTGAGGAGAGGTAGTAACAGACCAAAGACCTGGAGTGTTTGGGGTGGGGGGGGGGGGCGGGCTGCAGGTGATATGGAGATCAGGGGCCAACAAAGGTAACTTTTCCTCCCTGTCACAGTTGTAGGGGATCTGCTTCTGGTGAAATGCTGTGATGTGTGCCTTTGTTGTGTGTTAAGTGCCCCACACCCTAGTTTAAAAGTGAGATAAGAAACTAAGCAACACTTCAGACCCTCCTGCCTTTTCCATACTCCCGGTTCTCTGCTTGTCCTCCTGAGGAAAGTCACTCAACTATCAAGGGATAAGCTTTTAAACAACAAAGGATATGGCTTAAGAAAGATTTCAGCTCTGAGATAGAACTCTGGGAAG
This sequence comes from Bos indicus x Bos taurus, assembly GCF_003369695.1. Taxonomy (NCBI): domain Eukaryota; kingdom Metazoa; phylum Chordata; class Mammalia; order Artiodactyla; family Bovidae; genus Bos; species Bos indicus x Bos taurus. The sequence goes on along the minus strand of NC_040087.1, from coordinate 71,138,464 downwards.
CCTTTAATGAATATGAGAGGAAATCCAAGGGCAAGTAGAAGGGCAGAGGGAATGGAAGGGTGGAGGTGCTGGGAGCAGGGTGGGGGGAGGACTGGCTGTGGGACCAGAGGGCACTCATTCATCTCACCTCCTCCCCACCTCTCAGTCACGGGCTCACTCAACAGTCAGGGGGCTGGGGATGGAGACATGACACGCCTTCTCTTACCCTCAGTCACACTCTTCTGGGAAAGTGAGTGAAGAGTTCTCAGAGGTTGAAGGATAAGACTCAGTAATAACCAGTCCTTCTTACCCTGGGAGTGGATGAGAGATTTGGACACTGTAAAATGTGTGATGTCCCTATTTAAGCAGTTTGTTTGGGGGTGCAGAGTAGCAACCATTTATACAAAGAGACACAACACGTGTTTCCCTCAATTTGAGTTTCCATTCACAGCCTTGACCTCAGAGCCTCAGCATATCAGAGAATCAGCCAGAGTGAGCCCTCAGGGAACACCTCCATGGCACATTCATCCTGGGAGCCTCTTTCACACACACGGGACAGGCTTTCTGCAAATCACAGCAACTGGCTGTTGGCCATGATCGTCCTGAACTTCCCAGTTCTTTTCTCCCTTCTCTCTCCAACTGTCTTCTATTTAAATCATGCAGGTGTCCTTACCCTCCCCCCAAACACCTTAAGTTTATTAGCCACCAAGTCCTAAGTCCAAGGGGAAAAGAGAAGCAAGTGAACACATTCAAGACTTTGAAAAAAGCACCTGGGTGCTTTCAAAGTTAGCCACCAAATACTGAGCCCACCTGTACCCAGGTTCCCAGACAGGTGCTGCTCTTCCAGGCTGACGGAGGAAGGAGAGGAGAAAGGATCCAATATAAGAGAGCCAGGAGAGGTGGGTCAGGGGAGGGCGTGAGGCTCGGGATGCTCAGGGAGAAGGAGTCCTGCTGGGTAGAGCCATGTCTCACTTGTGACCTGAGAGGAGAGTAAGAGTAAGTCAATAAAAAATTAGTGGTGTGGTGGGGTGTGGTTCCCTTGACAGAAAAAGATGGGTCCAAAGGTCTAGAGCAAAGGAGAGGTTAGTGGATTTGAGAAGCTAAAACAGTTAAGACATGTTGAAGTTCAGGCTAGAGTGAGAGAACATCTGCAGATGAAGCAAGAGAGCAGGCAGGACTTGGGTGGTGGAGGCCTGTCCCTCTGGACAGACTAGAGTCACTCCCACTTCCTCCTGTGGACACAGTCTTCTGTTCTAAAGGAGTCCTTCCCCAACTTTTTACATGCCCCATTAGGGTTTTTTCACTGAGTCATTAAAATCCAACCTTCCTCAGCAGATCTGGGACTAGACCTCGAGGAAAACAGGGATAACACTCAGTCCTTCTAATAAGGGGGCCATGTAATTATGTTCTTTTTGAAACACCGAATTTTAACCACAACAAATATATATATCAGATATAGGAGAAAAAAATTAAAGACTTAAAAAAAAAAAAAAAGAAAGAAAAGAAAAAACCCACACAATCAACTCCTTTCAGTTCAGTCATGTTCTTCACATCAGGTGGCCAAAGTTTGGAGCTTCAGCATCAGTCCTTCCAATGAATACTTAGGACTGATTTCCTGTAGGATGGACTGGTAGGATCTCCTTGCAGTCCAAGGGACTGTCAAGAGTCTTCTCCAACACTATAGTTTCAAATCATTAATTCTTCACTGCTCAGCTTTCTTTATGGTCCAGCTTTCACATCCATACATGACTACTGGAAAAAACATAGCTTTGACTAGACAGAACTTTGTTGGCAACATAATGTCTCTTCTTTATAATATGCTGTCTAGGTTGGTCATAACTTTTCTTCCAAGGAGCAAGGATCTTTTAATTTCATGGCTGAAGTCACCATCTGCAGTGATTTTGGAGCCCCCCACGCCCCCCTCACCCCCTCGCCGGGGTCCAGTCCCGGTGGATCCAGGGAATTCGAAGCGGGGATGGCATCGGCGAGGATCAGGAAACAATTGCTTAATTAAATGTTAATTAAGGATTTAAAGAGTGGTTAAATAAGGATAGCTCAGTGAGGAAATTCAGTGGAGAAAAGAGGCTGAATAATTCAGCCAGAAGGTGAGAGAAAGAACGAAATGGGGAGACCAAGTTTCGGTGAACAAGGCCCATACTTTATTTTCCAAAGTAGTTTTTATACCTTAAGTTATGCATAGAGGATAATGGGGGAAGGTGTAGAGTCATGCAGTAAGCCAGGCTTTCTTCCTGCAAACTTATCATATGCAAAAGTTTAGGTGATTTACATCATCTTCTGGCCAGGAGGCCTGTTAACATTTTAAGATCCTTTCTTCAGAAAACTTATTTTTCTCTAAAGGTGATTATTCTAAAGTCAGGCGCCACCCTCCAAAAGCATTAGATAAAGTTGCATTCCTATAGGGCAAAGGTGTGGTGGGCTATAACAAGAAAAAAATTAACTCAAGAGTCCAAGGTTACAAACATTAAAGCTACTACTTACATTCCTATACACCAATTACATTAATTAATACACTGCCAGGGACACAGTAGGTAAGGGATATGGAAACTTAGCAGCAAACATTGGCCTAACAAGTGAAAAACCCTTCACCAATACAATTTCTAATCAATCTTTTAACTGCTCAAAGGAATATGTATTTAGACAGTTTAGAACATCTCATGCCTCTCACGGTTGGGAGGCTGTGAACAATCACATGTGGCTGGAAGAACCTATTCAGGCAGTCTAGAGGACTTCTAAAGGAGTTTGTAGGTTGAAACACTCTTGTAATGCCCAGGAACTTTATCAACTGGAGCTGTAAGTTAACTCTTTTTCAGAGAGAGGTAGTGGGGGACAGCTCCCCATAAAGTCAGAGGTATAGGTGAGAGCACAAATCAGTAAAGTAGGCAGACTCTGGTTTTGGGGATAGATGCTCGAGAATTTCCAGGGGGACTCTTGAGGCTCGATCCCGCCTTTTCGTATGCCGAGCCTCCTTCCTCACGACCTTTGCCATGGGTGGAGTTCCTCATGCTGGCTCCCGGCAACCCCCAAATAAAACCTCTCACTGTTTCCATTGTTTATCCATCTATTGCAATGAAATTGCCATGCGAGTGTATGTTCCTCAGTTCTTTGTCTCGTCACAACAAAGATTTGGAGCAACAGATATTAAAGCCTTGGGCGCATCACAGCTCTCAGGTCTTGGACAAGCCGTGTTATAGCTCTTAGTCAAATCAGTGTTACAGCTCTATTTTATTTAGAAGATAGAAGGAGAATCCATCCTCGAAGCATGAGGGCATGCCAACCCAAAGACTCGAAGAGAAGAGAGTGGAGGAGCACGCAGGGGAGGGAGATAGAGAGAGAGAGAGTGCGAGAGGGAGAGAGAGAGAAAGAGCACACACACGCAGGAGAGAAAGAGAGAAAGTGCTTTGGTTCCTCCTTTTATATGTTTTTTCCTCCACCTGGGCCTGCCCTATGCAAATTGGGCTTAGCTAGGAGTGCTGTTTGTTCTACGTGAAGTCTTCACTCTGGTCCTCGGACCTTCCTTTGACCTTTCTTTGTTCTATTTTTGCGGGCTTTTGCCTTCCTCGTCTTTTAGCCACTGCCATTTTGGACTCCTTTTCCCTATTCTACCTGCCTAACGAAATGATGGGACTGGATGCCATGATCTTTGTTTTTTTTTTTTAATGTTGAGTTTTAAGACAGCTTTTTTAATCTCCTCATTTACTTTAAAGAGACTTTTAGTTCCTCTTCGCTTTCTGTTAACAGGGTGGTGTCATCTTCATATTGATATATCTTCTGGCAATCTTGATTCTAGCTTGTGCTTCTTCCCACCCAACATTTAGTATGATCTATTCTGCATATAAGTTAAATAAGCAGGGTGACTATATACAGCCTTGATGTACTCTTTTCCCAATTTGGTAGCACCATGTCCAGTTCTAACTGTTGCTCTTGACCTGCATACAGATTTCTAAGGAGGCAGGTCAGGTGGTCTGGTATTCCCATCACTTGAAGGATTTTCCACAGTTTTTTTTTTTTTTTTTTTTTTTTGTGATCCACGCAGTCAAAGGCTTTGGTGTAGTCAATAAAGCAGAAGTAGATGTTTTTTTTTGAAATCTCTTGATTTTTCTATGATCCAATGGATGTTGGCATTTTGATCTCTGGTTCCTCTACCTTTTCTAAATCCAGCTTGAACATTTGGAAGTTCTCAGTTCATGTACTGATGAGTCCTCACCTGGAGAATGTTGACCATTAATTTGCCAGCATGTGAGATGACTGCAATTGTGCAGTAGTTTGAACATTCTTTGGCATTGTCCTTCTTTGGGATTGGAATGAAAATTCACCTTTTCTAGTCCTATGTCCACGACTGAGTTTTCCAAATTTGCTGGCAAATTGAGTACAGCACTTTCACAGCATCATCTTTTAGGATTTGAAATAGTTCAACTGGAATTCTATTACCTCTACTAGCTTTGTTCATAGGGATGCTTCCTAAGGTCAACCTGACTTCACATTTTAGGATGTCTGGCTCTAGGTGAGTGATCACACCATCATGGTTATCCAGATCATTAAGATCTGTTTTGCATAATTCTGTGTATTCTTGCCAACTTTTCTTAATATCTTCTGCTTCTGTTAAGTCCATTCCATTTTTTTCCTTATTGTGTCCATTTTTGCATGACATGTTCCCTTGGTATCTTTGATTGTCTTGAAGAGATCTCTAGTCTTTCCCATTCTATTGTTTTCCCCTATTCTTTGCATTGGTCAGTTAAGAAGGCTTTCTTATCTCTCCTTGTTATTCTTTGGAATTCTGCATTCAGATGGGTATATCCTTCCTTTCTTTCTTTGCCTTTAGCTTCTCTTCTTTTCTCAGCTAATTTTAAGGCCTCCTTAGACAACTATTTTGTCTTTTTGCATTTCTTCTTCTTGGGGATGATTTTGATCACAGCCTTCTGTCTGATGTTATGAACCTCCATCCATAGTTCTTCAGACACTCTGTTTATCAGATCTAATCCCTTGAATCTATTTGTCACTTCTATTGTATAATCATAAAGGATTTGACTTAGGTCATACCTGAATGGTCTAATGGTTTTCTCTACTTTCTTCAGTTAAAGTCTGAATTGTTCAATAAAGAACTCATGATCTGAACCACAGTCAGCTCCCGCTCTTGTTTTTGCTGACTGTATAGAACTTCTCCATCTTTGGCTGAAAAGAAGATAATCAATGTGACTTTGGTGTTGACCATCTGGTGATGTCCATGTGTAGAGTCATCTCTTGTGTTTTTTGGAAGTAGGTTTTTGCTATGACCAATGCGTTCTCATGGTTAGCCTTTGCCCTGCTTCTTTTTGTACTCCAAGACAAAATTTGCCTGTTACTCCAGGTATCTCTTGACTTTCTATTTCTGTATCCCATTTGTATATGATGAAAAGGACATCTTCTTTTGGTATTAGTCCTAGAAGGTTTTGTAGGTTTTCATAGAACCATTCAACTTTAGCTTCTTTGGCATTAGTGGTTGGAGCATAGACTTGGATTAGTGTGATATTGAATGGCTTGCCTTGGAAATGAACAGAGATCATTCTGTTGTTTTTGAGATTGCATCCAAATACTACATTTCAGACTCTTTTGTTGACTATAAGGACTACTCCATTTTTCATAAGGAATTCTTGCCCATAATAATAGAAGTAATGATCATCTGAATTAAATTCAGTCATTCTGGTCTACCTTAGTTCACTGATTCCTAAAATGTCGATGTTCACTCTTGCCATCTCCTGTTTCATCACTTCCACTTTACCTTGATTCATGAACCTAACATTCCAGGTTCCTAAGCAATATTGTTCTTCATAGCATTGGACTTTAATTCCATTACCAGTCACATCCACACCTGGGCATTGTTTTCTCTTGGGTTGTCTCTACATTCTTTCTGGAGTTCTCCACTCTTCACCAGTAGCATATTGAGCAACTACCAATCTAGGGAGTTCATCTTTCAGTGTCACATCTTATTGCCTCCTCGTACTGTTCATGGGATTCTCAAGGCAAGAATACTGAAGTGGTTTGCCATCCCCTTCTCCAGTGGACCACATTTTGTCAGAAATGTGAATGAAAGCAGCTGCCATTTGGGAAGAAATGAGATCCTTTTCCTCCAACAGTGGTTTTCAGTTGGCACCAGGGTGGAATCACCTGTGGGGTTTTAGTAATAAAAAGTGTTGACTCCTGCATCCACCCTCCTCCCCCCCGAGATTCTGATTTAACTGAGATGACTACTCAGCACTGGGATTTTATAGAGCTCCTCTGGTGATTCAAATTTGCAGCCAAGTTTACAAACCACTGGCCTTTACCATATTGAGGATATAAAAGACTGTACACGGAGGAGATAACTGAATATACAGGGATCCGGTGATTCTGCAGGAGCAGGAGTGTGTTTCTGTGTGTGGAGGGTGCGATGAATGACGGTGAGGCAAAGCTGGAGGCCCCACCTCTCTTGCCTGCTGTGAGGCCTTCCTTGCCCCTCACTCCATGGCCTTTCCACCCTCCTCACCTGAATTCCTGGATTCTGCTGCCCCCCTGGTGGTGATTTTCAGTATGGTACAGTTGTCCCTGGAGATTTCATTCAAACCCAGCCTTAGTTTATCACAAACCTGTGAGCAGGATTCCTAAGATGTAGTTTGCTGGGAGGGAAATCCTGGGAAGCATACACAAGGAGCAGCTCGGCAGAAACTTCAGGAGTCATACCTATGCAGGGAAACTCAGGGAGCGCTAGGTCACTGGACAAATGCGAGTCTGGCACATGCTTCTAACTGGAGCCTTCCTGTGCCTGGGGTTTGAGGAAATTGGTCTTACCAGCCAGTGACAAGTGCCTATGATATCAAGCATCAGGAAGTGCAGAGGTGAAATATGACAAGCTTCACAATAAATGACAACCACCCTGCTGTATATTCTGCCCTCCTGTATAGCAAAGATGTGCTTTTACTTAATTACCATGTTTACCTGTAACACAAGCCTAGAGGGTGTTAGGATCCCTATCTCACAGACAAGGAAACAAGCAGAGCTGAAGGAAGTCGCTGAAAATCATAGGACACCTGACTGACAGATTCAGCCTCTGAGCCCAGGGAGGTGGGATCACACAGTATGTCCCTGCTTCTCCCGTGTAGGACCTGGCAGGACCTGGAGTTCTCCCCTGTCCATAGACCTGCTCAGCGGCTTCAGCCTGACTCCCCAAGTGGGCCTGTGAGGTCCCTCCAGGTGCCTGCAGCCCCTTTACTCCTACTGTCCCTGACCTAGGTCCTTCCTTCTGCAGGGCAGCCCCCGAGAGCCCCACGGTTGGCTGGAGGACACCCTTGTCCCGTTCTGGCAGCTTCTCCCTGCAGCCAGCTCCCAGAGGTGGGGTCAGGTCAGGTTGTGAGAAGAATCATGAGAGAGGCAGAAAGGTGTGAGCTCGTGGTCAGCAGCTTCCCGTGACCTGGGACCTCCCTCTCGCTCCCTGACACTCCCTGCCACTTGTGGCAGCTTCCCTCTACGTTCCTCTCCCCCTAATTACAAGTGCTCCTGTAGCTCTGCTGTGGATCAAAGTCACCAGGGGAGGGGTCAGAATACAGAGTCATAGGCTCCAGTCCCAAAGATCTGATCCAGGAGGTCACAAAGTGGGGTCTGGTAATTTGAATTTTTCCTATTAATACCTGGCAGACTGGGGTTTTGGACACTGAGCTCCAAGCCAGAAGGCAAGACAGCAGAGGGAGGGGCTGCCCCAGCCCCCAGCCCTACCCCTGCTCTTCTCACCTCTGGCTCTGACCCTCTCTGTGCCCTGAGGAACCTGCTGCTCATTCAAGAGCACCCCCAGCTTTCACGTTCAAGCTCAGGTCACACCCTTTCCATCCATAAACAGCTGTATCTTGACCACCTATCAGGCTGGGACATGGGCCCCAGGAGGCAGGCCTGCACTGGAACTGGGAGCAAGGATTCTGGGGTCCAGGTGCTCAGAGCAGGGCCTGGAGGGGTAGGGGCTCCAGGTGGCCATACCCCCTGGTCCTCTCTGGCTGCACCTGGGGAGGGTGCAACCACAGGATGACATGACAGAGCAGGGCCTCTAAACCGGTGCTTCTGTGACTGTACTGTGAGCAGGACTCATCTGGGATCTGAAGATTCTTAGTCAGTAGGACTGGGGTAGAGACAAGATTCCATGTTCTAACAGCCTCCCAGGCCAGCTGATGCTGCTGGTCCACAGGCCACACTTAGAGCAGCAAAGCTTTGGGGAAGGGTGGGCAGAGTTTTTCTGTAAAGGATCAGGAAGTAAATTTCCAGAGTTTGTAGGTCTTATGGTTTCTCCTCAGGAAAACATCTACTGCTTCACTGACTATGCTAAAGCCTTTGACTCTGTAGATCACAACAAACTGGAAAACTTAAAGACCACCTTACCTGTCTCCTGAGAAACCTGTAAGCAGGTTAAGAAGGGACAGTTAGAACTGGGTATGGAACAACCACATGGGTCAAAATTGGGAAAGTAGTATGACCTGTATATTGTCACCCTGCTTACTTAACTTATATGAAAAAGAATGTATGTATTATAACTGAGTCACTGCTATACAGCAGAAATGAAGACAACATCGTAAATCAATGATACGTAAATAAATTTTTAAAGAAACAAGAAAAAAAAGTCAAGGGTGTCAATAGGTTCACTATTAATTATATTTACTCTGGTTACTTGATTAGCCAAGTGTTTGCAAGATTTTTCCGCTTTGAAAATACAATTCTTGCCTAAAGAATTAATCTGAAAAGATACTTTGAATCCATGAAAATGCTGTGTCTCCCCCAACCCCTGAACATTCACTGTATATTCAGACAATGATGAATTTTGTCTGAATTATTTATGACTGGGATGGCTGCTATATGGTACTTTTCTATCAATCTGTCTACATTTGTGAGTTGACTTTCTACTGCAAAAAAGGACTTTCTCTTCCTACTATCTATTTTATGCCTTATAGGAATTGGCATAAAGTCATTGACTTAAAAAAAAATTTCGTGTTGTAAAATGTAGGGTTTAAAAGCCCTCAGTTCCTCTGTTTATTGTTATTTACTTATGACATTTCTAATGTGATAAAATCTCCATCTCAGAGACTCATTTTTTGTCTAGGTAATCTGGAAAATGTAATTTTAAAATGTTTTTCATGTAATGTCCTCCAGAATTAAATATGATAAGCTTTTGGATCAAACACTGGTTTGGAATACCCAAAGCTTCCACCTATTGGGATGGATACTTGTGAGCATGTTTGCTGAGTGAAAGAGAGAATTTAGTCAGAACCATCCAATGTAAACTTCTTGTAGAACATTCCTAGTATGTCTAAGTCTTAACCTTTGTTCTTATTTAAAATATCACACAATCCCAGTTTGACTCCTAAGGCAAGTCAGAAGGTCCTGGAGTACAGATGGAGGTCTCACAGGGCTGGGGCATGCGATTCCTTCTATTAATATTTTTTAGGTCTAAATTCCAAATAAATATATATTTCTCAGAGTTTTCAACACACATTGCTGTTTTAATTTTTGGAAAAAAGAAACACTTTCCTTAGAACATTAGGTTTAAGAAACAAAAGCTCAGTTAATCCACAGTCTGTTTTTAAAGGAAAATTGACAGCTTAAACTTAAAACCTTGTGTTTAAAAAAATTCTGAAAGTTTTAAAGTGGCCTGTTGTGCTTCCAGGGAACCTTCTTCAACATTAGGACCATGCTGCTGATTCAAGAATAGAACTGGTAAAATATATGCACAGTATTGTTTTTAGACTTGGAAAAAAAAAAAAAAACACCTTAAACTTGAACAGGAATTTAATTATTTCTAACTTTTTAATGCTATTAAAAGCATTGATAATATATAGTAGGGCCTTTTGAAAGCCTGTGTGCTCTAATTTTAAGATAATATGATGGTAACAATTAATGAAGATAGGGCTGGAGAGGATAGTACCAATTGACAGATAATCACATATCCAGCATTGTTCAAAAGCAGTCTTTCTCACCTGTCTGGGATTAAATATCAGTTTTATTTAAATTTACATTTTCAGCCCATTGCAACCTAATCAATGATCCACTGAGCACGGCTAGTGTGTAGCTCAGCCACGGGCCCCTCCCCCACCCCACAAGTTCAACCCTCACACTGGTCCCTGGGGTGTTGAGGATCCCACCCATCCTGAGGGTGGATTTCATAATAATACAGGATTGTGAGTTTCTAGCTCTCTTGAATTTCCTGTACTTATTTCTAACTGGGTTACAAACAGGTCAGGGACTGGCACTAGTGCACAGACCACACTGGTCACTACCATAATTAATCTTTGCAACAGCCTTCTGAGAATCAAGAAGGCAATCTCCACCTCACCTTTTAGACAAAGACCCTGAAGAGCAGTGGGCTTTCCAACTTTAAGAGCCCACACTCACCAGGTAGCAGAACTTGTATCCAGACCCAGTCAGTGCCCAGAGGAGCCAGTATTTGTCCCTGACTCCAGAGCTTGTGCTTCTCCCCGTGTGCTTGTGTCATTTTAACTACATGTGCAGGAAGAACAGTTTGGTTTAGGCCATCAGATGAGGACCTCCTCAAGTACACCTTCTACAGTCTACAAACCTCCTTCATCCACACCCATCCTGTTCTTTCCTGGTGATAAGAATCACCAAGGTCAGTGATTCCACACTATGTCTTTGGATGCTCTTAGTTCATCCATCATCCCAACCAAAGCAATGGTTCAAGAGCAGGAACTGTATTCATTTTCCATACAAAGAAGCTGAGATTCAGAGGTTGAGATGCTTACCCAAGCATGTAACTAAGACTATGTGGCTGTAAGGTGTCCGGAGCCTATTTATCAAGGATGATCCCATTCTAATGTCCTGGCCCCTTGGCTGGTTACTGCTTTCCCACACCCACAGTAGTAGAGAAAGGACAGAGCAGTGTGACTGACTCCAAAACCAGGGCTTTCTGTTATCCCAGGATACCTCTTAAAATCTCAAAGTTATAAAGTTGAGAAGGAAGGCTTGCTCTCAGTCATCATTTGTTCATTCCACAAACACTTACTGAGCACCCTCTGTGCACAGACACTCTGCTGGAAGCCATAATCAAATAGTGAACAGGGTGCAGTTTCAAGTGCCCTAAACTAAGCGAGAAAAAGACCCCATGTGACCATTCACACTCAGGGCAGGCTACATGTACAACAGAAAGAACAGGCCCCTTGTTTAAAAATAAAGTCTCTCAAGATAGTGACACAGGACACTAACCAAGTATGGTTCAGTTTAACACAAGAGGTGCTCAGGGTAATACACAAATCTGAGTTACCTAGGATGATGACTGATCTTAAGGTGACTTCCTAGAAGTGGTGACTACCGGGCTGACCCTGGAGAATGAGGATACCTCCCCTACATGGACCTCCTCTATTTTTTAGACCAGACGGTATTGAGAATCACTGAGTCATCATTTTGACTTACACATCAGTCATCAAGAGTCTCCCCCACAGTACACCCTCATCACCTACCTCTGGAGCTGTGATACATGCCCAGGGGGGAAATGGAGATATGCTGTCCTGACCTCCCTTCAGGGACTCATTGTGCAGCAGCTATAAGTGCTGCCAGTGGGAAACTTTAAACCACCAGCCCCTCTGGGGGCAGCCTGTGTGCAATGACCCATCTGGGAGGAGGTGTAAAGGCTTGGTCATTGGATGTGTCAGGACAACCCTGAAAGGCCATCGTCACTCCAAACTCCCATGGAGTCAGCTCAGGTCGTCTGTCCAGGGATCCAGCTTGATCCTTCCCTCTGCCTTACCCTGTTTCTTCCCTCTTGATTCCACAGTGTTGACCCCAAGGGCACCCCGATACACATCCTAGCACTAAACTTTATCCGAGTCTGCATCCCAGAGAACCAGCCTGCAACACGTATCAGAAAACATTTCAGTATTTGGGGAGGATTTTTATTGAAAATTACTGGTTACACATGTACTTATAACATTTAGAAACCCCCCAATAACATACAAAATGATAGAAACAAGGACCTTTAGTGTGAATGTAGTTACCTTTGGTTTAAAATTCACAATCTAATGTTGTCTGACCAAATGAAATTAAGTTATATATTAATAACAAAAGACAACTATATGTTGAACCATATGAAAGTGCCATTTTATAGCTTATAAAAAGACTGAATGTTAGCAGTTCCACAGGGTTCAATCTAAAAGAAAAAATTCATTAGTGTCTGAAATTTAGAGAACATTACACTTATGTATAACTCATGGGTAAAAGATATAGTTAACGAATTAAATTAGTAATTAGAAAATACATAATACTATGGCTATTGACAGTGGTGAGTACCATAACTTGTAGGTTGCAGCTCAAGTGGATCTTAGGGAAAAAGTTAGATTTATATACTTATACTAGAAAAATGATGACATTACTGATCTCTTTTCCATTTAAGAATGTAGAGTAAAAACCTCAAAGTTAAGGAAAAGTTGAAGGAAAGAAAGAATGATATGATGAACTAGGGGAAAAAAAGAGAGCATCAATCAAGCAAAAAGTTGATTCTTTGAAAACGGGAAAATGTTATGCAAGATTATTTATTGAAAAAAGGCTAAAAGAAAATTAAAAAGCCAAAAGAACACAGTTAGAGATGCTGCAGAGATTAAACATACAAGATATTGTGAATAGATTTATGTCAATCAAGCTCAAAACTCTCAGGAAACAGATTCCTCCTAGAAAAATGAAACTTATCAAAATGACTCTGCAGAAATAACACACTGAAGAGGAAGCACATAATTACCCAAAATTCCCCAGACAATGTGGCTGCACAACGCTGTGACTGTGATTAATGCCACTGGATTGTGTGACTAAAAATGGTTATATGGAAAATTTTATGTTATATATACTTTACCACAATTTGTAATGTAAAAAAATAAAATAAAATCCTCTATCTAAAAGGCAGTCTAGCACACATCTGTCCTTCATTAGCAAATCCCCTAGAAGGGCTCGTATTTTGAGAAAGCATATTTTCTCCTCCTTCTATTTTAGAACATATAATATTGTCCTTCTGTATATTTAACCATATATGCATTTTTTTGTTGTTACTTAAACTATACTATATTGTATGTTTTTCCTACCAGTGTTCTCTGTAGCATTTTAACCAGAGGTCTTTTGGTGGAAAAATGGATCCTAGTCATGTTAAAGGAAGTGGTGACACAAAACAGCAACTTCACACAGTCTTCAAGTAAACAAAATCCTGGATATAATTGGAAAGTAATATGTAATTATGGTAACAGCAAAAAACATCTGTGACATCTTTGTCTCAAATCTTAGAAAATGTGTTTGGCTCTGGAGTCTCTCAAGACACAAAACCTGAGAGACAGCTTTTACTGGTGGCCTGCACCTCTAATTTGGATAAGAAAGCAAGTAATATAACATTTAAATAAACATAATACATCCTTTTTCAAGAGCTTGAAATTACTGAGTGAAGTTGGAGAACTAACATCTTGTAATGTGTAGATATTTGTTGCTGGTGTAAAAAACGTACAATATAGTTTATGCAGTGCAAAACCTATTGTAAAAAAAAAGCCTTTGGAATAGACATGAACTCATGGTAGAATCACAGTGTTGACTTTAAAATAGTTAAGGCTGAGGGCTGTCCACTGGAAACGTTCATAACCACAAGGTCACTGTGAGAGATATCTGGTTACCCTTTTGAAGTACACCTGAGGGAGAAAAAGACAAAAACAACATGTTTAACAGTTTTAAAGTCCTCCTCCTAAAGCAACACATTTCTAGGTTTCCTTCTTCATGTGAAGCAATCATATCACTATTGAAGGCACAGTTTTAAAAAACAAAGATTGTATTTATTCTATGGAGGAAGCAGCCCCATTAAAACCCTCAACGGGGCTGGGTTTAATGTCAAATAACCTGTAAATCTGCTAGATTGCTGATCATTCTGATTCACAGATATGCTTTATCACTATAGTAAATTGATAAGCAAAATCATTTTATTCCCTGAAATACATTAAAAACAGGGTAACAAAGAGGATAGGAAAACTAGCATCTGAACAGGGTTTGTCATGTTTACACATAAAAGGAGCAGAACAGATTTGGATGTTAGTATCAGGTTATGAGAAATGCTGGACTGGAAGAAACACAAGCTGGAATCAAGATTGCCGGGAGAAATATCAATAACTTCAGATATGCAGATGACACCACCCTTATGGCAGAAAGTGAAGAGGAACTCAAAAGCCTCTTGATGAAAGTGAAAGTGGAGAGTGAAAAAGTTGGCTTAAAGCTCAACATTCAGAAAACGAAGATCGTGGCATCCGGGTCCCATCCCTTCATGGGAAATAGATGGGGAAACAGTGGAAACAGTGTCAGACTTTATTTTTCTGGGCTCCAAAATCACTGCAGATGGTGACTGCAGCCATGAAATTAAAAGACGCTTACTCCTTGGAAGGAAAGTTATGACCAACCTAGATAGCATATTCAAAAGCAGAGACATTACTTTGCCAACAAAGGTTCGTCTAGTCTAGGCTATGGTTTTTCCTGTGGTCATGTATGGATGTGAGAGTTGGACTGTGAAGAAGGCTGAGCGCTGAAGAATTGATGCTTTTGAACTGTGATGTTGGAGAAGACTCTTGAGAATCCCTTGGACTGCAAGGAGATCCAACCAGTCCATTCTGAAGGAGATCAGCCCTGGGATTTCTTTGGAAGGAATAATGCTAAAGCTGAAATTCCAGTACTTTGGCCACCTCATGCGAAGAGTTGACTCATTGGAAAAGACTCTGATGCTGGGAGGCATTGGGGGCAAGAGGAGAAGGGGACAAAAGAGGATGAGATGGCTGGATGGCATCACTGACTCAATGGACGTGAGTCTCGGTGAACTCCGGGAGTTGGTGTTGGACAGGGAGGCCTGGTGTGCTGCGATTCATGGGGTCGCAAAGAGTCGGACACAACTGAGAGACTAAACTGATCTGATCTGATCTTTATCTTTTATAAACTCTGAGCTTTGACAGGCACTGAAACACTGGCATATATGTATGAAATATCCTGGTCTTTAATTTGTGTGGCAGAGCAGTTATAAGGCCTATAGAGATGTGATCTGTGGATAGTGGGTCCCAAGAATGAAAAGAGAATCAAATGCTTTAACAATGACTCAACCAAGAGATTTCTTTTAAATGGAAGATGATATGCAATAATAGGACAGATCTGTGCCAGAACTTTGAGCTCTTGAATTCTACCAAATTCTAGCTGAACTGGAAGAAATACAGCTATATCAGTATTTTTCAGTACATCAGGTATATCAGTATTTTTTCAGTGTATAATCAGAAAACAAAGGAAAGGAAGTGCTGTCAAGTTCCACAATCATCAGTTTTTAGTAGCTGTATTATATCTTGGTTCCTTACAGATGCACATAACAAAATAATGTTTCACAAGCCCTGACATTATTTTATCCTTGAACATGTTTGTGCAAAAAATGATTTCAAGTGCAACTCTTTTCTTCAAAGAAGAATGTGAAAAGTTTCATTTGAGTCTTTAAAACAGAAAATGTATCCTCTATCAGAGATTGACTCGTGTCACAAACTGGGTTGCTTAGACATATGATTCCAGATCTCTTTTATAAAACCTGACTGCAAGTGCATTGTGGGTACTGTAAACAAAGTTATCATGAGAGAGAATGAACTTCACTCACGAAACAGAAAAGCACTAGGACACCTACCTTCATAGTAAATGCACTTTCTTACTCTCTTGTTGCTAACATAACCTGCTATCCCCAAAACAGCTCTGCCCATGAAATGCTATCTATTTCAATGTCACTTAAGGAGAAAAATAAACCCTCCAAGAATGCTTGGGCCCACTGGCTGAAATCTGAGGCTATTTCCACTGTAATGGAAGCACTTAAAAAAAGCCTTTGGTGGGAGTACAGGGGAGTTTAATTGTATATCATCACCCTCCTCCGTTTTATTAAGATATACATATTTTGTGATTATGTATTTACTCTTTTGGTGAAATTAAAAACAGTTAAAGGAAAAAAAGAAAATTCATTTCATTTGCTACTGCTTAATATTCTTTCAAAAATCATCTGGTTCTTTTCTCCATAACCCTTCTCACTACAATTTTTTATAAAGAAAATATTATTTTTAGCAACTTTTAACTGAAAAGGACTTTGTTTCATGGTCTGAAATACCTGAACTGAATACTACAAAGGACCTTCAGCAGTTCGGGACCCCTGATTTAGAGTCTCTAAAGTGACCTAGAAGAACTATGGGTTTATTTGTTTTATTATTGGGAGGCAAGGTTTCTACCTACAGGCTTTTACAAAATGATCCCACTTTTATACCGTAAAACGCTCTATATTCTCAAAGCACTTAAGCATCTGCTCTCTCATCTGATCCCTGTGATGTGTGAAGATGACAGCAGGGCTGTCATCCTGCTCTACACACAGGTGAGGACCGGAGGTTCAGAGACCTTGGGGACACAAGGCTACATGGATGCTAAGTGCCTCCTCGATCTATCCAACTGGACCAGGCTCCTAGAGCTCGGATATGAGAATTTTATAACTGTTGGGCTGTATTAAGTGATTTCACGAATAGACAAAATGACACCTCTGATATACACTGGGAACAAAGAAACTTCAAAAAACCTCAACCTGATGTGCTTCATAACAGAACAGAATGGATGACAAGCATTTATTCTTGGAGCTGAACCATGTCCAATCTGAAAGGCTGTTGCTGAACCATGAAAGACACCACTATTCTTGGCCTCCAGAGGAGAATTAAATTTGGGGCCAGTGATGAGGCTTGATCACTCAGAGCTTTTGTGTAATAAACTTTTATTAAAGTATAAAAGAGATAGAGAAAGCTTCTGACATAGACATCAGAAGGGGGCAGAAAGAGTGTCCTCTGATAGTCTTTAGGTAGACGTTATATAGCTACTAGTAGTAGTAGTTAGCCGCTCAGTCATGTCCGACTCCTTGAGACCACATGGACTGTGGCCCGCCAGGCTTCTCTGTCCATGGGATTCTCCAGAAAAGAATACTGGAGTGGGTTGTCATTTCCTTCTCCAGAGGATCTTTCCGACCCAGGGATCTAACCCAGGTATCCTGTATTGCAGGGAGATTCTTTACCATCTGAGCTACAGGGAAGATCCATATAGCTACTAGCAGCATGCTAATTAGAGAAGGAAATGTCTCAAAACTCAGAGACTGGCACCAGGCCCCTAACACAACATACATTTTGAGATAACATTGGCAAAAGGTGAATTGTCCCTGGCCATAAAATAATTGACATGAATCTTGAAGAAAGGCAGCTTTCAAAGCAAATACAGTCTCATTGTCATAGCTTAGATAACATTTGCATGAGTAAAACATACTGGTTTGTCAAGTCAGTTCTCAGTCTTAGGGGAAACCCACTTGAAGACAGAGTCTAGGGTAAATGCATAGTTCATTTACATAGTTTAAGACAAACCTGCCTCTTGAGAAACCTCTATGCAGGTCAGGAGGCAACAGTTAGAGCAGGACATGGAACAACAGACTGGTTCCAAATAGGAAAAGGAGTACGTCAAGGCTGTATATTGTCACCCTGCTTATTTAACTTATATACAGAGTACATCATCAGAAATGAGGGACTGGAAGCAGCACAGGATGGAATCAAGATTGCCAGCAGAAATATTAATAACCTCAGATATATAGATGACATCACCCTTATGGCAGAAAGTGAAGAGGAACTAAAAAGCCTCTTGATGAAAGTGAAAGAAGAGAGTGAAAAAGTTGGCTTAAATCTCAACATTCAGGAAACGAAGATCATGGCGTCTGGTCCCATCACTTCAGGGCAAATAGATGGGGAAACAGTGGAAACAGTGTCAGACTTTATTTTTGGGGGGCTCCAAAATCCCTGCAGATGGTGACTGCAGCCATGAAATTAAAAGATGATTACTCCTTGGAAGAAAAGTTATGACCAACCTAGATAGCATATTCAAAAGCAGAGACATTACTTTACCAACAAAGGTCCATCTAGTCAAGGCTATGGTTTTTCCAGTGGTCATGTATCGATGTGAGAGTTGGACTGTGAAGAAAGCTGAGTGCCGAAGAATTGATGCTTTTGAACTGTGGTGTTGGAGAAGACTCTTGAGAGTCCCTTGGACTGCAAGGAGATCCAACCAGTCCATTCTGAAGGAGATCAGCCCTGGGATTTCTTTGGAAGGAATAATGCTAAAGCTGAAACTCTAGTACTTTGGCCACCTCATGCAAAGAGGTGACTCATTAGAAAAAACTCTGATGCTGGGAGGGATTGGGGGCATGAGGAAAAGGGGACGACAGAGGATGAGATGTCTGGATGGCATCACCGACTTGATGGACGTGAGTTTGAGTGAACTCCGGGAGTTGGTGATGGACAGGGAGGCCTGGCGTGCTGCAATTCATGGGGTCACAAAGAGTTGGACATGACTGAGTGACTGAACTGAATTGAACTGAACTGAAGACAAACATTTCCATAAGAAAAATGCTTTGGTTAGATCAAGGTTTGAGAAAAGTTAAGTTCAGGTGGAACCAGGTATTCTTATGGCAACACAGAATTTTAAAAGAAACCTGTTTTTAAATTTGTATCAGTTCAGTTCAGTCCCTCAGTCCTGTCTGACTCTTTGCATCCCCATGGATTGCTGTACACCAGGCTTCCCTGTCACCGACTCCCAGAACTTACTCAAACTCATGCCCATAAATCGGTGATGCCATCCAACCATCTCATCCTCTGCCATCCCCTTCTCCTCCTGGCTTCAATAATTCCCAGCATCAGGGCCTTTTCAAATGGGTCAGTTCTTCGTATCAAGTGGTGAAAATATTGGAGTTTCACCTTCAGCATCAGTCCTTCCAATGAATATTCAGGACTGATCTCCTTTAGGATAGACTGTTTGGATCTCCTTGCTGTACAAGGGACTCTCAAGAATCTTCTTCAACACCACAGTTCAAAAGCATCAATTCTTTGGTGCTCACCTTTCTTTATTGTCCATCTCTCACATCCATACATGACTCCTGGAAAAACCATAGCTTTTACTAGATGGACCTTTGTTTTCAAAGCAATGTCTCTGCTTTTGAATATGCTGTCTAGGTTGGTCATAACTTTTCTTCCAAGGAGTAAGCGTCTTTTAATTTCATGGCTGCAATCACCATCTGCAGTGATTTTGGAGCCCCCCAAAATAAAGCCTGTCATTGTTTCTATTGTTTCCCCATCTATTTGCCCTGAAGTGATGGAACCAGATGCCGTGATCTTCGTTTTCTGAATGTTGAGCTTTAAGCCAACTTTTTAGTTCTCCTCTTTCACTTTCATCAAGAGGCTCTTTTGTTTTTCTTCACTTTCTGCCATAAGGGTGGTGTCATCTGCATATCTGATGGTATTGATATTTCTGCTGGCAATCTTGATTCTAGCTTGTGCTTCATCCAGCCCAGCGTTTCTCATGATGTACTCTGCATATAAGATAAATAAACAGGTTGACAGTATACAGCCATGATGTACTCCTTTCCCGATTTGGAACCAGCCTGTTGTTCCATGTCCAGTGTTTACTGTTGCTTCCTGACCTGCATACAGATTTCTCAGGAGGCAGGTCAGGTGGTCTGGTCTTCCCATCACTTGAAGGATTTTCCACAGCTTGTTGTGATCCACAGAGTCAAATGCTTTGGCATAGTCAATAAAGCAGAAGCAGGTGTTTTCCTGGAACTCTCTTGCCTTTTTGATGATCCAGCGTTCATTGACAACTTGATCTCTGGTTCCTCTGCCATTTCTAAATCCACGGTTCACATACTGTTGAAGCCTCGTTTGGAGAATTTTGATCATTACTTTGCTAGCCTGTGAGATGAGTGCAATTGTGCAGTAGTTTGAGCATTCTTTGGCATTGCCTTTCTTTGGGATTGGAATGAAAACTGACCTTTACCAGTCCTGTGGTCACTGTTGAGTTTTCCAAATTTGCTGGCATATTGAGTGCTGTACTTTCACAGCATCATCTTTTAGGATTTGAATTAGCTCAACTGAATTCTATCACCTCCATTAGCTTTGTTCATAGTGATGCTTCCTAAGGCCCACTTGACTTTGCATTCCAGGATATCTGGCTCTAGGTGAGTGATCACACCATTGTGATTATCTGGGTCATGAATATCTTTTTTGTATAGTTCTTCTGTGTATTCTTGCCACCTCTTTTTAATATCTTCTGCTTCTCTTAGGTCCATACCATTTCTGTCCTTTATTGTACCCATCTTTGCATGAAATTCTCGTTTGGTATTTCTAATTTTCTTGAAGAGATATCTAGTCTTTCCCATTCTATTTTTTTCCTCTATTTCTTTGGATTGATCACTGAGGAAGGCTTTCATATCTCTCCTTGATATTCTTTGGAACTCTTCATTTAAATGGGTATATCTTTCCTTTTCTCCTTTGCCTTTAGCTTCTCTTCTTTTCTCAGCTATTTGTAAGGCCTCCTCAGACAACCATTTTACCTTTTTGCATTTCTTTTTTTGGAGGATATAAATTTGTATAGAGAAGGGGAAAAGTATATCACTAGTAGTTTGTTTCCTCTTGCAACTTCAGAGAGAGATAAAAAATGTCTGACACTTGCAGCCTATTCCCTCTGTTTGGAGACCCCTGGTCTTCCTGCCTGTTACCCTCTCATCTCCAATTTTACATGTTGAAGTTCTAAACTCCCCAGTAGCACAGAGCACAGTACTTCATAATGTGACTGTATTTGCAGACAACATCTTTAAAGAGGCAATAAAGTTAAAATGAAATCATGTAAGTG
The DNA here is from genome assembly GCF_003369695.1 of Bos indicus x Bos taurus. Taxonomy (NCBI): domain Eukaryota; kingdom Metazoa; phylum Chordata; class Mammalia; order Artiodactyla; family Bovidae; genus Bos; species Bos indicus x Bos taurus. The sequence goes on along the minus strand of NC_040087.1, from coordinate 71,117,749 downwards.
TGTCCTAATCTAACAGACTGGAGATTCCATAAGGAGAAACCAGGACACAGGCTCACACAGAAGGAAGAGCATGTGATGACACAGATAGAAGATGGTGTCTACAAGTCAAGGAGAGAGAACTCAGAAGAAACCAACCCTGCTGACACCTTGACCTCAGGCTTTCAATCTCCAGGGCTGTGAGGATATAAGTTTCTGCTGTTTAAGTCTCCTACTCTTTGGTCTTTGTATGGCAGCCCTAGCAAACTACAGCCCCCCCTTAGCTTTATGTATCTAAAAGGTACTTTCTCTACTATTTCATGGATCATCCAAAAGGGTCAATCAGACCCAAAAGGGTCAGCTCACCTGAGCTATGAGTTCAAGAAAATGTGATGTAGAAGCACCTTCTCCCAGATGTTGGGTTTTCTTTTAAGGTGAATGAATTCAGTTCTATTAGAGTGAAAGCTTGTGACTTAGGCTAGTGCTCCCCATGTTATAGCTCTGAACAATGCAATGATATCTGATGCTTGCACATCAAGAAGCTGATAATTTGACAGCTTCTACTTCTAACAGGTTGCAGAGTATGCACAAGTAATGTCAAGATGGGATGAGAATTAAGAAGTGCATTTCTTTTTGTAGAGGTGACCTGAGCCAGTGGCAGGACCGAAATCCACGAGTGAGTTTCTGCCACCCTGTGAGCTTTGGTGACTGGCCTTACCTCGGCTAATATGTGACAGGAGCAGTGTTCTCAGGCTTGACACAGAACACAGTACCTAGGACAGCACCCAGCCTTCCTCAATAATTCCCCCTCTGTGCTTTCTGGACCAGCTCTGTGACCTTGGGTGAGCCCTGAACCCACTTTCCTCATCCATTACATGGGATAAAAATGGACCATCAGGAGAGTAAGTGAAATCATACATATGAGAACTGTAGAAAATAAATTATAAAGAACTACACAAATGTTATATATATGAGAACTGTAGAAAATAAATTATAAAGAACTACACAAATTTATTTTATACACAACTGTAGAAAATAAATTATAAAGAACTACACAAATAAATTATAAAGCACTACACAAATATTGCCATTAATATTGTTAGAGTAGGTGCAGGATTACTAGACCAGGAATCTCAAGATTTCTAATTCTATGACCTATGTCTGCTTCAGTATGTATGTTACACTTGATTTAAAATATTTACTGAAAGAACAAATTTATAATTCTGTATCTGCTGCAGACTAGCCTAACACCAGTTATATACATAGGGCCACCTTCCTTCTAAAGCACCTTAGTTTCCTCATCTGTACAAAGAGAGAGTTGAATCCTATTATCTTATTATCTGGACCAATCTAAAATTCTTTGTTCCATTTCTCAGTACTCAATGTCATGATAATGTAGTTTTAAAATGAAGACTTTGACATACAGGTGGGAACACCTCTTTTTGATGTGAAATGCCTAAGGTTAAAAGAGCAAAAGGGTTTGGGAGATTCCTGGCTCTTGAGGTCTCAGGAGGGATGGTCTGACTTGGAGACATTCTAGTGGATAAAAGCACTCTGTGAATTTCAGGCATAAAAAAAAAAAAAAACAGAGTTCCTTGTTCAGCTTCTCAACATTTGCACACAATGTAAGTACTTATGAAAATTTCAGAACACAGACTTCCTTTTCCTTAAACCTAAGCACACACTCTAACTCTGCCAACTCTTCAGCCAGCTCTGAGACCCAGGAAGTTTCCTACAGGATGAGCAGCGGAAGGTCCTGCTCTGCATTTCCTCATTTCTAGAGAGGATTGAGAGGAGACAGTGAGGAACTTAGGCCACATTTTAGATAAATCTTTCATATAGAAATATTTGAGCACTGGGACATATTTTCTTTAAGACATTTTAAATATTACACAAATAATCTTATTCTATTTACAAGTGAAAATCTGGGAGAGGCAGAAAAGAATGAAGAATGGAAAATATACCCATAGTTTAACATCCAGAGATAAATTTTCAGTGGGGAAGCCAAATCCCACCCTGAGCCATGCATCTTAAGGGGCTAGAACACCAGACCTTCTTTCCCTCCATCTATCTTTCCATCAACCCCAATCCCACTCCCATCTGGTTCCAGAAAGACATACAGATGGCTGCATAATAGTGGCTAAGCCTCTTAAACCAGACCTTGGTTACCACTACACCTCTGTTAGGAAGATACCACGTGACCTGCATGTTACTCACAGAGCCCCTTCCTCACACCACACACAGTGCTTAGTGCTTCACACATCTCATCTCTGAGAAAGTGTTCTGTAAACCTTCAGGCACCATTCAGACTACAGTGTGAAGGTGTTGTGAGTTCTTAATTTGTCCTGATGACAATTTCATCTTCTAGAATATAGAGGAAGCATGGGGGACAGATGGACCTCATTCTAAATAACAATAATTAGGGAAAAAGTGATAATTTCAGGTAAGAGTTTTCTTTATAGATTATAAAACAGAAGAGACCTACACCTTTCTCTGGAAGATCTATCTAGAATCAAAATATTCCAAGATTTTTCCCCTTAAACTCTCAAATTTCCTGGATATTTCTCAACAGAACTTGTATCACAAATGTGCTGAACACCAATCAAAATGAATGTAAAAGGTCTGCAAAATGACGGTGTTCAGTGCTCCTTGAGAATCTCAACTCAGAGTCCGAACATGTGGAAAGTCGAATCCAAAATCTCTGTCTCAGGCACAGGTGTGTGCACACAGAAGGGTTCACACATCCCGACCCCACCCCCAGCACTGCTGCAGATTCTCAGCAGACCTGCCTTCCACCTGCCACATGTTGTTAAGACCCAGTCATGAAGCTTCCTCTCTGGTGACTTCTAATTGAAAAGAGCGCAGAGTGCTTGTTCCCAGACCCTTGGTGGAGATCTTGTGAAGAATGCACCCTGGAGGCGAATTTTAATTACAGCTTCCCGCAGCAGGCTCACCTCTTTTGCCCTTTTGGTGTAGACAGCAGCCTCCGCCTCGCCCAGTTGTTGCACCATCTTGTAAAATAAGCTGTTTCTATCTTGCAGCAAATAATGTAGCTGACTATGTTCTTTCTGTGTCCCTGAATCCCAAACCTGTTAACAGCAGAAAGAAACCCATGAGCATACAATATCCCCCAGTAACATAACTCAGACAATATTTCAAAAAGGGGCAGGTCGGGGAGAATTTGGGTGGTAGGACTGATATTTAAATGGTTTGATTCCCCTGTTTTTCTAGGGAGACAAGGGCCCAGCCCGACCTTTCATCATTATATGGTTATAGAAAAGGAAGAAAATGAAAAGTTTAGAATATGATTACTAGAACAGGACAGTCTGTAGCATTTTATATTCTGCCCAGGGCATTTGGGGTTGTTATCATTAGTCAGTGCTTTTAGCTCCCAGACTCTGAGCTTTGAGGGCTATTTATACAGATGCATAGAGCTGGGAAAGGTCTTGGTTCAAGAAAATCAGACTACATTTATCTAAAAAGTAGGTTGACATCATACAAACCACATGACAGTGTCCTGACAACAAATTAATTGTCAAGTTGAATTGACAATCTGAGCAATATTGGGGGGTGGAAAGTAAATGCTTCCGGAACTTCTTTAGCATCCTGGATTATGTCAGCCCGTACTGGAAGGACTAATGATGAAGCTGAAGCTGAAGCTCCATTACTTTCGCCACCTGACAGGAAAAGCGGACTCACTGCAAAAGACCCTGATCCTGGGAAAGTTTGAAGGCAGGAAGAGAAGGGGATGGCAGAGTTATGAGACAGTTGGATGGCATCACCAATTCAATGGACATGAGTTTGAGCAAACTCCAGTAAGTATCGAAGGACTGGGAAGTCTGGAGTCCTGCAGTCCATGGGGTCACAAAGGATCGGAAACTGAGAGACTGAGTGACTGACCAACAAGAGGGGCAGAATTCCTTTTCCAAGAGGTTAAGATGCTTCTTGAAGTTGGCTGTGTCTGTAGTTTATTATTATGAGAGTGGAAGGCTGGCAAAAAGAGCTGATATATAAGCAGCTTCTGCAGAACTGCTCTGCACAGAAGGAATTTCTAGAAATCCAGTTTTCTTTTTGGATAAGTCTATAAAAGCAAACAAGAAGTTGAGCTCCAGATTGAAGTGATCACAGCCTGCACAGCACATGGGGCAGCCCAACCTGAACTGCCTAGGATCTGAATCTGTTTTCACAAATTACCTTTATCTGCTTCTTTCTCTTTCTTTCTTAAGCTGCTTGCCTTTCACCCCTTTTATTGCTCATTAACAAACCTGCTAACAGGAAATTGAAAGGGAGAGGAAGGGGTACTTAACTCTGCCTTTCTACTTTTGAGTGACCTTGGTTAATGGTTATGGAGGGGGAAAACGTACCTGAAACAATTGACCCAAATAATAGAACTATAAAAATAGTTTTGATGTTAAGTGGAATTTAATTCTTCATTTAGGTCATATTTAGAATAAATGTATCTAAAGAGAATATGTGGTATGGGCTTACCTGGTGGCTTAGTGATAAAAGAATCTGCCTGCCAATGCAGGAGTCCCAGGTTTGATCCCTAGTCCGGGAAGACCCCACATGCTGTGGAGCAAATAAGTTCATGCACCACAACTACTGAGCCCACATGTCACAACTACTGAAGCCTGAGCGCCTACAGCCTGTGCTCCACAACAACAGAAGCCTCTGCAAGGAGAAGTCTGCACATTTGCCGCAACTAGAGAAAAGCCCAAACAGCAAAGAAGACCCAGCACAGCCAAAAATAAATTAATAAAATTATTTTTTTTTAAAAGGAAGAGAATATGCTGGAACTCTAAACAAGACACAAGTTATTTTTTCTACACATAGGTATTGCAGTTAACTTCATCCTTTGTATTTAATTGGAACCATTTTTTTAAGTCTCACAAAGGTCATATTCCTATTAATCTTTTGCTTATACTGTGAATCATTGTTAAGAGCACCTTTCTCAAAAGAGTCCAAGAATAATTGTCTCATCCACATAATGAATTTTCTATATGTCAGTTGGGAATGTCAATTTAGATGCCGTGAATGTGCAATTTTACTTAAGCATAGCATAGATAGAACATAACTGTTCCTCCTGATGTTGAGGAAGAAAAACTGCAGTTTTAAAACACAGGTGTCCAAATATCTGTGTTCAATTAATCTATGAAAGATTAGGTAAGAATATATATTGAAGAAAAGACAGTCTCTTTGCTAGATAGTTCTGGGAAAGCTGCATACCTGGAAATGAAAGAAATTAGAATACTCCCTCATACCACACATAAAAATAAACTCAAAATAGTTTAAAGACCTAAGATTAGACTGTGTACTATAAAACAAAAGGAAAACACAGGTAGAGAACACTTTGACATAAATTGCAGCAATATTTTCTTTGATCAGTCTCCCAAAGCAAAAGAAATAAAAGCAAAAATAAACTGGATCTAACTAAACTTAAAAGGCAAGACGTTAGGGGCTACAAGAGCTAAGATGGGACATAGACTGAAAAATAGCTGGAAACAGAATTTTACCAACTTAGCTTTTACATTTACTAGCTTGATCAAAGGAGAAGGCAATAGCAACCCACTCTAGTACTCTTGCCTGGGAAATCTCATGGACGGAGGAGCCTGGTAGGCTGCAGTCCATGGGTCGCAAAGAGTTGGACACGACTGAGCGGCTTCACTTTCACTTTTTACTTTCATGCACTGGAGAAGGAAATAGCAACCCACTCCAGGATTCTTGCCTGGAGAATCCCAGGGACGGGGGAGCCTGGCAGGCTGCCATCTATGGGGTCGAATAGAGTCTCACACAACTGACGTGACTTAGCAGCAGCAGCTTGATCAAAGATTCCAGATATTTCAGAACAAATAAACATAAAGCAAATCTAAATTCTCTTTGTGTACAGAAAAATAGGTATAGTTTTGGATTTTTTTCATCCCTTATAATAAAAATCTCGTATAATTTCCCACTATGTGCCCACCCTTTCTGTAACAAAAGTTAAACTATAAACTAAATCACACATTAAAATTGGTGTGATAATAATCCCTGAACCCCAGGATCTCTCCAGGAAATCCAATCCTGAATTACTTATCAAGCTCTAGTAGGTTAAGTAAAAACACATTATGTTGGACAAGTAAGTGAGTTACATAAGCTCAATGAAGATGTGTTTATGAGACCTGTTTATGTGCAGATATTCCTGGTAGCTGTCTAGACATAAAAATTAAATGGACCCACTGCAAGATAATGGCAACCCACTCCAGTGTTCTTGCCTAGAGAATCCCAGGGACGGGGGAGCCTAGTGGGCTGCCTTCTATGGGGTCACACAGAGTCGCACACGACTGAAGTGACTTAGACGCAGCAGCAGCAACTGCAAGATAACTTGATCCATTCATGGGCAAGATGCCATCAGTGAAAAAGAGGAATGCAAGGAGAGGTGGGTGAGTGCATGGAGAGGATGGAGTTAAAGCCTGTTAAGAAATGATGATAACAATAGAGATAGAGCCCCACTTATCGACAAGTAGAGTTGCAAGGGGAAGGTCTGTGTCATATCTCTGTTTATGGTCGCCAGGTGATGACACAGGGACAGCTGTCCAAACTTGCATAGTGGGTCCCTCATTGGTAACATGGGTGCCCGTGATTTTCTCAGTGACATGGCAATGTGGCAAGAATTAGCTCAAAATCCTTTCCTAGATCTTGAAATAATAAATTAGTCTCTCACCAGGGGGATGATGAAGGCCGGCTCACGGTCACCTCCACAGTCACTTTCCCAAATCTGCTGCCTTTGCTCATAAGCACTCCCCTCTTAAAGTAATCTCTTCTCCCCAACTGTGCTTTCTACCTCCATATTAATTATTTTCCTTTGAAAAATTGAGTGAAATCTTTTGGAGTTTTTGAAGGAGTTTCCACTTCTGAAATATTCTAATTGCAGCCATGTAGGCTTCTGAAAGAAATGTTCCATGAAGGTGAAAAACAGAACTTAAGTAAAACTCTAGTTAGGTATTATCTGTTTTGTGCTTTCCAAGTGGGGATATTACAATAGTTTCTGGTTTTGATTTCTCTGGGAAAAATTCTACTGAGAAGAGGTTTGTGTTGAGGAAGAAACATAAAGAACATAACATCATAAGACTGACTATAAACAAAAGAGGTGGAATCGAGTTTCCTGTCCCTGGTTTTGGTGTTTCATTATTCATTTCTAAAGAAATCTCTAGCTGCAGACAGTGAAAATGTTGACCACAGACAATACTGTTAATGCAAGTGCAGATTGTCACACGCTTCTTTGTTCATGGTTCTAGGGAGAATTCAGGTGACATGAAGACTGCAGTGTGCAGGAATTGGAGGCAACAGCTGTGCTATTGGCTTCGGAGAAAACAGGTCACAAGCACCCAGCTAATCCTAAAATCTGTAGGAAGAACCCTCTAATGTAGAGACAGTAATGAGTCTTAGGAGAAAAAGGATTTCTAATTTGTCTGTCTTGCTCCACTATTTTGGAGCAAATGAGGACGATTGACTTAGTTGCTGTTATGACTTTTATGCTTAATCATAACTTAGATGCTGTTATGACATCATTAAGATACTTAAAATTAAGAGAATTTCTTTGGAAAATAAAATTCTGAAATGGTTTAATGAACCAAAACTGGGTAAATCCATTCAGAGAGCCAACACATACACAAAGCTATTAACTGGGTCACAGTTGTTTCCCAACAAGCCTTTTCTCTTGTTCACTTACACTAAGCAAAACCATATCCATTTAATCATTTCAAGATATTGAATAAAAGTGACAATTTAAAAAATATATAATCTCTAAAGTGAAAGTGTTAGTTGCTCAGTCATGTCTGACTCTTTGCGACCCCATAGACTGTAGCCTGCTAGGTTCCTCCGTCCATGGAATTCTCCAGGCAAGAATACTGGAGTGGGTAGCCCTTCCCTTCTGCAGGGGATCTTCATGATCCAGGGATCAAACCTGGGTCGTCTGCATTGCAGGCATATTCTTAACAGTCTGAGCCACCAAGGAAGCCCATATTATGTCAATATTTCAGACTAATTATACTCGATCTCTAAGATGAAATTTTAGGCAGCTATTAAAACAGTGATATAGAAAATTAATTCATGACATGGGGGATTTTAAGAATATATTGCTGCTATAAAATTCTGCTGATGAAATACTCTGTTTTGCATAAGACTAATTATCAAACTATTAATACTTCTAATTTTATCCAAATAATATTATACCACTATACAACTGTTACTTTCTGGTGGTGCGTATTTTGTAATCTTCCCTTTATGAGATTTAAAAAATTTTTCCTATTTTTACCTTGCACATTTATTGCTTTTTTGTAACAAAAATATATTTTTATGAGTTAGGCTCTTCATTTCAAAAAACAGAATAAAGGAAAATATCCATCTATTTTTGTGTAGAAGTATTCGTCAGTGCAACAATATGTAATTATTACACCTTAACACTTGCAGTGACAGGACTTTATGGTGACAGCAGTGTTGGTTATGCCCTTCCTTCGTCAGCATCTGTCACTTCCCCAAGCCCCTCCCCCAGGCTAGCAGCCCTCCCTGTGAAGCATCAGGCTTTGCAGAAGATTGACTTGTCTTTATATCCTTAAAGCTTTCAGAACAAACAATCACTTGCTTTCCAGAAAGGAACTGGTACAGGCATCCCTCAGAGCTATTGCGGGTTCAGTTTCAGAACACCAGAATACACTGAATATTGCAGTAAAGTTAGTCACATGAATTTTCTGGTCTTCCAGGGCATATAGAAGTTATGTTTACACTCTACTGTACCCAAGCATGTGTGCAATAGCATTGTGTCTTAAAAAAAAAAATGTACAGACCTTAACTTAAAAATAAGGAATTGCTAAAAAATATTAACCATCATCAGAGACTTCAGTAAGTCATAGAAGTAATATCAAAGATCACTGATGTTACAGATCACCAAAGCAACTGCAATGATAGTGAAAATGTCTGATATATTGTGAGAATTACCAAAAGGTGACACAAAGACATGGAATAAGCAGATGCTGATGGAAAAATGGTGCCTATAGACTTGCTCAATGCAGGTTTATGACAAGCTCTCAATTTGTAAAAAATGCAGTATCTGGGAAACACAGTAAAACAAGGTATGTCTATAGTTCTAAAGCAAGCAATAAAAATAAGATTGCCTCAAAAATTGAAGGTTTGAGAGAGAACATTATTTGTGATGTTTTTGCTACATTGAAAGCCAACTGGTAATTAGAAGCTCTAGAATAACATACAAGCTTTACACCTGGGGTGAATGGAGCACAGAGGACAATCCCCAACCCTGAAGCTGGGGGATGCCTATCTCTAGGTGTTCTGAGGTCTAATCCTGTTATTCCTACCAGAAGAGTCAGCAACCTCAACCAGCTCAGACTGAGATGTAAACACAGGGCCAAGCTTACATCACCTGCTGGGACCTCCCCATGACATCATTGATGACCTCAATCAGGGAACCTTAAACTGAAGGTCTCCCAACACAGGAGTGGGAAGAGCAGCTTCACAGTGAAGGATAAGATCCTTTCCTGGAAACAAGGTCATTCATCACAAAGGTGACGGGCTCCAAAGAGAACCCTTGCCTTTCTCTTCTCCCTCCATCTTCCCCCATTCACCCAGATGCTCAGTCTCTGCACCCAGAAACCAGCGTCAACCTCTCTCTCTGCTCTTAGACCCCATGTTCAATCCATCACACAGTCCACTTGGCTCCACTTCTTTATCTAGCCCAGGTCCCACCATCTCACCATTTCCACTGCAGGCACCTTAGACTAAGCCAACAGTCTAGAGAGGGTGCATTCTAAGACAGTGAAGATTGAATCTGGAGAACTGAAAGACCATCAGTTTGGTTTTAGCTGTAAAGGAAGGAGGGAGAACAGAGTGAGACAAAACTAGAAAGTTGGGGAGGGACGGGCAGTGCACTGCTTCATGAAACTACTTTAAATATTTGTTCATAGACATTGACCAAGAGAGAGAAAATTTGAGATTATAGAAATGTATAACCTCCTTACCAGGAGATATTGGTGAGTAAAAGACACTTGATCCTTGGAAGAAAAGTTATGACAAACCTAGACAGTGTATTAAAAAGTAGAGACATTGCTTTGCTGACAAAGGCCCATATAGTCAAAGCTATGGTTTTTCCAGAAATCATGTATGGATGTGAGAGTTGGACCATAAAGAAGGCTGGGTGCCAGTCTAAGAATTGATGCTTTTGAACTGTGGTGCTGGAGAAGACTCTTAAGAGTTTCCTGGACTGCAGGAGATCAAACCAGTCAATCCCAAAGGAAATCAACCCTGAATATTCACTGGAAGGACTGATGCTGCAGCTGAAGCCCTAATACTTTGGCCACCTGATGCAAAGAGCCAACTCACTGGAAAAGACCCTGATGATGATAAAGATTGGGAGAAGGAGGAGAAGGGGATGACAGAAGGTGAGATGGTTGGATGGGATCACCGACTCAATGAACATGAGTTTGAGTGAGCTCTGGGAGATAGCAAAAGACAGGGAAGCCTGGCATGCTGCAGTCCATGGGGCTGCAAAGAGTTGGACATGGCTTTAGTGACTGAACAACAAACCAGTAAGTAAAACATTTAAAAATGAATGTATTTGATAATATTAAGAAAGCTGACTGGTTGAGAGGGTATAGATGTTCACATCTGCAGATCAGGTGCTGAGTGATAACACTTTAGGACTGACCAGGCGACATGTCTTCCAAATTCTGCCTTCTTCAGTTTCCCTAACCAACCACACATTTCAAGCTGACAGTACTTCTAAGAATTAAATAATAAAAAGAATCTGTTACCATGAATGTCATTAATGCTGTAATACCAAAAACCAAAAATAAGTATTCAGGGTACATATAGGAACAAAGAATTTAATTGAAAAGACCCTTAACTGAGCTGGAGATCAAGCCATCTTTCTGCTGTTATTTCTAAAGCCTGACAAAGGGCTTGAAACAGGTACATTTCACAGCATCATTTATTTGTTATGGAAAAATGGACAGTCTTCGAAACACAATGTTGAGAGGTAAGACCAACAAAGTGACAGGTAAAAACTTGTATACCTGTGGCAGATTCACGTTGATGTATGGCAAAACTAATACAATATTGTAAAGTAATTAACCTCCAATTAAAATAAATAAATTTATATTTTAAAAAAATTAAAAGTAAATAAATAAAAATAAATGGAAAAAAAAGGTTACTTTTCCAATCAGCATTCAAGAACACAAAATGAAGGACTAAGGATGCCTGACACAAAACATTTCCAGAAATTAAGAGTCACTGTTCAGCAATCTTGAATGCTACCCCATCTCTCATGAAAGTGTGCAGGTAGAGCCTGCTTCCTACCATGATGTCTAGTCCAGGTAGCCAGACACACTGCTTGGAGCCTAGAGCATCCTTTTGGTTGGGGATGCCCCATTTCTGTCGTCTGCCTCCCCAGAAGGAAGCACGTCCAGCTTGGGGAATGAGACTATACGCACTGTCTCAATGCTGACAGCCTGGTATCTACTCAGTGCCCCACTGATGATCCCATCTGACAATGCATGTGAAGTAAGGACAGGAGGTGATATTCCAGAAGCTGCCCAAGAAGTCAAAAGAGATGGTACTATTTTCCTTAGACATAAGGAACTGTGGGTATCATTGACCACTCATTAGTGATTATTACCTGTTTTGTATGGACCATCAAAATACCTTAAAGTATCTTGCATTCCCTGAGATTATTTGCCGCCAAATTTTTTCCTTTGAGGAATGCTTTTCTTATGTTATAAAGCTACATTCCATTTCTCATTTATTAAAACTGAGCAAGCAATAGAGGGAAAGGACAAGGAAAGAGATAAAACGAAAAAGAGAGAGAAAAGGAATAGATGGAGGAAGGAAATAAAGTTAAGGAAGGAAATATTAAATTACTAAGGAAGAAAGAGCCAACCAAACCTGGAAAGGAAGATACTAGACAGAAATCCAGAGACCAAAGCCTGGAGCCTACCATGTGTAAAGAAAAGAGCTATTGTTAAGAGACTTTCTGGTTGTTTAGTCTCTCATCCCTGATTTGCCTTTCTTTCCAAACTCTCATCTGTGATGCAGAAGCTGGGTCTCTGCAAGTCACAGCAACAGTTCAGAGACTCTTTTGCTAGGTGGCCTTTGTTAGGTTCTGCCAGTAGGGGGCACTAGAGGGAGACTGAAGGTGGGAAACACGGCTAATGTACTACCTGATTCTGCTACTAGCATCACCTCAGCATTGGGACCTGACTCCAGCTTCCAGCTATTAGCACATGGAGAACCAGCCCCATCCTGCTCCCTTACAAATATGGCCAGCAACCGGGCAGTGACCTCTCCTCAGAGGTCCGAGCATCAATTCTTCGGGGCCTCTCTTCCTAGTTCTCAGGTCTGGAGATCTATCCGAGGATATGGTAGCTGCTTTCTAAAATCATTACCCCAGTGATTCTAGCCCTCTAATCCCTATGTAATACATTTCTTATATTAAATCCTTTCGGTTAAAAAATACTGTTTTTCTCATTAGGCCGTTTCTTCTCATGGACTCCCGAGACATTCTACAACTTTAGCCATCAACTTCCCAGCAGTCTAAGTTCGAGCTATTTTTTTTTTTTTTGATAAGGGAATCCAAAAATGCTGAAACAACTATGACACAGTGAAAATGACTGTGTTCTACTCCACTAAAATATGGAGCTATAACTTGGGTTTGGAATATTTTAAGTTGGCCATCATAAATAAATGACAACTCAAACTTTTAATATGAAGATATAAGATTATTGGATATATTATTTAATAGTACATTCTCAAAGTATAGTTAAGTACTTGAGTAATTTTCAGGAATGAGAGAAGAAAGTAAGAGAAACATTAATGGAGGTTCCTATCAAATTTTACAAGGAAGGATACATTGAAAATTGAACATAAATGGAAATAGCTAAAATGGTGAGGGTCTTACCATTATCCTTTCACAGTCAATAATGTTGCTCAACCTGTGTGCAATGGTCAGCACAGTGCACTGGGCAAATCTCTCATGAATTCTTTTTTGTATGAACTCATCAGTTCTAGAAACAAAGAATTTGATTTAATTCAGTAAAGACAGGAAAAGCAGACTTAAGACCTAAAAATATCCTATGATATTTTTACAATGGTTTTAAAAATCAATACTTTAACATATAGTCTTGTTCCTAAATAACTAAGTATAAAAAGTCCACTTAGAAATTTACTATTTTTCATAAAATGATGGAAAATTAGTCTTCCCTCCAAACTGCTTGAAACTATCAGGAGCTGGATTTAAGAATTCAGCTCTTTTATGATGCCTCATAACAACATTGACACCATATAACATGTCTTGGTTTTATCCTTTGTTTTCTGGAATTAATATTACCAACAGATATCCATGAGGCCAAGCGAGCAGTTAGAAACATTTTGAAGATTCACTAAATGTTTTCCATTTACCACATTTACAAGTCAGATTCAAGATTTCCTGGGGCTCAGCTCCATACCTTGGATCCACGTATGATGTGGCTTTGTCAAGAATCAATATCTGATTCTTCCTGAGAATAGTCCTGGCAAGGCACACCAGTTGTTTCTGACCAACACTCATGTTCAAGCCAGATTCTGCTAATTCAGTATTCATTTTAGCAGGAAGACTTTTGACAGATTCTTTAAGTTGTACCTGTGGATAGAAAAGAATGACATTTTTCTAAGCAAACTGTTACTGAAGTAGACAAGCCTCTTAGACACTAGAGCTTTGACATCCTCAGGACTTCTTACGTATCATATATGTACAGCCAGATGATGGGGAGAGCTCCTTCCAGTGAATGTTCACTGAGAAAGATGGTGGAGTCAACTCAGGACAGGAAGATCTCAGTGTCCCCCATTCCCATCACAGGACATCCACCAGAAACCCCACCTAGGGGTTAGTTAAGGAAGTCTCTCAAAAAGTGAAGCTATTTCTCCCAATGTGATTTAAACAGAAAAGTTAAAAGGATCTTTATGGTTGAGTTAAGTTTCATAAAGTACATTTTGCATAGGAGTTGGTACACTAGAGAAAAACTTTCAAAAATTTTACAGAAAATCTGGTTCTCTGGAGACATAGTCTTATTGGCCCTTTACTATTTTCTGAAGTTTAATATATGCAAGTTTCAAACAATGGCAAACTGCCCCTTATACATTAGTAATCCTGGAGCCCACTCTAATAATGGTTCTTTTCCAAGTTTAAACCTATAAATAGTGGACCAATGAAGTGCATTTTCTTCAGTGTCGTAAATGCATTGTTATGAATGAAAATGCATGAAAAATAAAACACAACATCTTATTTCCCTTAGCTTATAGATATAGGTTGCTGTTGTTCAGTCACTGAGTTGTGTCCAACACTTTGCAACCTCATGGACAGCAGCACACCAGGGTTCCTTGCCCTTCACTATCGCTTGGAGTTTGCTCAAACTCATGTGCATTAAGTCAGCGATGCCATCCAACCATCTTGTCCTCTTTCGTACCCTTCTCCACCTGATTCCATCTTTTCCAGCATCACGGTGTTTTCCAATGAGTCATCTCTTCACATCAGGCGGCCAGTGTCCTGGAGCTTCAGCTTCATCATCAGTCCTTCCAAGGAAAATTCAGGGTTGATTTCCTTTAGGACTGACTTTCCTTATCTGCTTGTGTTCCAAGGGACTCACAACAATCTTCTCCAGAACTGCAGTTCAAAAGCATCAGTTCTTCAGCGCTCAGCCTTATTTATGGTCCAACTTTCACACTGGTACATGACTTCTGGGAAAACCATAGGTTTGACTACATAGACTTTGTTGGCAAAGTGATGTCTCTGCTTTTTAATATTCTGTATAGGTTTGTTATAACTCCTTTTTCCAGGAGCAAGCATCTTTTAATTTCATGGCTGCAGTCACCATCTGCAGTGATTTTGGAAATAAAGTCTGTCATTTTTTCCACTATTTCCCCATATATTGCAATGAAGTGTGAGACAGAATGCCATGATCTTAGTTTCTTGAATGTTGAGCTTTAAGCCAGCTTTTTCACACTCTTCTTTCACTTTTATCAAGAAGCTCTTTAGTTCCTCTTCACTTTCTACCATTAGGGTGGTGTCAGCTGCATATCTGACATCATTGACATTTCTCTCAGCAATCTTGATGCCAGCTTCATCCAGCCCAGCATTTCACATGATGTACTCTGCATATAAGTCAAATAAGCAAGGTGATAATATATAGCCTTGATGTACTCCTTTCCCAATTTGGAACCAGTCCAAATTGTTGCTTTGGAACCAATGTTCCCTGTCTGGTTCTAACTGTTGCTTCTTGACCTGCATACAGGTTTTGCAGGAGGCAAGTACGGTGATCTGGTATTCCTATTTCTTTAAGAATTTTCCACAGTTTGTTGTGATCCACACAGTCAAAGGCTATAGTGTAGTCAATGAAAAAGACATTTTTCTGGAGTTCTCTTGCTTTTTCAATGACCCAATGAATGTTGGCAATTTGATCTCCAGTTTCTCTGGCTTTTCTAAATCCAGTTTGCACATTTGGAAGTTCTTGGTTCATATACAGTTGAAGCCTAGCATGAAGGATTTTGAGCATTACCTGCTAGCATGGGAAATGAATGCAATTGTGTGGTAATTTGAACATTTTTTGGCACTGCCCTTCTATTGGGAATGAAATGAAGACTGGCTTTACCAGTCCTGTGGCCACTGCTGAGTCTTCCAAATTTGCTGGCATATTGAGTGCAGCACTTGAACAGCATCATCTTTTAGGATTTGAATTCAGTTCAGTTCAGTTCAGTCACTCTGACATGTCTGACTCTTTGCAACCCCATGGACTGCAGCACAGCAGGCCTCCCTGTCCATCACCAAATCCCAGAGTTTAGTCAAACTCATGTTCATTGAGACAGTGAGGCCATCCAACCACCTCATCCTTTGTTGACCCCTTATCATCCTGCCTTCTATCTTTCCCATCATCAGGCTCTTCTCAAATGAGTCAGTTCTTTGCATCAGGTGGCCAAAGTACTGGAGTTTTAGCTTCAACATCAGTCCTTCCAATGAATATTCAGGACTGATTTCCTTTAGGATGTACTGGTTGAATCTCCTTGCAGTCCGAGGGACTCACAAGAGTCTTCTCCAACACCACAGTTCAAAAGCATCAATTCTTCAGCACTCAGCTTTCTTTATAGTCCAACTCTCACATCCATATGTGACTACAGGGAAAATCATAGCCTTGACTAGATGGACCGTTGTTGGCAAAGTAATGTCTCTGATTTTTAATATGCTAAGTTGGTCATCACTTTCCTTCCAAGGAGTAAGCATCTTTTAATTTCATGTCTGCAGTCACCATCTGCAGTGATTTTGGAGCCCCAAAAAATAAAGTCTGACACTGTTTACACTGTTTCCCCATATATTTGCCATGAAGTGATGGGACTAGATGCCATGATCTTAGTTTTCTGAATGTTGAGCTTTAAGCCAACTTTTTTGCTCTCCTCTTTCACTTTCATCAAGAAGCTCTTCAGTTCTTCTTCACTTTCTGCCATAAGGGTGGTGTCATGTGCATATCTGAGGTTGATATTTCTCCTGGAAATCTTGATTCCAGCTTGTGCTTCATCCAGTCAAGTGTTTCTCATGATATACTCTGCATATAAGTTAAATAAGCAGGTGACAATATGCAGCCTTGATGTACTACTTTTCCTATTTGGAACCAGTCTCTGGTCCGATGTCCAGTTCTGACTGTTGCTTCCTGACCTGCATACAGATTTTTCAAGAGGCAGGCCAGCTGGTCTGGTATTTCCATCTCTTTCAGAATTTTCCACAGTTTATTGTAATCCACACAGTCAAAGGCTTTGGCAGAGTCATAAAGTAGAAACAGATATTTTTCTGGAACTCTCTTGCTTTTTCCATGATCCAGCAGATGTTGGCAATTTGACCTCTGGTTCCTCTGCCTTCTCTAAAAACAGCTTGAACATCTGGAAGTTTACGGTTCACATATTGTTGAAGCCTTGCTTGGAGAATTATGAGCATTAACTTACTAGTGTGTGAGATGAGTACAATTGTGCAGAGTTTGAGCATTCTTTGGCATGGCCTTTCTTTGAGACTGAAATGAAAACTGACCTTTTCCAGTCCTGTGGCCACTGCTGAGTTTTCCAAATTTGCTGGCATATTCATTGCAGCACTTTCACAGAATCATCTTTTACAATCTGTAATAACTCAACTGGAATTCCATCACCTCCACTAGCTTTGTTCATAGTGATGCTTCCTAAGGTGCACTTGACTTCACATTCCAGGAGGTCTGGATCTAGGTGAGTGATCACACCATCATGATTATCTGGGTCATGAAGATCTTTTTTGTGCAGTTCTTCTGTGCATTCTTTCCACCTCTTCTTAATATCTTCTACTTCTGTTAGGTTCATACCATTTCTGTCATTTATTGAGCACATCTTTACATGAAATGTTCCCTTGGTATCTCTAATTTTCTTAAAGAGATCTCTAGTCTTTCCCATTCTATTGTTTTCCTCTATTTCTTTGCATTGATCACTGAGGAAGGCTTTCTTATCTCTCCTTGCTATTCTTTGGAATTCTCCATTCACATGGGTATATCTTTCTTTTTCTCCTTTGCTTTTCACTTCTCTTCTTTTCACAGCTATATGTAAGGCCTCCTTAGACAGCCATTTTGTTTTTTTGCATTCCTTTTTCTTGGGGATGGTCCTGATCCCTGTCTCCTGTACAGTGTCACGAACCTCTGTCAATAGTTTATTAGGTCCTCTATCAGATCTAGTCCCTTAAATCTATTTCTCACTTCTACTGTATAATTGTAAGGGATTTGATTTAGGTCATACCTGAATGGTCTAGTGGTTTTCCCTACTTTCTACAATTTAAGTCTGAATTTGGCAATAAGGAGTTTATGATCTGAGCCATAGTCAGCTCCCAGTCTTATTTTTCCTGACTGTTTAGAGCTTCTCCATCTTTGTCTGCAAAGTATATAATCAATCTGATTTTGGTGTTGGCCATATGGTGATGTCCATGTGCAGAGTCTTCTCTTGTGTTTCTGGAAGAGGGTGTTTGCTATGATCAGTGTGTTCTCTTGGCAAAACTCTATTAGCCTTTGCCTTGCTTCATTCTGTACTCCAAGGCCAAATTTGACTGATACTCCAGGTGTTTCTTGACTTCCTACTTTTGCATTCCAGTCCTCTCTAATGAAACGGACATGTTTTTGGGGTGTTAGTTCTAACAGTTCTTGTAGGTCTTCATAGAACCATTCAAATTCAGCTTCTTCAGCATTACTGGTCAGAGCATAGACTTGGATTATCATGATATTGAATGGTTTGCCTTGGAAACGAACAGAGATCATTCTGTCGTTTTTGAGATTACATTCTCGTATTTCATTTCAGTCTCTTTTGTTGACTATGATGACTACTCCATTTCTTTGAAGGGATTCTTGCCCACAGTAGTAGATATAATGGTCATCTGAGTTAAATTCACCCATTCCAGTCCATTTTAGTTCGCCAGTTCCTAAATGTCAATGTTCATTCTTGCCATCTCATGTTTGACCACTTCCAATTTGCCTTGATTCATGGACCTAACATTTCAGCTTCCTATGCATTTTTGGTCTTTACAGCATCAGACCTTGCTTCTATCACCAGTCACATCCACATCTGGGTATTGCTTTTGGTTTGGCTCTGTCTCTTCGTTCTTTCTGGAGTTATTTCTCCACAGATCTCCAGTAGATTATTGGGCACCTACCAACCTGGGGAATTCATCTTTCAGTGTCCTATATTTTTGCCTTTTCATATTGTTCATTATCTTGGGAACATTATCTAGGGGTTATCTAGGCAAGAATACTGAAGTGCTTTGCCATTCCCTTCTCCAGTGGACCACATTTTGTAGAACTCTCCACCATGACCCATCCGTCTTGGGTGGCCCTAAAGGGCATGGCTCATAGTTTCATTGTTAGACAAGGGTGTGGTCTATGTGATTAGATTGCTTAGTTTTCTGTGATTGTGGTTTTCAGTCTGTCTGCATGGAGAAGGATAAGAGGCTTTTGGAAGCTTCCTGATGGGAGAGACTTACAGGGGGAGACTGGGTCTTGTTCTGAAGGGCGGGATCATGCTCAGTAAATCTTTAATCCACTTTTCTGTTGATGAGTGGAGATATGTTCACCCATTTTAAATAGATCAGCTGGAATCCCATCACTTCCACTAGCTTTCTTCATCATGATGCTTCCTAAGGCCCACTTGACTTCACACTCCAGGACGTCTGTCTCTAACTGACTGATCACACCATTGTGGTTATTTGTGTCATTAAGACCTTTTATAAAAATAGTTCTCCCATGTATTCTTGCCACCTCTTATTAATATCTTCTGCTTCTGTTGTATCCATACCGCTTCTGTCTTTTACTGTGCCCATCCTTGCAGGAAATGTTCCCTTAGTATTGCTAATTTTCTTTACAAGATCTCTAGTCTTTCCTTTTCTATTGCTTTCCTCTATTTCTTTGCACTGATCACTTAGGAAGGCTTTCTTATCTCTCTGTGCTATTCTTTGGAACTCTGCATTGAGATGCATATATCTTTCCTTTACTCCTTTGCCTTTTGCTTCTCTTCTTTCCTCGGCTATTTGTAAGGCCTTCTCAGACAACCATTTTGCCTTATTGCATTTCTTTTTCTTGGGGATGGTTTTGTTCACCACCTCCTGTAGACTGTTATAAACCTGTGTCCATAGATCTTCAGGCACTCTGTCTATCAGAACTAATCCCTTGAATCTACTTGTCACTTCCACTGTATAATTTGTAAGGGATTTGTTTTAGGTCCCATCAGAATTGCTTGTGGTTTTCCCTACTTTCTTCCATTTAAGCCTGAGTTTTGCACTAAGGAGTTCATGATCTGAGCCACAGTCAGCTCCTGGTCTTGTTTTTGCTGACTGTATAGAGCTTCTCCATCTTTGGCTGCAAAAAATATAATCAATCTGATTTCGGTATTGACTGTCTGGTGATGTCCATGTGTAGAGTCTTCTCTTGTGTTGTTGAAAGAGGGTGTTGGCTATGACCAGCATGTTCTCTTGGAAAAACCCTGTTAGCTTTTGCCCTGCTTCATTTTGTACTCCAAGGCCAAACTTGCCTGTTACTCCATGTATCTCTTGACTTCCTACTTTTGTATTTCAGTCCCCTATGATGAAGAAGGCATCTTTTTTGGTTTTAGTTCTAGAAGGTCTTGTAGGTCTTCATCCAACTGTTCAACTTCAGCTTTTTTGGCATTAGTGGTTGGGGCATAGACTTGGATTACTGTGATACCGAATGGATTCCCCTGGAAATGAGCCAAGATCATTCTGTCATTTTTGAGACTGCACCCAAATACTGCTTTTGGACTCTTTTGTTGACTACTTTTTTTTTTTTTTTTTTTTTGAAGCCAAACAAAATCAAATTGGAGAAGACTTGAAGCCAGGCAGCCTGGGGGTAAGTCTTGCCTGGCTATGCCAACTGGGAAAATTCCTGAACCTACCCTATCTTAGCTTCCTAAACTCTAAGTAAGACTATAATATCATAATTATAAAGGTGTGTACCTCTTAACATTATGAAGAATAGTAAATGAGTCAGTACATGCAGAATTTGTAACAGATTAATAGATATTGCCCATTATTAATAATGCTATCAGCTTGCCCCTCTTCATGCTCTGCTTCACTTTTCTCCTTTGCATGTAACAGAACTGAGATTTTTTTTACATATGCATTGGCTTGGTTTTCAACTTCTCCAGAATTTAAGCTCCAAAAGGACAGACATTTTGTCTCTTGATGACTATGACAGCCCCAGAATCTGAATCATTGCCTGAAAAGCTCTCAGTAGATATTTGTTGGCTGGATGAAGGTGGACTTCCCTGTTGGCTCAGTGGTAAAGAATCCGCCTGCCAAGCAGGAGACTTGGTTTCGATCCTGGGTGAGACTCCCTGGCTAAGGAAATTGAAACC
Organism: Bos indicus x Bos taurus; assembly: GCF_003369695.1. Taxonomy (NCBI): domain Eukaryota; kingdom Metazoa; phylum Chordata; class Mammalia; order Artiodactyla; family Bovidae; genus Bos; species Bos indicus x Bos taurus. Next base: position 71,096,845 of record NC_040087.1, on the reverse strand, counting down.
ACTCCAGTAGTCTTGACTGAGAAATCCCATGGGCAGAGGAGCATGGCAGGCTGTAGTCCATGGGGTTGCAGAAAAGTCAGACGTGACAAACAGCAACAACATGAATGAAGGCATAAGTGACTTTAAATGAATCACATATCTGTTCCTATAAATTAGAAACTAAATTCATATGAATAAATAATTTATATATAAAACTGTTTTCTTATTAAGTGTAATTGTATAAAGAATATATTCTTATAAAATTAACTGGCTCCAAGACATCATATCACATTTTAAACAAAAGCACTAAAAAAGTTATAATTTAAGGAAAAGAGAACAAATAATTACTATTCAAAACTGTACATCTCTGTATAGAATACTCCAGATTATCTTAGATCTTGAGAAAATAATGAAATATAGCAAACTGAAAAATAATACACTGGACTTATAAGGCACCCTGTCTCCATCATCACTGTGTGCACTCTGTGTAGTAGGTGCTGATGCCTCGCACAGGAGGGGAACACAGAGGTCAGGTGGTTTCCACATTTTGCGGAAATTTCTTACTTTTCAAAAAGAAAATCTGGTGTGGGTCAGAAGGAGACACTGAAATGCAATCAACAAATGGGGAAGAGCTTTTACTAGAGCAGGGCCAGCAGTAAAGGTAGTTCACCTAATACAAAGCCCGGGGAAATGGACACGTGACCTGTTGCCACTGCAAGGACCGAACTACATGGTTCCTGATGCACAGGTTGCTGATGCCCAGGTTTCTGTATCTTGCTTTCCTGTGTGATGAGACACACTTGTGTCCTAACAGAGACACTATCAATGTCAGACATTTAACTTCATGATTTCTTCCCAGTTTGACAGGAAATTTTTGTTATTGTTTAGTTGCTAAGTCAACTCTAGATTGAAGCCTTCCAGGTTCCTCTGTCCATGGGATTTTCCAGGCAAGAATATTGGGGTGAGTTACCATTTCCTCCTTCAGGGAATCTTCCCAACTCAGGGATCAACCCCAATTCTTCATTGCAGGCAGACTCTTTATCACTGAGCAACTGCGGAAGCCCCCATACTATACTCTTAATTCCAAATCCTAGTATCTAAGGTGTTTTGTTTTTGCTTTATAACAGAAGCAACACATCAATGATTCATTTCCAGAGTTTTATCTACTATGACTTTTTAACCTCTGAGTGATAAAGTGCTTCATCTTCAGGCACTACTCATGTTATATTTTTGGAGCTGCCTTTGCTTTTTAGCACTCCAATAGCACCAATTTCTGATGAACTTTTATCAGTTTACAGTAAGTTGGCAAATTTTGATTACATGAAAAATGTATTTTCAGCATATTTAGAAAAATCAACAAAATGAGACAGGCAGCATCCATAGGACTGTTTTCCTTCTGAATGTCCATCTTTGCCAAAGAATAAGGACAAAACAGAACTAGAGGACTTAAAAAAATTTCTAAGCTATCTTTTCCTTTTAATTGAAGTTCATTAAGAGGAAAACATATTGGTTCCCTGCTGTTCATTCTCAAGTTAACTCTGTGAGTTTGGGTTCCAGTTAGGCATCATTTACAAATTAATAACTAGGGTTTCTGGTTTGCTTAAAAACTGACTTCATTGATTTAGTGATACCTCTTGATAAGGATGAAGGAGGAGAGTGAAAAAACTGGCTTAAAGCTCAACATTAAGAAAACTAAGATCATAGCATCCAGTCCCATCATTTCATGGCAAATAGAAGTGGAAAAGATAGAAGCAGTGACAGATTTCTTCTTCTTGGACTCTAAAATCAGTGCAGATGGTGACTGTAGCCTTGAAATTAGAAGATGGTTGCTTCTTGGCAGGAAAGCTATGACCAAACTAGACAGTGTGTTAAAAAGCAAATATATCACTTTGTTGACAAAGGTCTGTATAATCAAACCTATGGTCTTTCCAGTAGTCATGTACAAACGTGAGACCTGGACAGTATAAAACGAGTCGCCAGTCCAGGTTCGATGCACGGTACTGGATGCTTGGGGCTGGTGCACTGGGACAACCCAGAGGGAGGGTAGGGGAGGGAGGAGGGAGGAGGGTTCAGGATGGGGAACGCAGGTATACCTGTGGTGGATTCATTTCAATATTTGGCAAAACTAATACAATATTGTAAAGTTTAAAAATAAAATAAAATTAAAAAAAAAAAAGAGTGCTGAAGAATCAATGCTTTTGAACTGTGGTACTGGAGAACACTACTGAGAGTCACTTGGAAAACAAGGAGATCAAACTAGTCAATCTTAAAGGAAATCAACCCTGAATACTCTCTGGAAAGACTCATGCTGAAGCTGAAGCTCCAATATTTTGGCCACCTGATGCAAACAGTTGACTCATTGGAAAAGACCCTGATGCTGGGAAACATTGAAGGCAGAAGCAGAAGAAGGAGACAGAGGATGAGATGGCTGGATGGCATCATCTATTCAATGGACATGAACTTTGGCAAACTCCAGGAGATGGCGAGGGACAGGGAAGCCTGGCGTGCTGTAGTCCATTGGGGTCACAAAGAGTCAGAGGTGACTTAGCAACTGAACAACAATAACTTAGAGTGATAAATCACCCCCTTTATCCAGATTCTTGAGGAATTGTTTCTTTATCACATTTGTATGTTTTTCAGTGAATGATTTGGTAAGTTTTCTTTTAAAATAGTCATAAGGAATAAACTCCTAGAGAACCATAATAGTGGGATGATTTCTCCAAGTGATATCACCAAAGTTAACAGAGTTAATTCCAGAAGCAATACATGGAAACCACACACTTGACTTTGTGAAATAAACTCACATTTCCTTTTTATAGAAAGTTCCAAATGTAGTTTAAATAGACATAGATCTTAGGATTATCTACTACTTTAGCATTTTTATAATTTAGATTGCCTCTCTGTCCATGGAACAATATGTTCTAAAATTCTAGAGTAATGCTACCTGGGAATCTGAAGAAGGGTCTCAATCTGGAAAACAAATAGAAAAATAATTTACCAGTACTTCCAGTTTTAAGATGTGTCCCGATTTCACCATTAAATTTGTCCTATGAATTCAAGAGTAGTGGATCATCCTATTGTTCTTTGCATTTAGTGGTTAAATGCTCTACACACCTCTTATTTTGTAGAATTTTACTGTAAAAGACTCACAAACTTAAATGAAATCAGAGATACACTGTTTTTCAGGCAGGAGAAGGTGAAGCAATCGACTCAATTTAAGAAAACAAAATTCATATGCTGCTGAAAAGCAGGGTGGGTGTATAAAGACTCAGTCGTGACATCCTTCAGAAACCAGAATTACTGGCTGGAAACGGTCATACCTCCAAATCTGCCTGCTCATAGTCAAGGTTCATCTGTATATTACAGATTTCAGAGCTTCCCTAGAAGGGTGACACTAAATGACAAACACACCAATTCAAACCAAAGTGAACAATCAATCTATCAGATTTGTGTAACAACAACAACAACAAAAAAGATTAAAAAAAATATGCCACACTTCTCTAAAATGAAAAGATCGATCAAACATTTAGTAGTTATTTAGGTAGAGTTTTTTCCCTGTGTTCTCCTCTAAGAATCTTATAGTATCTGGTCTTACATTTAGGTTTTCAATCCACTTTGAGTTTATTTTTGTATATGGTATCAGGGAGTGATCTAATTTTATTCTTTTAGACATAGCTGTCCAGTTTTCCCAGCACCACTTACTGAAGAAACCACCTTTTATTCATTGTATATTCTTGCCTCCTTTGTCATAGATTAGTTGGCCACGGGTTTGTGAGTTCATCTCTGGGCTCTCTAGCCTAATCCATTGATCTGTATTTCTGTTTTTGTGCTGGTGCCATACCAGCTTAATTACTCTAGCTCTGTATTGAACTGTCAAAAAAGTTCGTTGTTTTTTTTTAAATAAAATCTTATATAACAAACTTTTTTGCCAACTCAATAATATATTCTGAAGTCAGGGTACCTAATTTCTCCAGCTTTGTTTTTCTTTCTTAAGACTGCTTTGGCTACTTGGGATCTTTTGTGTTTCCATTAAAACTGTAAAAGTCTTGGCTCTAATTCTATGAAAAATGCCATTGGTAATTTGACAGGGATTGTATTGAATCTGTAGATTCTTTGGGTAGTATAGTCATTTTCACAATATTGCTTCTTCCAATCCAAGAACATGGTATATCCCTCCATCTGGTTTGCATCATCTTTGATTTATTTTGTCAGTACCTTGTAGTTTTATAAGTACAGGTCTTTTGTCTCCTTAGGTGGTTTATTCCTAGGTATTTTATTCTTTTTGTTGCAATGGTAAATGGGATTTTTTTTCTCAACTTCTCTTTCTGATCTTTCATCGTTAATGTATAGGAATGCTCATTCTTACTTTTTAAAAGCAAAGACTATGTATGGCAAAAACCACTACAATATTGTAAAGTAATTAGCCTTCAATTAAAATAAATTAATTAAAAAAAAAAGAAGTCTAGGGTTTCTGGCATCAGTAGAACTTATTTTTAAAAGGAGTGCAAATACACAAAATAGTCTGTATTAAAATACAAACTGACAGCAACTAATAGTCAAATTTTCTTTTTATGCAAGGGTGAGGAAATTCAAAGAAGTGGAGCAAGGGAAAACATGACACAAATAACAGAAATTTCTCTAGAAATGAACCTACCCATATAAAAGCTGAGCAGATGTTCCAGGGTTCTGTTATCTGCATTCATGCTATAGCATTAAAATGACATGATTGCCAATAAATAATCATCATTAATTCCGACTATATAATTTACTTTTATAAACACTTTCCTATTAAACTTCTACATTTTATTAGTATGATCTTGTTTATATCTTTTAGTTAATAAGGAAAAACTACTATTGTCTCCACTTAGGAGATGTTTCCTAAGACCAGAGGAATAAAATGAATATTGGAGTATAATGGAGTAATTAATTCACCAGGTCACTAGTAGAATTTGATCCCACAGTTTCAACATCCAATTGAGTACTCTGCTAAGGACAAGATAATGTGTCTATTTGTTCAGGGTTCAAGGAAAATAGCTAAAATGAAAACATGTCACATTATATTGTTGATTTTCATCATCATCAATACACACATTTTTAAGCATATCCATGTCATCAGTGTTTTCCTATTACCGAAGTCAGTGACACTGACACGCTCCCCTTAATTATCTGCAAAGCTCTAAATGTAAACACACATATACAGATGCTAACAAGTTAATTACAGTTACTATTAATAAATTACCTCTTCTAAGGCATTCCACAGTTCGTTATCCGCATGCTCATTAAAGGGATCCAGATTTTCCCTCATTGTTCCAGTGAATAAAACAGGTTCCTAAATATGCCAAAACAGTGAGTGTTATTACCTTAACCTCTTTTTATTTTATTCTAATGTGTACAGACTGTCAAAATTGAAATACAAAAACATCTAAATTCATTAATTATTAATAATAAAGTTGCAAATGTATGTTTACAAAACAGTATCTCTAAAATTATTTTCCATTGTACAAAGTGTGCTACAAAGTATCTTCTGAACTACTGAACACTAACAGAAGAAAGTGTTGAAGAAGTTTTTTTCATCTTAAGGAAAAAACTGAAGACAAAGGAAGATTTGATTAAAAAAAAAAATACCACCCTGGTAATAAATATCTGTTTAAATACTCACACAAACTGAGGAAATAATTACATGAGAAACTTAATGTCAAGATCTACATAAATTAACTGTCAATCCTGGTGTGACTGGGAAATACCAACAGCATGATTAGTAGAGGTTTGTGCCTCAAAGCAAACCATTAAATATTTACACATTAGCACTGAAGAGTAAACTAGGCTATTTTGTCCATTGGTCAGATTGTCTTCTAGGATCTGGAATCTCTCCACATGTGTGAAATGAACAGCCCCACATGTGCAAGGGGAACATCAGCTCCTGGGGTCTGCAGCACCTCTGTCCATGGAGAGATCACCTTTGATTTTGGCATCAGCTGGTCCCACGTTCTCTAACCTGTGTGTCAGGATGGCCTGCCTCAAATTTGTTATTAACTGCAAGGCCAGGAGGACCTGAAACCCACTGTGACCTGTGTCATGATACTTTGATTTAAATAGTTCTTCCTATTCATCTGCTTCAGGAGGAGCCACAAGTAAATTACTCTGGAAATATATGTCTCCTCTTGGCCTCAAGAGAGAATCCTGTACATAAGCTCATGTAGGCCACTTACAGTTTCTTCTGGAAGGCTCAGTAAGCCAGGCCATAAGAATATGGGCAGAAGAGAAGAGCACAATTGGCTCCTTTCAGTGAAGGGGGCAGAACAAGGGGAGGCACACGTGTGGGTGGGAACAAGAGGAGACCTGACTCTTCCACAGGTGCCCGGAACTGCTCGGAATCCCCATGTTCAAATCCTGCCTGGCCTTGGGGCTGGACTTTCCTCCTCACTTCACAAAAGCCTGAGAGGAAAGACGAAGAAGACAGACATTTCTTTTCCCTAATCATGAGGAAGAACGATACTCAGGAAGCCTTCCAAACCTTCCTTCAATATGGTCTCAGTTTTAAGTCTAATGAGAGAGAAATGAATACAGAAAACTCAGGGTGTGCCACCAAAAAAAGACACACCCCTGAACAAAATCCAGAATTAAAAAGACATTATAAAGGGATATTTAGTCGCACAGAGTTGATTAAGTGGCCACTATGCTTCCAAAGCCCTGAAAATCACTAGTCATACAATATTTCAGAATGAGTACTGAACTGAACTAAAAAATCTCGAGACCAAATTTAAGGTTTCCCTTAAAACTCGAATTTAGGATCAAAGACTAAACAACCATCTAAACAATGGTAAGTGGTCCTTGTCAGGGGAATAACCATCATTCTACTTCTGATTTTTATAAAAACTTGTTACTGTTTGTAATTATCAGCCTTAAGATTCCCACATGCTGGTGATTTCTCATCCTTCAGGTGTCTCCATGAGGTTTACACAAGTGATGTAGCCAGGTGAGGGGAGGCTGGTCCTCAATATTCTTCTCCTTCCTTTCTCCATCTTCTCTCCATTTTCCAGGTCCTTTCAAGTAAGCAGGCTACTCCCTGCATATAATCTCAACTGGTGGTCTTTCTGGGGGACATATTTAAGTACTTCAGATCCTGAGCACAAAGAACACACATACTTCAGCTACCTGTTGTGTTTAAGGAAATTATTTAAGAAGAACTTTCATTTTAGATTATTCCTAAAATTTTGAACAGAAGTTGAGGAGTACCTTCTTAAGAACACAGTATTCATCTTTGAATGTTCCTCCCATGACTGATGGTCTATGTCCCCACTCCCCTGTCTCTGCTCCTACCCAGGTCCTTGTTACCATCACATCTCCCCCAGTTCTGACCTGTTCATGGGGAGTCAGCAGTGACAGGGATGAGCCTAGGAGAAAGAGAGACCACCATGGAAGCTCCCTGCTGCTTCCAGGATCACAAGGACCAAGGATCCAGTGTGGGCCTGGCTCAGCTAAGAGGGGCAACTCAAAAAACAGCACTGGGCTCTCCCTCTGCAGAGTCTGCTCTCAGCTTCCTAAGTTCCCTATATTGGGGTGTTGAGACACAAGCATCACTGCTTCCTATTCATTTGAGAGAAAGACGAATGTAAGTTTTTGCACTTAGACAAGTAAATCCAAGCAACCAAACTAACATACTTTCTCCACCTTTGCAGCTAGCAAGATGCTGTAAAGACAAAGGTCTCTTGGTTGGGGAGGGATAACATTTTGAGTATCTTCTGACACATATCAGCCCATGACATACAAGTGCATAAACCCATTTCTAAACTGATATTGTCCAAATGAAGGACAGAGCAATAGGAATATTATCTTCTGGCTTTGCTCTATACTTACTTATTCTTTCTATGGTTTAGGGAGTCCTTTCAAGTGGGACGGTAGGAAAAATCGGGAAAATATCTGATGAGTACAACACAGTTGAAGAATTGATGCTTTTAAACTGTGGTGTTGCAGAAGATTCTTGAGAGTTCTTTGGACTGCAAGGAGATCAAACCAGTCAATCCTAAAGGAAATCAACCCTGAATATTCACTGGAAGGACTGATACTGAAGCTGAAGCTTCAATACTTTGGCCATCTGATGTGAAGAGCTGACTACTGGAAAAGACCCTGATGCTGGGAAAGACTGAAGGCAGGAAGAGAAAGGGATGATTGGATAGCATCACTGACTCAATGGACATGAGTTTCAGCAAGCTCCGGGAGTTGGTGATGGACAGAGAATCCTGGCGTGCTGCAGTCCATGGGGTCACAAAGAGTCAGACGACTGAGAAGTGGACAAGGTGGATACTGGAGAGTGTAGGTCTCTGTCGTATGACTAGTACTTTGGATTTTACTCTGCTGCTATGGGAGTCTTTGGAGATAAAACTGAAACTCTTCACTATACAACTGAAACACTGTGAATCAACTATACTTCAATTTTTAAAAAGTAGACACACATAAAATTTGAATCCTGGCTCTGCCCCTTACTTGCAAAGTAGGATAAGCTCCCAATGACTCAGATTTTAAATCTATCAGATAAGGATAACAACAAATTGTGAGAATTAAGCAGGAAATGGTGGGATAAGAAACTAAAATGTGTTAATGATTCCATAAACATTAGGAATTATTATTAATACTCATGTAACTTGTCAGGGACTGTAACAAGCACTAGAGGAACAGAAATGAGAGATATAGGCCCTGTTCTCAAAGAGAGAAAGAAAATATTCAAGAGTGTGGGGAGGGCTGAGAAAAAGACTGGAAGTCTTGGTGAGGGATTAGAAAGTAAGAGTGTGTATAAGGTGATGGTCAGGGAAGAAGCTGGTGGGAGGAAAGCCAGAAATCAAAATACAAAAAAATTTTAGTCTGATTTCTTGCTCTTGGAAAATGTTAGATACATTTCTATGTGGTGCTTTTCCCCAAAATTCCTATTGTGTTTTTTGTTTGTTTGTTTTTATTTTCTGTTTCTTTGCTTTACTATTCATATTTATGTAATGATTTAGTTTTTTATTATTAAACAACAAATATAAAGAAAATCACCAAAGACCATGAACACATCAACAGAAATTAAAGAGAAAAGTCATTTTAGAAGGTGTTACTCTACTTTCTACTTAAGTAGAAATAATACCCAAAAGGCCAATACCCTGATTCTTAAGACTAATAACAGTTCCTGATGACTGAGCATTCCTAAGAACGAGACAAGGGCACAAACATTATCTCACTAAGTTACATCTTCACCACAAATCTGTGGGGCAATGATTTCCAGACCGGGTTTAAGGACGAGGATGTTGAAGCTTGGCAGCCAAGTGACATTATCAAGACCCCACAGTCGATGAGGCAGAGCAGGAATAAACTGTGGGTCACACTGACACTGGGTCTACACTCTTAACCATTCTAGCCCCTTCTGCCTCCTGTATGGCTTCCTGGGAATCTTTATACATTGCAAGTTCTCTCCAGATTTTCTCTCTTTAATCAAGCAACACTGCACCTTGGAGACAAAGGCATATAGAGTGGAATCTACATGGATACAAAGCTTAGCACTATTTTGCAAACATGCTCTCTGGACTGTGTACCTAGAACATGCTCAAAGGAAGGATGGAAACCAACAGAATAGAACCAAAACATGCCAATGTCAAGGCATGTTTAGTCTTTGCTCAGATGTGCTTCCAAATATTATTGGCAGAGCCAAGAATTATCTAATGTTATTTATTTACAGAATTATGTACACAAGCATACAACATTTTTCTTTTAAGAAGCATTAAAAATAATTCAGGGATGTTTCTAAAGCTTTGCATTCAAGGATGTGAAAGCACTTTACAGACATGCCCTTTATTTCTACTAACTAGTCTCACATGGCCATTTCAGAGATGAGTACCATCAAAACATAAAACTTGGGAATCTAAGCTCATTTATTTTCTACTGTAATCATAAGTCATAAATCTAATAGCCAGATGAAATCTTTAAATATGGGGACTTAATGTGCTAAGAAGTTCTTCCCATTTTTTCCTGAAAGGGATAGCTTTGAAAAAAATTTTTTTCAATTGTGATAAAATATACATAAAATTTGTGGTATGGGAAGGGAGGAGGGAGGAGGGAGGAGGGTTCAAGATGGGGAACACATGCATACCTGTGGTGGATTCATGTTTATATATGGCAAAACCAATACAATATTGTAAAGTTAAAAAATAAAATAATCCACACAAAAAAATTTGCTAGATTAACCACTTTAAGTGCACAGTTCAGTGGTGTTAAATACATTCACATTGTTGTACAGCCATCACCACCATCCAGCCTCAGATCTCCTTTCATCTTGAAGAACTGAAACTCTGTACCCATTAAACAACAACTCCCCTCTCCTAGCCACTCCTGGCACCCGCCATTCTATGTCCTGTATCCATGAATTTGCTATTCGAGGTAACTCCTATTAGTAGAATCATACAGTATTTGTCCTTTGTAAATGACTTATTTCACTTAGCTTAATTTTTTCAAGGTCATCTGTCTGTAGCATGTGTCAGAATTTTATTCTTTATTAAGGCTGAGTAATATTCTACTATATGTATATGCGTCACATTTGGTTTGTTGATTCATCTGTCAATGGACCCTTGGGTGCCTCCACCTTTTTGCTGTTGAGAATAATGCTGCTATAACATGCAGGTTCCAGTGTCTCTTCCAGACCTTTCTTCCAATTCTTTTGGGTTTATACTCTTAAGTAGAATTGCTAGGTCATATGATAATTCCATCATTAACTCTTCAGAGCAACCAGCAAGTTGATTTCCATAGTAGCTGCACTATTTCACATTCCTATCAGCAATGAACAAGGATTCTAATTTCTCTACATTCTTTTTTTTCTCTCTCTTTTCTTTGACAGCAGACATCTCAAAGGGTTTGATGTGGCATTTCACTAGAGTCTTAAAAGAATATCTTGATTTTAAAATTACTTAAGATTAATTCCAGGTATTTTTGAGGTCATGGCAGGTAGCAACAGCCATACCCAAGTCCACATTCGCCTTCCTTTGGGTGCCATGTTGTACATGCTTCCTGAGAAATAGGCATTTCAGGACATATTGCACCCACATTCCAGGAAGCACATTTGCCTGGCTCATTGTGTCTCACCTTCTCTCTGTTTCTCATCTCAAGGGGGTATTTTTCTGAGCTTGCCTTGATGGGCAGATGATTACTAAGTATATGAATAAAAACTCATTTTTTTTTTTTTTTAATCAGCAACTCTGTCAAAGCAGAGGGCAGGATGATAGATAAGGACACATGGCCTATGTTGCCCTTGGCTATATACCTGGAGGATAGAAATTTCTCAGTAAATGTCACAGAATTATGTTGAGTGAATGAACCACAAGGAATGACGGGAGTGTCTACCACGCATATAATCCAGTCTCCAAAACGCTCCTTGAAAGTTATACTACTTTACAAAGAAGAAGAAAAGAGAACAGAATGAGAGCCCAGGAAGAGATTTCCAACTCAGCACTCCACCATCACAGCAGGCACATATGGGTCTACGTGAAACATTTCACACTCATTGACCTATTTTGTCCTCACAACTGATTGAGGGGGTGATACCATTATCTGCCTTGTAAGACAGAGAAAACCAAGGTACACAGAGACAGAATTCTGAGTCCACCGCTCTTCCTCACTATTCTGTACTGCCTCCCTGGTGAAAATTATTCATTAATGACTAAATTGTCAAAGTCTCCCCAAAGCATCTATATATCCTATGATTCTCAAAGCCCCACAATTTCACAGAAAGTTCTCCAAGGAGATAATCACTTTAAAAGATGTCCTCATTTCCCACAGCAAAATTACATCTGTAAGACACTTATTAATAAAATTCATGTTTCCCTATAGGAACCTCTCCAGTGCTAACAAATCATTTATCCTTCTGTTCTCAGAATTATGTGATTATCAGTGGAAACACTGTGGAAACTGATGAAGTCTGAGTCCAGAAATCTATCTCAGTAAGTTATTAAATCACATGCACACAAAACTAACAAATGAACAACTACAACAACAACAACAAAAAAAACCTGGTATCTGATGAAAGTGTCTGTTGAAAACACCTGCTGCTAAAATATATGCTCTATTGGGAAAAAAAGGATCAACTCATTCACTTACCTTGAAAAGACCAATCAAATTAAAAGCACTTAAACTTTAGACACCTTATGAAAAGAACATGTAAGAGTGTTCTGCTATGCATACCTGAAGTGCAACTGACATTTTCTTCCTTAAATCGTGCAGTCCAATACTGGTTGTCAAGATGTCATCAATGTAAATGCCACCTTCAGGTTCTGACAATCTAAAAAGGGCAGCAATGAGGGAACTTTTTCCAGCTCCTGTTCTTCCCACAATGCCAATCTGTAAAGAGACCCAGGGGGATGAGAATTAACAGGATGCACAAAATCCAGGAGAACCCTGATTGTTGAAGATGAATTTTAAAAGTTCTGTTATATGTAAAGAATATAAGTTTCTCAAGCAAGGCCCTACTGATATTTTGAACCAATAATTAATTATTGAGGGTTGGGACCTGTCCTGTATATTGTAGGATGATTAACAGTAGCCGTGAATCCCCTAGATACCAGATGCAACCCCCAAAATTGTGGCAACCAAAAATGACAGAAATTCACAAATGTCCCTGATTGAGACCACCATCACCCCAAGAATACACAATATAAGCTATAGTGACTTTCATGCCTTCTATTCAGATTTCCCTGATTAAATGCTTAATATGCAGAAAATTGTTTTCTATAATTATTACATAGTATCCATTACGTGGTATGTTAAAGGGGGAGATATGTATGTGTATGTGGTATATATATGTATGTGAGTGTATGTTTGTAACTAACATTCATAAATAAAGGAACAAGATAACAATAAATAAATAAATAAATAACCTGACTGCAGTGAAAAACCAGCAGTCTCCTAAGTGGTCCATAAGAAGTCAGCTTTTAAATTAGTTTTGTTCCTACTCCCTGGGTAATTTGACCTTGAGAATTACATGGGTAATTTTTCAGAGATATCAACAAGTCAAGTTAAAAGTATTATACACAAAGAAGTACTTACTTTCTCAGGGATATGTTATTTATTTAATAGGAATTATTCTTTGGTAGAAAAATGAAATCATTTCCTGATATTAAATATCTTAATTATATTTTATCTTGAAAGGAAACATCTTCAAATATAAAATACAGGTCTCAGTCTTGAAAGACAGAGGCCAGTAGAGAAAATGTACATAATGAGACCAACAGCAACACAAACAATATTTGCTATTTACACAGGACCTTTCATCGGAGTAGTTCAAAAGGCATTTTATCAATACATTAATACTTAAAATTGAACCTTGGAAAAACACATGTCAAGTGTCAGTCTATTTACTAAAACCAAAGCAGAGAGAAATTAAATGCACTAACAGTAAGATAAAAGAATCAATACAATGTAGGTAAAATGCTGGTGGTTGGTGGTTTAGTCACTAAGTAGTGTCCAATTCTTGTGACCATGGACTGTAGCCTGCCAGGCTCCTCTGTCCATGGGATTCTCCAGGCACGAATACTGGAGTAGGTTACCATTTCCTTTTCCTAGGTAAAATGTCAGTGGGGAATAAACCACATTCAAATATATATGCAGAAACTGGCCATTTTACTGATGAATTTTTAAGTGAAAGAAAGCATTAGACAATCAGTCGTGTCCAACTCTGTGACCCCAAGGACTGTAGACTGCCAGGCTCCTCTGTCCATGGAATTCTCCAGGCAAGAATGCTAGTGGGTTGCCATTTCCTACTCCAGGGGATCTTCCTGACCCAAGGATAGAACACGGGTCTCCTGCCTTGCAGGCAGATTCTTTACTGTCTGAGCCACCAGGGAACCCCAACTGCAAATTTTCTGAAGGAAGCTCTCCAAGAGATGATTTCATCTGTATTGAAAATCTGGAATTGATGAAAGTGTAACATATGCTTGGATCATTTGTAATTCAGTAAAGTTTTAAAACTCATGGCTTTAAAAAAAGAACAACTAAATCTTTCTGAGTAATGTAATCAGAATGTTTAGAACTTTTCAGGTTTTCTGATTTGAAAACCTCTGAAATTTCACATCTTAGTCTGTCAAATCAATCATGGCATTTCAAAAAAGAACGTATCTTTATAGAGATTAAAATAAGACAAGTGGGTTCAGCTAGTTTTATTATCTTATAAAGATAATACAAAGACTATAAGACATTTTGTTATTGTTCAGTAGTGTCCAACTCTTTGCGACCCCATGGACTGCAGCATGCCAGGTTTCCCTGTCCTTCACTATCTCCTGGAGTTTGCTCAAACTCATGTCCATTGAATCAGTGATGTTACCCAGCCATCTCATCCCGTCATCTCCTTCTCCTCCTGCCTTCTGTCTTTCCCAGCATCAGGGTCTTTTCCAATGAGTTGGCTCTTAGTATCAGGTGGCCAAAGTATTGGAGCTTCAGCATCAGTTCTTCCAATGAATATTCAGGACTGATTTCCTTTAGGACTGACTGGTTTGATCTCCTTGCTGTTCAAGGAACTCTCAAGAGTCTTCTCCAGCACCCCAGTTCAAAAGTATCCATTCTTCAGTGCCCAGACTTCTTTATGACCCAATACTTACATCCGTACATGAGTACTGGAAAAGCCATAGCTTTGACTATATGCACCTTTGTCGGCAAAGCAATGTCTCTGCTTTTTAACATGCTGTCTAGGTTTGTCATAGCTTTTCTTCCAAGGAGGAAGCATCTTCTAATTTCATGGCTGCAGTCATCATCCACAGTCACTTTCAGAGCCTAAGAAAATAAAGTCTATCACCATTTCCATTGTTTGCCCATCTATTTGACATGAAATGATTGAACCAGGAGTCATGATCTTAGTTTTCTGTATGTTGAGTTTTAAGCCAGCTTTTTCACTCTCCCCTTTCACCTTCATCAAGAGGCTCCTTAGTTCCTCTTTACTTTCTGCCATTTGGGTGGTATCATCTGCTTATCTGAGGTTACTGGTATTTCTCCTGGCAGTCTTGATTCCAGCTTGTGCTTCATCCAGCCCAGCATTTCGCATGCTGTACTCTGCATGTAAGTTGAATAAGCAGGGTGATGATATACAGCCTTGAGGTATTCCTTTCCCAATTTTGAACCAGTCTATTGCTCCATGTCTGGTTCTAACTGTTGCTTTTTGATCTGCATGCAGGCTTCTTGGGATATTTTGTACCTTATGTTAAACCTAATTCATATAATACAGATGGGCCATTCTCTGCATACAGGCAGGTTGTAGTGTGTATATATGTGGCTCATGTATTCTGTGTACAGGCAGGCCTCAAAGATATTTTGGATTTGGCTCCAGACCACCATAACACATGAATATCAAAATAAAGCAAGTTATATCAATGTTTTGCTTCTCTGTGCAAATAAAAGTTACATTTATACTATATTGTAGTCTAATGATGTACAATATAGCATTATATATAAAAAAAGTACATACCTTAATTTCCAATACTTTATTGTTAAAAGAATGCTAACCATCTAAGCATTCATAGGGTAGTAACATTAAAAACCACTGATCACATATCACGGTAATAAATATAATAATGAAATGGTTTGAAATATTGCAAGAATTATCAAAATGTGACAGAGACATGGAGTGACCAAATGCTATAGGAAAAATGGTGCCAATGTACTTGCCTGACAGTGTTGCCATAAATGTCCTTTTTTTTTTTAAGTATTATCTGAAGCACAGTAAAACAAGTGGGCCTATATTTCAGAGTGTTCTTATACATAAATCAATGCACATCAGGACACAGGTGAGAACTGATCTGTGAGAATGTGTGTATGTTCCCATGTTATCAGCTCCACTGAAACTGATCCATCTGTGCAAATGGGAACATCTGTAAACTTTGGGAAATGGACTGAGATATGTAGGGGCACCAAGGACTGCTCATGACCACAGGACTCTGAGTTCCAAACTCCAGCGAAGAAAACTAAAAACCAGGGGACTTCCCTGGCAGTTCAGCGGTTAAGATTCTGTGCTTCCACTGCTGGAGGAGTGGATTCAATCCCTGATCAGGGAACTAAGATCCCACATGCTGCATGGCCCCAGGCCCCCCAAAAAGAAAAAGGCAACTCAAAAAAAACCTGATTCTGATTATTCCTAGAGTTCAGTCATCAAAGCTATAGTCTGAATGTCTTTTCTGGGTAACCAAAGGGTTTTACCAATTGCCCATAGAGAGTGTCACCAGTGTCAGTAAGCTTACATTCTTCAATCTAAAGACACTTGGGGGCTTCCCTGGTGGCTCAGTGGTAAAGAAACTGCCTGCAAATGCAGGAGATGTGGGTTCAATTCCTAGTCCAGGAGAATCCCACATGCTGTGAAGCAACTAAGTCTGTGTGCCACAACTTTTAAGCCTGCGCTCTAGAACCAGGGAACCATGTCTATGAGCCTACATGCTTCAACTGTTGAAGCCCTCGCACCTTATAGCCCATGCTCTTAACAAGAGAAGACACCACAGTGAGAAGCCCCTACACGGCAACTAGAGAAAAGCCGAAGAAACAACAGAGACCCAGCCCAGCCAAAAATAAAGAAACAGATACAATTATAAAGACACTTGGAGAAAATTTTCTGTTACTTGCTTTGCAGTGGCCCCTTTCTGTTTTTCCAACCAGGTTGCTCTCTGATGATAACACTTGTTAGACACTTGCTCCTGGATCTCTCTTCACACATCAAACTCAGCAAAATCAACACCCAATGTTCCACACAAAACAACCCCTTCATCCATCTTCCCCACTTTACTCTCATTACATCTTTCCCAGGCTCGCAGTGTTTAAAAACAAAATAAACTCTTTCCTTAATCATAATTGGTGCAAAAGAATTTGAAAAGTAAATAAATACTAGCTATAGCCTAGCACTCTGAAAAAAAAATTCTTAAAATGTTTTTACTTTCTAGGCTTCTGTGTGTGTTCTTGTTGTTTTTGTTGTATTTTTTTTTCTATGTGTTCTTAAAGATACAAGTGCACATATATAAAGAAAAGACAATTAATGTGAACATACTGTTATATGTGTTTTCATTTTGTATTTCTAAAATATTTATTTAATGGTTGCATAATATTATAGTACACATGATCATTTATTTAACAAATCCTCTATTGATGGATATTTAGGCAGTGTCAAATAGTTAGCTATTATAAATAACTGTGTTAAATATCCCTGAAGCTAAATCTTTGAAAACAACCTTAATCATTTCCTTCACAAAAAATCTCAGATGTGGAATTGCTGAGAGTCATGTATGAACCCCTTGGAAAGCAAGGAGATCAAACCAGTCAACCCTAAAGGAAATCAGTCCTGAATATTCACTGGAAGAACTGATGCTGAAGCTCCAATACTTTGGCCACCTGACACAAAGAGCCAACTCATTGGAAAAGACCCTGATGCTGGGAAAGATTGAAAGCAGGAGGAGAAGGGGATGACGGAGGATGAGATGATTGGATGGCATCATTGATACAATGAGCATGAACTTGGGAAAACTGCAGGAGACACTGAGGGACAGAGAAGCCTGGTGTGCATCAGTCCATGGGGTTGGGAAGAGTCGGATGTGATTAGGTGACTAAACAACAACAACAAAGTATGAACATTTTCAGCAGAAGCTGTTAAGCTGCTAGCCTACCCTCTGGAAGTATGATACCATTTTC
This sequence comes from Bos indicus x Bos taurus, assembly GCF_003369695.1. Classification (NCBI taxonomy): domain Eukaryota; kingdom Metazoa; phylum Chordata; class Mammalia; order Artiodactyla; family Bovidae; genus Bos; species Bos indicus x Bos taurus. Next base: position 71,079,196 of record NC_040087.1, on the reverse strand, counting down.
TACTACCACCCATTTCCCTGCATGTTCACAAATCCAGGTGTTATAGCTCTGTTTTAATCAACATCAACTTGATTCCAATAAGTGGAATCACTTTCCCAGCACGTCTTGCTGGAGGCATAACAGCTCCTGGCTCCCCGTCCCCTGCACCTGCCCCCTCTGGTCCATGTGCTCTCACTTCTCAGATTAAGCTCCCGATTGCCAGCTCAGCACCCAACACTCCACCCCAGGACATCTCTTCTACAAAACTTTCCTCTCTAACCTCTCCATTCTTCATGTACATGAGTCAGCTTCCTTGACATCACTAGCTAGTTGTGAGGGTTGAATGTAAAAATGTGAGTTACACACTTGGTAGTTCATTTTCCTGGATGCTTTGCAGGTGTCTAGTTCTTCATTCACTGAATCAGGGCATCATGCTTTTGCTTATGCTGGTCTCACCTCTCAGAATGCCTTTCACATGCATTTCCACCTGCTGAAACCCTAACCACACATAATTAAGTCTGTCTCACATGTCTAATTCCTTGTAAATGCTCTTCCTGTCCCCTAATATGGACTTGTTACAATTCTAACAGAAGTTATGTCATTTTTATAAGCATCTATAAAAACGGTGATCTCCTTCTAGCTTACAAAGCTAATATAGCCATTTTCTTGTTTCTTCAACCACACTGCATATGTTGACATCAGGATCTGTATTGGACTTGACTTTTTATTATTTGTATTACCTGTGGTATCCTGAGAAAAAGAAACTCCCATGGGAGCTGAGATTTTTAACTCAGTCCAGAGAAATTTATGGAAAATCTATTACCATATTGAACTTCCCTGGTGGCACAGATGGTAAGCATCTGGCTTCAATGCGGGAGACCCAGGTTCGATCCCTGGGTTGGGAAGATCTCCTGGAGAAGGAAATGGCAACCTACTCCAGTACTCTTGCCTGGAGAATCCCACGGATGGAGGAGTCTGGTAGGCTACCGTCCATGGGGTTGCAAAGAGTCGGACACGACTGAGCAACTTCACTTCTTCACTTCATTACCATATTATTTAAGTACAAGATAAATCAGACAGAGACAGACACAGCAGATGGATCCTACAGCCATAAATACAACTTCAAATGGCCAACACCTCATTCTCCTGGGACAGAAAACACCTTCCACAGCATAAGCGGTTATGGTCATTTTATACCCTATGAAAATGATCATCATTTTTGTCCAAGCATTTACTCTGGGTGTTTTACATGCCTTATCTTGATTAGGTTGTACATAAACCCTATAGGTTATAATCTATCGCTTCAATTTTGTATAAGAAAAGATTGAGGTTTAGATGAATTAGTCTGTCTGAATATCAGAGCCCATAAGTAGCAGGATGGGACTCAAATCCACGTCTGTTGCCTCTTTTCCACCTGCTGATGGGCCTCCTTATCCCCTGGATGGCCTGACACCTTATCATGTCTCTGAGTAGCTAGAACAGAGAAAGTGGGGAGAGGTGTAGCTGCAGTTAAAGAAACAGGCCTACCATAGAGATCTTATGGTCAGGCATACATGTGGTGAGTGAGAGCAAAGAGGGTACCTGAGGGCAGGTGGACCAGCTGTCAGCAGGAAGACCTGGCACCCACAGCTGGATTGATAGAGAAACCTGCAGCTAAGTGAGGCATATGGTGCCTGGGGAACAGGCCAAACAGACCTCATGCCCTGCTTGGGGCAGCAGGACTCATTTTTGATTACATCAAGTGGTGAAACAGCCACACATACACTGCTGCACTGGTCTGTCTCTGACTCCAGGTCCAGGTAGGGCTGAGCCTGTGGGAAATCCCTCCAGTCCCTGCAGGAGGCTGGTGTGGAGAAGGACAGACAGCAGGATGAAAACTACCCATGATGAAGACAGACTCCACTAGAAAGAAGCATAGAAATGCAGTGGAATCACACAGAATTAGATTATAATGCAAAGGTGCAATTTATAGAGCATCAGCTAAGTTCAGTTGCTCAGTCATGCCCAGCTGTTTGCAACCCCATGGACTGAAGCATGCCACACTTCCCTGTCCATCACCAGCTCCCAGAGCTTACTCAAATTCATGTCCATCCAGTCAGTAATGCCATTTAACCATCTCATAAAAGCATTAAAGTAAGTAAATCTAGTGGCACAGAACATTCTAGATCCTCTTGCTCAGTTAGCAGCAGAGATTTGGGAATTCTTGAGTTCAATTTCAAACTGTCAAAGGACATTTATTGGGAATCACAGGTTATCACTCATCAAAAATTGCCCATTGGAGAGACAGGTGGAAGTCATGTTCAGATACGAATCTGAGTCAGGAGGTCTGGGTGAGCCTGAGACTCTGCATTTCTAAGAAGCTCCAGGAGAGGTAGGTGCTGCTGGCTCTTGCATCACAGTCTGAGTCACAGGGAATTAGGAAGCCAGCAGGGGAAGGGGATAATCTGGGAGTGAAGGGAGCAGTTTTTAAGAAAATATTACATAAAAAAAAAATGCAGAAAACTAATATTTTTGTACGTTATAGCATGGTCTACTAAGCATCTGTATAAATGTAGCATCCAAGTAATAGCTGTGAGAAAAAGGAAAGCAAAATCAATCTACCTTGAGAGCTGGAAAATATTTTATTGCCCAGGACTCTCTAAACTGATCAAATCAATCACACAATCATCTAAATGAAAAATGAAGCCCATGTTCAGACTCTAACCAGGAAGTCCAGGGTGCTATTTAACTCATGTTGATTTTTTTTCTGTTTGGCTCTGCTGGGTCCTGATTGCTTTGCATGAGCTGTCTCTAGTTGTGATGAGTGGGAGCTACTCCTTGTTGCAGTACACGGGCCTCTCACTGAGGTGGCTTTTATTGTAGCTGAGCAAAGACTTCAGTAGTTGTGGCACAAGGGCTCAATTGTTGTGGTGCAGAGCTCAGTTGCTCTGTGGCATGTGGAATCTTCCCAGACCAGGGATTGAACCAGTGTCCCCTGCATTGGCAGGCAAATTCTTATCCACTGCACCACCATGGAAGTCCTAGCTCCTTATTTTCACTTGCAATTTCTTCTGTGAATCAAAATCCTGACTGCTACTGCTAAGTCGCTTCAGTCGTGTCCGACTCTGTGCGACCCCATAGACGGCAGCCCAACAGGTTCCCCTGTCCCTGGGATTCTCCAGGCAAGAATACTGGAGTGGGTTGCCATTTCCTTCTCCAATGCATGAAAGTGAAAAGTGAAAGTGAAGTCGCTCAGTCATGCCTGACTCTTAGCGACCCAATGGACTGCAGCCTTCCAGGCTCCTCCATCCATGGGATTTTCCAGGCAAGAGTAGTCCACCCCAGGGACTGGGGTGCCATTGCCTTCTCTGAAATCCTGACTAGTACCTACTATACTTTCCTATTGGCTCTAACTTCCAGGAATCGGAACAGAAGAGGAAATGAGGAAAAGAGAATTAAGCCCCACTTCTGCTGGGCTGGCTCACTCCCACGTCCCCTGCCCGCACCACCCGCCTCCACCCCCGCCAACAGCCTCTCTCAGTCAAATCCAACACCAAAAGTGTGTCCTGGAGTGATGGAGGCTGGGACAGGTTCCCTGCTCAGGAGAGGGAACCTGATATATACACAAGTGGACTGAAATCACTTCATGAACACGCTGCCTGGATGCCATCTCCAAACACAGAAATGAAGCTAACAGTGATACTGAGAGTGGACCAAGGCACAGATCAAAAGACAAGTTACTTCAGTTATTAATTTAGTCTCCAAATTCACTTTTCCCTCAAACATTTTAGAATCTCAATAATCCTATGGTTTGCAGGTTTTAAGAAGGAAGAATAAGAATCTGTTATGTTCCTAAGTTGTCCTAAAAAAGTTTCTTAGATAAATCATATTTTATGGCTTTGGGGGAAATTTAAGACAAGTGCAGATGAACAGAATTAAATTTACAACAGAAAATCTGACAGACACATTGTCTGAGAGTGAGTAAACACCACATACAGTGCTCTCAAGGACAAGATTGTATCAAGAGCTGCGTTTAATGTTTTCCTGACACAGCAGTTCACACTTTTCCTGACCTACACTGAAACTGGAAATAATTAGCAGGGAGCTTTTGCCCTGTGACTAACTGAAACTGCCCCCTGGGTAGCATTTGGGCATTAAGTTGAATATTCTTTCATGTTGGTTCCTGCTTGCTCACACCTGAGCAGTCCCTCAGCACCCTCTCTGTGCCCTACAGAATGCCACATTCTGGAAACACAGATGAAAACAAGATGCTCCCTGATTTAAAAAGCCCTAAGATACTATGAGATACAGATCCCAAATTACAAAGCATGCCACAGGTGTTATCTTTTATTTTAATTATGATGAAATTCACATAAAATTTAACCATTTTTAAGTGTATAGGTTGTTGTTCAGTACATTCACATTTCTGTGCCACCTAGCTTGAGAATTTTTTTTTGTTAATCATAAAACTGAAATTCTTACCCATTAAACAAACAACTCCCCATTTCCCCTCCCTGAGGCTCTGGTGACCACTTTCCTACTTCCTGTCTTCTTGGATTTGACTACTCTAGGAATCTCACATAAATGGAATCAGAGTATTCATTCCTTTTGTGTCTGGCTTATTTCATTTAGCAAGATGTCATCAAGGTTTATCCACAGGTTAGAATTTTCTTCCTTTTTAAGGCTGAATAATACTTCATTGTCAGAGAAGGCAATGGCACCCCACTCCAGCACTCTTGCCTGGAAAATCCCATGGATGGACAAGCCTGGCGGGCTGCAGTCCATGGGGTCGCGAAGAGTCGGACACGACTGAGCAACTTCCCTTTCACTTTTCACTTTCCTGCATTGGAGAAGGAAATGGCAACCCACTCCACTATTCTTGCCTGAAGAATCCCAGGGACGGGGGAGCCTGTTGGGCTGCCGTCTATGGGGTCGCACAGAGTCGGACACGACTGAAGCGACTTAGCAGCAGCAGCAGCAATACTTCATTGTAAGGATTTAGTTCCTTCCAACTTTTGGCTGCCATGAACATCAGTTAAGTTCAGGAACTCTCTTGCTTTTTCCATGATCCAGTGGATGTTGGCAATTTGGTCTCTGGTTCCTCTGCCTTTTCTAAAACCAGCTTGAACATCAGGAAGTTCACGGTTCACATATTGCTGAAGCCTGGCTTGGAGAATTTTGAGCATTACTTTACTAGCATGTGAGATGAGTGCAACTGTGTGGTAGTTTGAGCATTCTTTGGCATTGCCTTCCTTTGGGATTGGAATGAAAACTGACCTTTTCCAGTCCTGTGGCCACTGCTGAGTTTTCCAAATTTGCTGGCATATTGAGTGCAGCACTTTCATACCATCATCTTTCAGGATTTGGAATAGCTCAACTGGAATTCCATCACCTCCACTAGCTTTGTTCATAGTGATGCTTTCTAAGGCTCACTTGACTTCACGTTCCAGGATGTCTGTCTCTAGGTCAGTGATCACACCATTGTGATTATCTGGGTTGTGAAGATCTTTTTTGTGCAGTTCTTCTGTGTATTCTTGCCACCTCTTCTTGATATCTTCTGCTTCTGTTAGGTCCATACCATTTCTGTCCTTTATTGAGCCCAACTTTGCATGAAATGTTCCCTTGGTATCTCTAATTTTCTTGAAGAGATCTCTAGTCTTTCCCATTCTGTTGTTTTCCTCTATTTCTTTGCATTGATCGCTGAAGAAGGCTTTCTTATCCCCTCTTGCTATTCTTTGGAACTCTGCATTCAGATGTTTATATCTTTCCTTTTCTCCTTTGCTTTCTGCTTCTCTTCTTTTCACAGCTATTTTTAAGGCCTCCCCAGACAGCCACTTTGCTTTTTTGCATTTCTTTTCCATGGGGATGGTCTTGATCACTGTCTTGTACAATGTCACGAACCTCATTCTATAGTTCATCAGGCACTCTATCTATCAGATCTAGGCCCTTAAATCTATTTCTCACTTCCACTGTATAATCATAAGGGATTTGATTTAGGTCATACCTGAGTGGTCTAGTGGTTTTCCCTACTTTCTTCAATTTAAGTCTGAATTTGACAATAAGGAGTTCATGATCTGAGCCACAGTCAACTCCTGGTCTTGTTTTTGTTGACTGTATAGAGCTTCTCCATCTTTGGCTGCAAAAAATATAATCAATCTGATTTCGGTGTTGACCATCTGGTGATGTCCATGTGTAGAGTCTTCTCTTGTGTTGTTGGAAGAGGGTGTTTGCTATGACCAGTGCATTTTCTTGGCAAAACTCTATTCATCTTTCCCTGCTTCATTCCGTATTCCAAGGCCAAATTTACCTGTTACTCCAGGTGTTTCTTGACTTCCTACTTTTGCATTCCACATAGGTGTACCATAAATGCTACCTTAAAAGAATATATAAGACACTAAGGATATATTAGTGTCTATACATATGTTTTATATATATATATATATATATATATATAACATATATATTAGTATATTAAGTATATGTTAGTACATTAAGTATATAGTCTATTAGGTATGTATATTAAAAATATAATATATATTAGCATATTAGTATATATAAGGGTATATTAAACCAAAGGTTTCGAAGATGCACTAGACTTGACTCAGAAAATGAGATTTTCACCATCCAGATGACAGAGGGCCTGGGTCTCTGAGGCTGAGGGGCAGCGTGCGCACTGGGAACAGGGAGGACATGGTATGTTGGGAGAAACTACACACAGTCCCAGTGCAGGGAAGGGTGTGTATGTCAGAGACATACTTGCAGCAGAGGGAGGTGGGGAAGAGCTCCTAACGCCTTGCCAGATCTTGTTCAGTCTCTTCTTCAAGACTCTGTCCTGGTCCCAACTGATGGCCTCAAGCTGAGTGTGGAAGGAACATCACCAGCAGACATGAATTGTGGCAGGTCTAGGTCACAAGCTTCTCTGCCATCTCTCACGTGGATCTTCTCTGCTCCCTTCCATTTGCTTTTGACTTTGAGCCAGTCTCTAGACCCTGCCTCCATCTGAGGCCCTGGTTCCTTACTCCTCACTGGGTCATTATTCAGGCTCTTCTCTGGTGGATACAAGGTCACCCCAAGGCCGCTGCTGGAGTGGACTTGAGGCTATGCTATGGTTCCAGTAGCAGCTCACCCAGGCCAGTAAGGATCAGATCTGGGCTAAGAAAGAAGCAGTCTGTGGAGGGAGGGCAGAGGGCTGGCAGCTCAGTGTGGGTGAGTGGAGGACAAGGCTGCAGGAAGGGCTAAGGGACAGAAAGCGAGGCTGCAATCAGAGGGTATCATGGGAAGAAGAGAAGATTTCAAAATACAAAAAAGAAAAGATGGAAAGGAATGAGATATTAGAGATTTAAGGCCAGGAAGACAAGGCTGATGTCCCAGACTTTGTATGAATAATCAGGTGTCACATATATGTCCCGGGTCAGGTTAAGATGGAGCCCCGGATCCCAGGGCCCATCAACCACCATGAAGGAGCTCACAACACAGGGAAAAATTTGCTGGTATCCCCATTCCATGATCAGTTTCCAAGAAAGATTCACCTACAATGCCACTGATTTGCATCCATTAGGAGCAAACAGTCCCCCTGACACAGTGATAAGGAAGCCAAGAGCAGATGTGGTGCTAAATCTTTAGCTGGATTTAAAGAGGCGAATGGCTTAAACTAACCGTTCGTCCTGGGACAATGAATGCTGTCAGGTTCCTCAATACCAGAGGACTGTCCGAGTTATATCTGAAGTTCATACTGGAAAAGGAAATCTTTCCATCGGTGGGCCAGTGTGGTGGTGGACGATACTCAAGTTCCCAGGGTGCTTCTTTCTCAAGTTCTGTATATTCAATCCCCCTTTCTACTGAAATCATCTGAAAGACATATGACATCACATGAGTTAGTATCAGAGGATCTAGTTTATGGGTGTCCAGAGATTGTAAATGAAACCTCCTGCTTTTCTATGGTTCAGAGTATCTCAGGTCTCAACATCCACAAAGGACAGAAGTAGGAGTTTGATGAGACCTTAGATGATCTGCAAACTTGTTCATCATCTTCAACACTTTTATACATGACTACTTTCTTCACTTTTATACAAAAGCTAAAAAAATTATAGAAATGAATGGTAAGGTTTTATTGATCCACCTTTCACATCTGAATAAAAAAAGCAAAAGTTATTTTTGAAAGAAAAGAACACTTATGGACATCGATCAATATGTGTAGCTACAGAAGGGTCACGTGTTACAGATGTCCAGAACTGGACAGTCATCAAACATCATTTTAATAGTCACTTTCAACTCTGTTAGAAGAAATAAATAGAAAAACTTCATTTTTATTGTTTTTCTCCCTTTAGGAGAAGGTACAAATATTCAAAAGTATATAATTTACTTATTGACTAAGGCCTCTTAAACAACCATAATTCCACACCTTTGAGAGCACATTCTGAGAGGAAGCTTACCTACCAGGAAGAAGGGCCACCAGCAAATTCAGGTGTTCAACACACACAAGAATAAGTGATAAAATGGGGGGGGGGGTTGAGATAAATATTAATTAAATAAACCTTAAAATACTGGATTCTTTTCTTTTACCAAAAATAAGGAATTATCCATTAAGAAGCAAAGATAAATAAGCTGCTAAGAAATTAGCTTACATTGTCTCCAGAATTTCAGAACCTCTCTCCTACAGAGACATTTATTGTATTTGAAGGCAGTTTATGATGAATGTAAAATCTTCTGACATGGCATACATATGTGAGAAAATATGTATATATTTTTATTAACTTTAAGCAGATGGAAAGTGAAAGGGAAAGTCAGTCAGTCATGTCCAACTCTTTGCAACCCCATGGACTATAGCCTGTCAGGCTTCTCTGTTCATGGGGATTCTCCAGGCAAAAATACTGGAGTGGGTAGCCATTCCCTTCTCCAGGGGATCTTTCCAATCCAGGGATAGAACCTTTGTCTCCTGTGGCTCTGCATTGCAGGTGGATTCTTTACCATCTGAGACACCAGGGAAGCCCTTAAGCAGATGGAGGAGAACATAAAAGACTTTGTAAGATTATGTTAAAAAAAAAAGAAGAAAGGGTTTTATTATTTTACGTAAGAATTGCTTTTATGCCATATAACAGCAAGGAGACCTGAAAAGGCTAAGAACAGAAAAATAAACATCACCATGTTCTCAACTTCGGCACTTTGCCTGACGCACAACTGGAACATCCCTGTGAGTGTGAGCGTGAGAGACAGGACCAGGCCAACCTGCCCGAGATTCAAAGCTAAATGAGGAAGAAGAGGAATAAAGTGAGTCTATTTCTCAACCCCTCACACAGGTCCTTCTGTCACTTTACAAAGAAGACTCTTTTATTTTTATGATTTTTATTGAAGCATAGTTGATTTACAAAGCTGTGTTAGTTTCAGGTGTACAGTAAAGTGAATTAGCCAGATATATACATAAATCTGCTATTTTAAAATTATTTTCCCATATATGTTATTACAGAGTATTAGATAGAATTCCCTGTGCTATACAGTAGGTCCTTTTTAGTTACCTATTTTATATATAGTAGTGAGAAGACTTCTTTATAATATTGAAATTATTGGCATGTAATGATATTATCACTCATAATATTATTTCTGTTGTATGAGACAATAATATAGTAAAAACACATACACACATACACACACATACTATGAGGGACTTCCCTGGTGGTCCAATAGCTAAGACTCTGAACTCCCAATGCAGGGGGCCCAGATTTGATTCCTGGTCAGGCAAAGAGACCCCACGTGCCACAACTAAGAGTTCACATGCTGCAACTAAATTCCTTCCTGTTATAACTAAGACTAAAGATCCTGCATGCCCCAGCTAAGACCCAGTGCAGCCAAATAAAGAAACAAAGTTTTAAAAAGTTATGAATTTAGAAAGAGCACTGATCATAACAAACACCCTATTCCAACAACACAAGAGAAGACTCTACACATGGACATCACCAGATGGTCAACACTGAAATCAGATTGATTATATTTTTTGCAGCCAAAGATGGACAAGCTCTATACAGTCAGCAAAAGCAAGATGGCTCAGATCATGAACTCCTTATTGCCAAATTCAGACTTAAATTGAAGAAAGTAGGGAAAACCACTAGGCCATAAAGATATGACCTAAATCAAATCCCTTATGATTATACAGTGGAAATGTGAAATAGATTTAAGGGCCTAGATCTGATAGATAGATGAACTATGCAATGAGGTTCGTGACATTGTACAGGAGACAGGGATCAAGACCATCCCCATGGAAAAGAAATGCAAAAAAGCAAAATGACTGTCTGGGGAGGCCTTACAAATAGCTGTGAAAAGAAGAGAAGCAGAAAGCAAAGGAGAAAAGGAAAGATATAAGCATCTGAATGCAGAGTTCCAAAGAATAGCAAGAAGAGATAAGAAAGCCTTCCTTAGAAATCAATGCAAAGAAATAGAGGAAAACAACAGAATGGGAAAGACTAGAGATCTCTTCAAGAAAATTAGAGATACCAAAGGAACATTTCATGCAAAGATGGGCTCAATAAATGACAGAAATGTTATGGACCTAACAGAAGCAGAAGATATTAAGAAGAGGTGGCAAGAATACACTGAAGAACTGTAGAAAAAAGATTTTCACGACCCAGATAATTACGATGGTGTGATCACTGACCTAGAGCCAGACATCCTGGAATGTGAAGTCAAGTGGGCCTTAGAAAGCATCACTATGAACAAAGCTAGTGGAGGTGATGGAATTCCAGTTGAGCTATTCCAAATCCTGAAAGATGATGGTATGAAAGTGCTGCACTCAATATGCCAGCAAATTTGGAAAACTCAGCAGTGACCACAGGACTGGAAAAGGTCAGTTTTCATTCCAATCCCAAAGAAAGGCAATGCCAAAGAATGCTCAAACTACCACACAGTTGCACTCATCTCACATGCTAGTAAAGTAATGCTCAAAATTCTCCAAGCCAGGCTTCAGCAATATGTGAACCGTGAACTTCCTGATGTTCAAGCTGGTTTTAGAAAAGGCAGAGGAACCAGAGACCAAATTGCCAACATCCACTGGATCATGGAAAAAGCAAGAGAGTTCCAGAAAAACATGTATTTCTGCTTTATTGACTATGCCAAAGCCTTTGACTGTGTGGATCACAATAAACTGTGAAAAATTCTGAAAGAGATGGGAATACCAGACCACGTGCCTCTTGAGAAATTTGTATGCAGGTCAGGAAGCAACAGTTAGAACTGGACATGGACCAACAAACTGGTTCCAAATAGGAAAAGGAGTATGTCAAGTCTGTATATTGTCACCCTGTTTATTTAATTTATATGCAGAGTACATTATGAGAAACACTTGACTGGAAGAAACACAAGCTGGAATCAAGATTGCCGGGAGAAATATCAATAACCTGAGACATGCAGATGACACCACCCTTATGGCAGAAAGTGAAGAGGAACTAAAAAGCCTCTTGATGAAAGTGAAAGTGGAGAGTGAAAAACTTGGCTTAAAGCTTAACATTCAGAAAACGAAGATCATGGCATCTGGTCCCATGACTTCATGGGAAATAGATGGGGAAACAGTGGAAACAGTGTCAGACTTTATTTTTCTGGGCTCCAAAATCACTGCAGATGGTGACTGCAGCCATGAAATTAAAAGACGCTTACTCCTTGGAAGGAAAGTTATGGCCAACCCAGATAGCATATTGAAAAGCAGAGACATTACTTTGCCAACAAAGGTTCGTCTAGTCAAGGCTATGGTTTTTCCTGTGGTCATGTATGGATGTGAGAGTTGGACTGTGAAGAAGGCTGAGCACGGAAGAATTGATGCTTTTGAACTGTGGTGTTGGAGAAGACTCTTGCGAGTCCCTTGGACTGCAAGGAGATCCAACCAATCCATTCTGAAGGAGATCAGCCCTGGGATTTCTTTGGAAGGAATGATGCTAAAGCTGAAACTCCAGTACTTTGGCCACCTCATGTGAAGAGTTGACTCATTGGAAAAGACTCTGATGCTGGGAGGGATTGGGAGCAGGAGGAGAAGGGGACGACAAAGGATGAGATGGCTGGATGGCATTGCTGACTGGATGGACGTGAATCTGGGTGAACTCCGGGAGTTGGTGATGGACAAGGAGGCCTGGCGTGCTGTGATTCATGGGGTTGCAAAGAGTCGGACATGACTGAGGGACTGAACTAAACTGAACAAAGTTGTTGTTCAGTCACTAAGTCATGTCTGAGTCTGTGACACCATGGACTGTAGCATGCCAGGCTTCCCTGTCCTTTGTTATCTCCCAGGGTTTGCTCAAATTCATGTCCACTGAGTTTGTTATGCTGTCTAACAATCTCATCCTCTACCACCTCATTCTCTTCCTGCCTTAAATGTTTCCAGTATCAAGGTACTTTCTAATGAGTCAGCTCTTTACATCAGGTGGTAAAAGTTGGAGCTTCAGCATGAGTCCTTATGGTGAATATTCACAGTTGATTTCCTTTAGGACTTCCTAATTTGGTCTCCTTGTCCAAGGGACTCTCAAGAGTCTTTGCCAACATTACAACTTGAAAACATCAATTCTTTGGCCCTCAGCCTTCTCAATGGCCCAACTTTTACATCCATTGATAACTCTCACATGACTACTGGAAAAAATCATAGCTTTCACTATATGGACCTTTGTTGGCAAAGTGATGTCTCTGCTTTTTAATATTCTGTATATATTTGTCATAACTTTCCTTCCAATAAGCAAATGTCTTTTCATTCATGGCTGCAGTCACAGTTTGTAGTGATTTTTGGAACCCAAGAAAACAAAATCTGTCACTGCATTTAACATTTCCCCATCTGTTTGCCATGAAGTGATGAGACTGGATGCCATGATCTTAGATCTTTGAATGCTGAGTTTTAAGCCAGCTTTTTCACTCTGCTCTTTCACTTTCATCAAGAGGCTCTTCAGTTTCTCTTCATTTTCTGCCATTAGAGTAGTATCATCTGCATATCTGAAGTTTTTGATATTTCTCCCAGCAATCTTGATTCCAGCTTGAGCTTCATCCAGCATGGCATTTTGCATGAGGTATTCTGTACATAAGTTAAATAAACATAGTGACAACATATAGCCTTGTCATACTGCTTTCCCAGTTTTGAACCAGTCCATTGTTCCATGTACAGTTCTGTTTTTTCTTGACCTGCTTACAGTTTCTCAGGAGACAGGTAAGATGGTCTGGTATTCCTATCTTTTTCAGAATTTTCCACAGTTTATTGTGATCCACAGAGTCAAAGCCTTTCACATAGTCTTGCTTTCTCTATGATCCAATAAATGTTGGCAATTTGATCTCTGGTTCCTCTGCCTTTTCTAAACCCAGCTTGTACAGTTGGAAGTTCCCAGTTCACATATTGTTGAAATCTTGTTTGAAGGATTTTGAGAATATTCTTACTAGCATATAAAATTAGTGCAATTGTATGACAGTTTGAACATTCTTTGGCATTGCATTTCTTTGGGATTGGAATGAAAACTGACCTTTTTCTGTCCATGGCCACTACTAACTTTTCCAAATTTGCTGGCATATTACATGAACAGCATCATCTTTTATGATTTCAAATAGCTAGGCTGGAATTCCATTACCTCCAGTAACTTTGTTTGTAGTGATGCTTCCTAAGGTCCACTTAGCTTCACCCGCCAGGGTGTCTGGCTCAAGATGAGTGACCACACCATCAGGGTTATCCAGGTCATTAAGATCTTTTTGGTACAGTTTTTCTGTGTATTCTTGCCACCTCTTCCTAATCTCTTCTGCTTCTCTTAGGTCCTTACCATAGGACCTTCTCATTTTCCTTTATCCATATTAATCCCACCTGGATTGAGATACACTTGACTGTATAATATAGTTGAGGGTGCCATTGTTCAGATTTTTGTCCTTATGCTTTGATTATCATTATGTAATTTCACTCTCTACAACCAATGTAGCTGCAGTTGAAATCACAAAAACAAGGCAGTGGGTTCTAAGAGCCAGTGCTTTTTAATCTAAAATATTACTCTCATTTTTCCACTATCAAAGACTGTGATTCTGGGCTATTTCTATGGAATAGTGAGGGATGGTGAATTCATGCTGCACTTTCCAACAACTGCTCACCTGGGACCCACATAGCAGTGAGTATACTGTTTTTGCTATAGAGAATCTTTCTCAGACGCCTACAACGAAGGGATCCAAGTAGTCCTAAAGCTAAAACATAATCTGTACAAAAAGCTTAACAGTAAACCTTCTTCTCTCTATCCAGCTATAGGACACTACCTGGGATTTTCAGAAGGTCATCTTGCTACAGTTATGTAGACCCCAACCCATTCAAAGAAAGATAAAAAGATAAAAGATCTCAATGAAGACCTACTGTAAACAAACAAACAAACAAGCAAACTACTCAAGAGCAATCTACAGATTCATTACTGCTGCTGCTGCTAAGTCACTTCAGTCGTGTCCAACTCTGTGCGATCCCAGAGACGGCAGCCCACCACGCTCCCCCGTCCCTGGGATTCTCCAAGCAAGAACACTGGAGTGGGGTTGCCATTTCCTTCTCCAATGCATGAAAGTGAAAAGTGAAAGTGAAGTCACTCAGTCGTGTCCGACTCCTAGCAACCCCATGGACTGCAGCCTACCAGGCTCCTCTATCCATGGGATTTTCCAGGCAAGAGTATTGGAGGGGGGTGCCATTGCCTTCTCCAATAGATTCAGTGCAATCCCTATCAAATTGCCAATGGCATTTTTCACAGAATTAGAACAAAAAAGTTTACATTTTGTATGGAAACACAAAATACTATGAATAGCCAATGTAATCATGAGAAAAAGAAGAAAAATGAAGCTAGAAGGAATCACGCTCCCTGTCTTCAGACTATAACACAAAGTATACTAATTGAAACAGTAGACTACTAGCACCAAACCCAGAAATGAAGATCAATGGAACAGGACAGAAAGCCCAGTGATAAACCCATGCACCTGTGTCACCTACGACAAAGGAAGCAAGAATACACAATGGAGAAAAGACAGTTTCTTTAATAATTGGTGCTGGGAAAACTGGACAGCTACATGTAAAAGAATAAAATCAGAACACTCCCTAAGACCATAAACAAAAATAAACTCAAAATAGATTACAGACATAAATGTAAGATCAGACACTAGAAAACTCTTAGATTAAAACATAGGGAAAACTCTGACATGAACTGCAGCAAACATTTTTACCCACCTCCTAGAGCAATAAAAATAAATGAAACACAAATAAAAGGGACCCAATTAAGCTTAAAAACTTTTGCACAGAAAAAAAAAAAAAAAAACATAAAAAAATACCAAGACAACCTGCAGAATGGGGGAAGGGGGAAGTATTTGCAAATGAAGTGACTGACAAGGGATTACTCTCCAAAATATACAAGCAGTTCATGCAGTTCAATATCAAAAATAAATAAACAACCCAATCAAAAAATGGGCAGAAGATTAAAACAGACATTCTCCAAAGAAAACATACAGATGGCCATAAAGTATGTGAAAAGATGGTCAACATCTCTAATTATTAGAGATATGCATATCAAAACTACAGTGGGAAAAAATGAAAAAAAAAAAAAGCAAAAAACTACAGTGAGGTTTCACCTCACACCAGTCAGAATGACCATCATCAAAAAGTCTACAAACAATAAATACTGAAGAGGATGTGGAGAAAAGGGAACCCTCCTACACTGTTGGTGGGAACGGAAACTGGCACAGCCACTATGGAGGTTCCTTTAAAAACTAAAAATAGAGCTACCGTATGATCCAGCAATCTCACTCCAGGGCATATATCCAGAGAAAACCATAATTCCTAAGGATACATGCACCCTAATATTTACTGCAGCACTATTTACAACAGCCAGGACATGGAAGCAACCTAAAGGCCTGTCAACACAGCAATGGACAAGGAAGATGTGGTGCCATACATACAATGAAATGTTACCCAGCCATTAAAAAGGGCAAAATAATGCCATTTGCAGCCACATGGCTGGACCTAGAGATTTTCAAACTGAGTGAAGAGAAAAAGAGAATATGATATTGCTTACGTATGGAATATAACAAAAGGCTACAAATGAACTTATCTACAAAACAGAAGTAGAGTAACAGATGCAGAAAATAAACTTATGGTTACCAGGGGATAAGGAAGGGAAGGGATACATTGGAAGACTGGGACTGACACATACATACTGCTATATATAAAATATTAAAAAGATAACTAATAAGAAACTACTGTAAAGTACAGAGAACTCTGTAATGATCTATATGGGAAAAGAATTTAAAAAAGAATGGATATATGTATATGTATAGCAGATTGACTTTGCTGTACATCAGAAACTAAGACAACAGTGTAGATGAACTATACCCAAATAAAACTTAACATAAAAATGAAAGAATGGCCTGGGTGAGCCAAAGCAGGGGCCCAAGGCACCATAGGTCTGCTGTAGCAGGCACGTCATACCTGGTCTTTGCTCCTAAAGATTCCAAAAGTGAAAAACAGAAATTCTTTTCTAAAGGACAATTCATTTGAAGTATTTATCAAAATGCAAATTACTAAAAAAATGTATACATGCAGCCCAATGTTCATGGGGTATGAAAAAAGAATCTTTTAAGAAGTGGATATATGTATAACAGATTCACTTGGCTATATACTTGAAATTAACACAACATCATAAATCAACCATACGCCAATCAAAAAAAAATTAAATTGTCTCAACAATGATCTACTGTAAATAAATAAGTAAATGGAAAAAAAATATAAAAGTTCTCATCAAGACACAAATGACTTCACATGGACACTGTGGAGTCACATGCTGCAGACACTTTAATACAACTCATTAGAACCGATGAGTATATATTAGACAAGATGACAAGTGTTTAATAACTACAAACAAAGCTATAAACTGTAAACATACCACAAATATTCGCATCTGTACTTACTTTCTGCCAGAATCAGGGCCCCAAAGGCAACAAGGGTGACAAAGATGGCACAGATGACATCCAGATACACAGCGAGCCATCGGGACGTCGTCAAAAGCAGGAACCAAGCCTCTGCATTTGTGAATCATAATAAGTGTAATTCATAAACAGAAAAACCATGTTCATGAGGGAGAGGATTTTCTCAGTTGAGCTACAGAAGGTTTTACACAAGGTAGGACAGCAAAGTTACACACCTGTAACTTCAAAGGAACCTGAAGATTCCAGAAAACTAGGTTCAACACAAAACAACATATGAGACACAGAGGAATCAGTCCAGGAAGCATGCTTTGAAAACTTCAACCCATGGGTTATCAAGAGAAATACCATCACAGGAAAGAAGATGGAAAAACATCTCATTGGTGTGTTTCCTGTAGTCCTGGGCCTGAACATAACGATCCTCCTCTCAAAGCGTCAGCTGTTCCCAGCTCTGACAGCAGAGAGCACAGCTCACACCGTTTCCAGCACCTTCTGCCCTCACTACAGGGTCTGAGGTGGTTATTCTTAGGAGATCCAGTGTCCACATGACCATCAGCTAACAGGATCTGTATGTGGCTTTCAAAATGCCATGTTATCTTCAAAATACTTTAATGATTGGAAAGTTTGGCCAGGATTTTATAGACTTAGAGGAAATTCTGAATTTTCTACCTAGGTGGAAAAAAAAAAAAAAACCTCTTCACTGATACAAAGCATAATCAAGTAGGTAGCAAATCAGGAAATTATTCTCCTCAATACGTCTGCTACTCTCCATGTCTGCCATGAAAACAGTCAGAAAACCACACCTGAGGGGCAGGAACAGACACCATCTGGTTCTGAAAATAAAATTTTATTGGAACACAGTCATTGGCTGATGTCTGATATTTGCCTGTCTTTGTGCTACAATGGCAAAGGTGAGTAGCTGTAACATAGACAGCACACAAAGCCTACAATATTTTCTATCTGAACCTTTGGGAAAAAAGAAAAATTTACTGACTCCTGCCTTAAAGAGACAGACATCCACAGGGCACAGTGATGGAAGGACAATGCAGGCCAGTCAGGGGAGAAAAGCAGGGCTGTGAGGGGGGAAGAGGGGAACACAGAGCGGGTGCTGAGAGGAAGGGGTGGGGGACGCAGGTGTGCAGAGGGCAACGTGGGCTGACACACAGAGAGGCGCTGGCCAGTCAGGCCACCTGAGACAGAGGTCAGGCCTCAGAAGGCAGCACATCCCATCCTTAGAAATCATCTCCAGAAACGTACAGACCTGAGTGCAAATCCTGGTGTGCATCAAACAGCTCCTGAAACTTCTGTTCAGCTTTGTATGCCCGGATGGTCCAGAGTCCCCGGAGAGAAGATGCTAAATGGGAAAATACCGGGCTCCGAGCTGGGGAAGCAGAGACAGACACACGACAGAGAAAGTCAGGGAGGCTGTATGCGAGGAAACCACTGCCTCCTGGGCTCTGTGGTCACACGTCCTGCCAAAGGGAATCCTCCATGTGACCCTCCAACTCCTGCTCACACCACGCTTCACTTTAATGACCTGGGAATGAGAGATTCTCTTTGAAATTATTTTTGATAAATTCAAAATCCCAGCTAGATTTAGATAAATTCTTTACTGGTTCTTTCATCAAGGTTTTCTCAAACATGCCTCCCTCCAAATTGTTCTGGTGTCTTTCTAGGTGGAAATTGCTCACAATTTTTTAAAGTATACTGAAGTATAGTTGATTTAAAAAAATGTGCTAGTTTCAGATATGCATAGTCCTTCAGTTCTTTTTTCTGATTATATTCCATTACAGGATATTACAAGATACTGAATAAAATTCTCTGTGCTTTACACTAAATCCTTGTTGTTATCTATTTGACATATTAATAGTAGTGTGACTATTAATCCCATACTTCTAATTTGTTCCTCCCCTCCTCTCAGTCCCCTTTGGTAACTGCAAGTTTGCTTTCCATGCCTCTGAGTCTATTTCAAGTTTGTATATAGATTCATTTGTATTATATTTGGATTCCATGTTTAAGTGATATCATATGCGTCTTTCTCTGACTTTCTTTACTAAGAATAATACTCTCTAGATCCATTCTGAAGGAGATCAGCCCTGGGATTTCTTTGGAAGGAATGATGCTAAAGCTGAAACTCCAGTACTTTGGCCAACTCATGCGAAGAGTTGACTCATTGGAAAAGACTCTGATACTGGGAGGGATTGGGGGCAGGAGGAGAAGGGGACGACAGAGGATGAGATGGCTGGATGGCATCACTGACTCGATGGACGTGAGTCTGAGTGAACTCCGGGAGTTGGTGATGGACAGGGAGGCCTGGCGTGCTGCAATTCATGGGGTCACAGAGTCGGATACGACTGAGCGACTGAACTGAACTGAACTGAACTGAGATCCATCCATGTTGCTGCAAATGGCAATATTTCATTCTTTTCCATGGGTGAGTAATTATTGTTCACTAATTTTTTAACCAGTAGCATTTTAAAATTTATTTCCTCATTAGAGTCCTTACCACACTGAATTTTGATGAGTTACTTCCCTGGTGGCTCAGAGGTTAAAGCGTCTGCCAGCAATGTGGGAGACCTGGGTTCGATCCCTGGGTCAGGAAGATCCCCTGGAGAAGGAAATGGCAACCCACTCCAGTACTCTTGTCTGGAGAATCCCACGGACGGAGGAGCCTGGTAGGCTACAGTCCACAGGTTGCAAAGAGTCAGACACGACTGAGCGACTTCATTATTAGGTCAGTAACCTAAGGGCTGGGATAGAGTCAGTACATCTCTCACCCGGGACCAGACCCAGACCCAGGACAGGGTGAGACGAGTAAGGGGAGGGAACAGTTTGCCACCTCCCCCATCCTGGGCCTCCTCCTGCACCTGCGCCAGGAGCCTCTGTGCGGGTCATGGAGCACCCGGCACTGCACCACCCTTGTGTCCACAGGACCCAGCAGATGAGGAGCCTTTGAATGGTCTTGACTTCTGCTCCAGGAACCTGATGGATGTTTTTATATCTGCCTGCTGGACACCTGTCCTGTTGTTTGGCGGGCACTGTGGCATGTGATACTCATATCACCCTTTTAGAATCTGACAGCAGCCTCAGTGTCCATCTTTTGAGTGACTTCATGTGGTTTGGGCCTGATGTCACATGACTGCAAAGGCTGGAGGTATATTTTTCAAATATATCATTTCTGACATATATTTCCTGGGGCCTCCTTTCCTTTTCCTAATCTTTTCCTTTCCTTATCATTTTTGGTAACTTTAGGAGAAGAAAAATTCTCTATTTTCCTTCTACATTAGTTCCAACATGATGAAATACTTTCAAGAATAGTATTAATAGAGTGGATACTCTGTGTTAGGAAGTATGTCATAAACAAGACAAAAATGGTCCCTGGCCTCATGGTGTTCACATCCATCCTCCTTGGACTAAAATGCAAAGTACAACTGACCCATCACCAGCTCCATTTGCCTTAAGGGTCAAACCTAATCTCAGGGGCCATAACTTTCAATCACCTAATGTTAATGGTGAGAAATTCCACAGAACACTCTGCAGAATTTCAGGGGTCTGGTTAATTGCAGTATGAATGGAAGACAGCCTGCACTGCCCTCCCAACCTGAGAGCCCCGGTACTCACTTGTACATTCCAGGCGTTTCACATCTCGTGATGTCTCTAAGAAATATCGCCGAAGAAAAAAGAAAATGATGCCAAGGGGAATCACAGGTATAGCAGTCCAAGGAACTGCAGCCACCATCACACCCACCATACCAATCATAAGTAGAAATGCCTGAAATAGTGAAAATAGAGGCCTTTGTGTCAAGGATACTTTTCAAAGATAAACTTCGTTGATTTGTTAGGATTAAACTCCTTTCCTTGAAAAAACTTGTTGAAACAGCAGGGAATGCTTTCCCTTCCAAAGAAATACAATTATAGGTGGTCCTCATGATGTTTATTGCATGCACCAAACACTCTGATAAGAACTTTCTAAGTATCAGCTCTTGTGATACACTCAGTAGCCCTTTGAGACAGGCATTACTATTTTTAACAGATGAGAATATTTGAGGTACAGAGAGTAGGAGTTGCATCTCAAACTATCAGGAGTCAGCAGGTGTTACTATAGAGATGAGTAAGCATGTATCACAGTAGAGGAATCCAGATGCCTCAGCTATACATGTAGGGATAAAGCAGTGGTTAATTACAAATTCAGAGTAACATACCTAGTAACAGTATTATCTAATTTTACAAATGGAGACAGTGAGGCACAGGGAGAGGTAAAGCAACTTGATGGAGACTGAAAAGCCTCTCACAAAGCTGGGAAGCCCATGTTATGAGCCATTATGACATATTTAAGCTTACTTCCAACATACAGCCACATTTGTATCATTACACTAAGTATTTAAAATACCCATTCCAAAGGTTAATGATTATAACAACACCAGATTCCAGTTACAACGTGTGTACTGTATGTAAGGCCCTGTGCTGAGTTCCATGAACATTCTCTTAATCATCACATTATCCCTTGAGATGATTTACTCTTGAGAAATGATCTTGGTCTAAAAAGATAGCAAGTAGAATAGAAAACGAAATCATTGGTTGGTGCTGATTTAAGCACCCATATTTATCAGGAAAAATATGATACACTGGTGGACAATATCAGGTGATAAGAATGCAATCAACATTTAGTGTCTGCCTGCTATGAAAGTAGGGTGGGGTGGCAGAGACTTGCAGATTCACCCAGTCTGGGCCAAGGCCTTTGAAGTTTATGATCTCAGGTGGATACAAATCCATGGTGATCTGCACAGGGCACAGGGTGTTGGGGAAACACAGGGAAGAATACCTGAATATTTTTAGACAATTCTAAGACTTAATGACTGATTTTACAGGGTTGTTTAACAAATAGAAAGAATAGCATGAATGATTTGCAGGCAGTAATCACAGTTGATGGAAATTTTGACCAAAAGTGAGCTGGGATGAGAAGGTTGAGATGCTTGTCTGAGTTAATACTGGTTGTTCTTTACAGATAAGAATATGAGGTTGGAAGGGTAAGTGGTTGTCCTAAAGTTTCCCAGGAAGGTATTACTTATGCTGGAGAAGGAGAGGATCAGTTTGTGCTCAGGGAATCCCAGAGCCACAGCTGCAGGCAGGAGGAACAAACAACCAGAACTGTGACTCTGTGGCCAGGAGCCCCTGGGAAGCAAACTGCATGATCTGGATGGAGACGCATGTGCTTTTCCTGTTTCTCCCCACCTCTGGTGTGGTATCAAAAGAAAACTCAGAGTGAAGAGGATGGAATTCTGAAGAAATAAATTCTAATCATAAGTGGAGAAAAATAGGGTGGTCTGACCTCCCTCCAATTAGACCTACAGAAAACAATTTCTTACAGCCACTGATTTGACTGTGTACATCCCACCATGCTACAACCTTACAACCTTCATGTTCATGTTCCAGCTCCTTCTATGTCTAGCCTTTGGTCACTTGGCTTGTCATTGTTGTTTGTCAAAAACAAACAAACAAAAAAACTACTATAATGTCAATTATAAAAAATCCAAATTACTGTTTTTTAGCAGACTTGCATCATTTGATGGATAACATTCATCCATTTCAATAATCTGGCTCTCCCCAGGTGTCTTCCCTGGTGGATCAGTCATTAAAGAATCTGACTGCTATGCAGGAGACCCAGGTTTGATCCCTGGGTCAGGAAGTTCCCCTGGAGAAGGAAATGGCAACCCATTCCAGTATTTTTGCCTGGAACATCCCATGGACAGAGTAACCTGGCAGGCTAGAGTCCATGGGGTCAAAAAGAGTCAGACAAGACTGAACGACTAAACCACTCCAGGTCAGGGCCTTTTATGACTAACCCAGCCCGGCAGGTAACCTGGGAAGCAGAGGTAAGATCAAAATAAAGGGCTCCATGGAAGCTGTGCCAATGCTTTTTTATTAGGTACCCACTGAAGACCCATTTCTAATGCTCTCAGAACCTCTGGAGTTAGGTTTGGTCTTTCAGATTTCACAGCCCTAAATTCTAAAGCAATTCAAAAAGGATGTCTCTAAAGGTTTTATTACACACACACACACACACACACACTCACACACACACAGCATATTGGTTTCCCTAGTGGCTCAGATGGTAAAGAACCTGACTATAATGCAGGAGACCCAGGTTTGATCCATGGGTTTAGAAGATTCTCTGAAGAAGGGACTGGCAATCCACTCCAGTATTCTTGCCTGGAGAATTCCATGAGGAGCCTGGCAGGCTACAGTCCATGGGATCCGAAAGAGTTGGACATGACTGAGCACTTTTACTTTTATATGTATATACATTTGTGAATCTTTATTGCCAGTCATATCAAACCCTTTATAGAATTTTGTAGAAGATGAAAATAGTATCTAAAAAAAAGTTAACATCTGAAGAAGGAAACAAAAGTTCCTAATAAACAACAAACACACAATAAATCCCTTTCTTGAAGCCGACCTCATTTCTTTCTTCTACATTCCCAGGAATTCCTAAAAGCCCAATTCAAGCTACACACAATTCCCCTCCTCTGGTTGGATTCCAGGCCCATCTGACGGACCACATCACCATGGCCAGTGCTTCTGCACCTCTGTCACAGTATGGCACAGAGACTAGGATGGATATATAGAAAGAAGCATATTGACCCAAGTCCTGATACTGCCCAAACAAGGAGAATCGTTACTTTTATGTATTTTTATATATTTCCCATTTGGAGCACACCATTTGGGAAATTCTATCCAAAGTCTATGAATCCACATGGACAAATAAAAAACAAATTCTTAGATGAGATCTTCAACTTGAGAGAAAATGGTGATTTTTCACAATTCAGAAAAATTCTTCAGTTTGCAGAGGATGACAATCTATACCTGGAGGAGAAATTCCATTAGCCCAATATTGTGCTGAGATAGGCCTGCAATGTGGAAGACCTGGCTTTAATCCCTGGGTTGGGAAGATCCCCTGGAGGAGGGCATGGCAACCCTCTCCAGTATTCTTGCCTGCAGAATCCCCATGGACAGAGGAGCCTGGAGGGCTACAGTCCATGATGTTGTAAAGAGTCAGACACAGCTGAGTGACTAAGTACACAAGCTTAACACTAACCGAGGGTCAGTGCTAAGTCTTCATGTAAGCAGATACAGTAGCTTGCACGTCTCAGGGAGTTTAGAGATCAGCTCTGATTCTCAAATCCCTCCTTCATCACCCCTGTCTCCTTTGACATAATCCAACTCATAGGTCTGTTAAATCAGGACATTATAAAACATCGGTGAGTCTTAGCTATATGGTGAGATCTATACAAACCCTGAACTTCCTTGTTGAGTCAGATGGTGAAGGATCTGCCTGCAATGCAGGAAGACCAGGGTTTGATCCCTAGGTTGGGAAGATCCCCTGAAAAAGAGAATGGCACCTCACTCCATTATTCTTGCCTGGAGAATTCCATGGACAGAGGAGGCTGGTGGTCCACAGTCCACAAGATTGCAAAGATTCAGACACAACTGAGCAACTAACATGCACACATACACACATACAAACACTAAGACTAAGCTTTTCTAAACCTGCCCTTTGCTTGGGATACATTTATCACATTCTTCATCCCTCATTTGGCTGCCTTGGATCTTTTCACAACCATGTAAGCTCTAGGACCTGGGTATCCTTCAATTAGCTCCCAACTGAGAGTCATGGCTAACTCCACTGAGAGTGAATGGTGGGGTTTGGTTCACAGTTTGTTAACCAGCACAACAGGAAGCTTTAGGGAAACATGGTGTATTTCTTCTTTTATGTTTAGTGTATCTCATTGAGCAATAGCTTCCTTTCTACTTTTGTCAGGGTTCAAGTTTTTTATAAAACTTAAGTCTTGAGTCCACTTATTTGCTAATTTAACAAGGTACACCTTAAAAAGAAGAGCACTATAAAAGTATATCACAGGGAAATCTACTCAACATCCCATGGTAACCTATATGAGAAAATAATCTAAAAAAGAATGAATATGTGTATATGTATAACTGAACCACTTTGCTGTACATCTGAAATAAACACAGTATTATAAATCAACTATATTCCAATAAAATTAAAAAAAAGTTTAAATAAAAAGTCTTAAAAAAGCTAAAAGCCAAGGCTTTTGAGCTCTATCTTATAAATAAAAAAACGGCATATTAAAGTATGTAGAAGAATGAAAATAAGAAAAAAATAGACTCTTGAGAGTCCCTGAGGCAGCAAGTAGTGGAGCCCCCAAAAATAAAATCTGCCACTGTTTGCATGTTTCCCCATCTATTTGCCATGGAGTGATGGGACAGATGCCATGATCTTAGTCTTCTGAATGTTGAGTTTTAAGCCAACATTTTAACTCTCCTCTTTCACTTTCATCAAGAGGATCTTTAGTTCTTCTTCACTTTCTGCCATAAGGGTTGTGCCATCTGCATATCTGAGGTTATTGATATTTCTCCCGGCAATCATGATTCCAGCTGTGCTTCATCCAGTCCAGCATTTCACATGTTATACTCATCATATAAGTTAAAAAAGGAGCGTGACAATATAAAACCTTGATGTACTCCTGTCCCTATTTGGAACCAGTCTGCTGTTTCATGTCCAGTTCTAACTGTTGCTTCTTGAACAGCATACAGATTTCTCAGGAGGCAGGTAAGATGGTCTGGTATTCCCATTTCTTTCAGAATTTTCCAGTTTGTCATGATCCACACAGCCCCGGCTGATCCAGGGTATTCGAAGGAGAGACGGCGGTAGGCGAAGATCAGGAAACAATTGCTTAATTAAATGTTAATTAAGGATATAAAGAGTAATAGAATGAGGATAGCTCAGTGAGGAAATTCAGTGTAGAAAAGAGGCTGAATAATTCAGCCAGAAGGTAAGAGAAAGAATGACATGGTGAGACCAAGTTTCGGTGAACAAGGCCCGCACTTTACTTTCCAAAGTAGTTTTTATACCTTAAGTTATGCATAGAGGATAATGGGGGAAGGGGTAGAGTCATGCAGCAAGCCAGGCTTTCTTCCTGCAGACTTATCATATGCAAAAGCTTAGGTGATTTGCATCATCTTCTGGCCCAGAGGCCTGTTAACATTTTAAGACCCTTTCTTCACAAAACTTATTTTTCTCTAAAGGTGATAAGTCAAGTGCCACCCTCCAAAAGCATTAGATAAAGTTGCATTCCTACAGAGCAAAGGTGTGGTGGGCTATAACAAGAAAAAGAATTAACTCAAGGGTCCCAGGTTACAAACATTAAAGCTACTACTTACACCAATTATATTAATCAATACACTGCCAGGGACACAGCAGGTAAGGGATATGGAAACTTAGCAGCAAACATTGGCCCAACAAGTGAAAATCCCTTCACCAATACAATTTCTAATCAATCTTTTAACTACTCAAAAGAATCTGTGTTTAGACAGTTTAGAACACCTCCTGCCTCTCACAGTTGGGAGGCTCTGAACAATCACATGTGGCTGGAAAAACCTATTCAGGCAGGCTAGAGGATTTCCAAAGGAGTTTGTAGGTTAAACACTGTCACACCCAGGAATTATTAACTGGAACTGTAAGCTAACTCTTTTTTCAGAGAGAGGTAGTGGGGGACAGCCCCCCGTAAAGTCAGAGGTGTAGGTGAAAGCACAAAGCAGAAAGTAGGCAGACTCTGGTTTTGGGGCTAGATGCTCGAGAATTTCCAAGGGGACTCCTGAAGCTCGATCCCGCCTTTGAGTATGCCTACCCTCCTTCCTCATGACCTTTGTCATGGGCAGGGTTCATCACACTGGCTCCCGGCAGTGATAGAATTCCAGTTGAGCTATTCCAGATCCTGAAAGATGATGCTGTGGAAAGTGCTGCACTCAATATGCAATATGCAATATGCACTCAATATGCAATATGCCGGCTCCCGGCAGCTTTGGTGTTGTCAGTAAAGCAGATGCTTTTCTGGAACTCTTGCTTTTTCTGCAATCCAACAGATGTTGGCAATTTGATCTCTAGTTCCTCTGCCTTTTCTAAAACCAGCTTGAATATCTGGAAGTTCACAGTTCACATACTATTGAAGCCTGGCTTGGAGAATTTTGAGCATTACTTTGGTAGCATATGAGAAGAGTGCAATTGTGTGGTAGTTTGAACATTCCTTGACATTGCCTTTCTTTGGGATTGGAATGAAAACTGACCTTTTCCTATGGCCGCTGCTGAATTTTCTAAATCTGCTGGCATATTGAGTGCAGCACTTTCACAGCATCATCTTCTAGGATTTGAAATAGCTCTACTGGAATTTGATCACCTCTACTAGCTTTGTTTTAGTGATGCTTCCTAAGGACCACTTGATTTCACATTCCAGGATGTCTGGCTTTAAGTGAGTGATCACACCATTGTTTTTATCTAGGTCATGAAGATCTTTTTTGTATAGTTCGTCTGTGTATGCTTCCACTTCTTCTTTTTTTTTTTTTTTTTTTTTAAAGGGCATGAATGCATTTATTTCAGGATAAAATTTGGAGGTTTTTATTTATTTTTTTTTTATTTTATTTTATTTTTAAACTTTACATAATTGTATTAGTTTTGCCAAATTCTTTTTAATATCTTCTGCTTCTGTTAGGTCCATACCATTTCTGTCCTTTATTGTGCCCATCTTTGCATGAAATGTTCCCTTGGTATCACTAATTTTCTTCAAGAGATCTCTTGTCTTTACCATTCTATCGCTTTCCTCTATTCTTTGCATTGATCACTGAGCAAAGCCTTCTTATCTCTTCTTACTTTCCTTTGGAACTCTGCATTCAAATGGATATTATATTTCCTTTTCTCCTTTGCCTTTAGCTTTTCTTCTTTTCTCAGCTATTTGTAAGACCTCCTCAGAAAACATTTTGCCTTTTTGCATTTCTTTTTCTTGGGGATGTTCTTGATTAATGCCTCCTGTACAATGTCATGAACTTCTGTCTTTAGTTCTTCAGGCACTCTATCAGATCTAATCTTTTGAATCTATTTGTCACTTTTATTGTATAATCATAAAGGATTTGATTTGGGTCATAGCTGAATGGTCTAGGGGTTTTCCCTACTTTCTTCAATTTAAGTCTGAATTTGGCAATGAGGAGTTCATGATCTGAGCCACAGTCAGCTCCCCATCTTGGTTTTGCTGATTGTATAGAACTTCTCCATCTTTGGCTGCAAAGCATATAATCAATCTGATTTCAGTATTGACCATCTGGTGATGTCCATGTATACAGTTTTCTCTTGTGTTGTTGTGTTGTTTTATTTTATTTTATTGTTTTGGCCATACCATGCAGCTTGTGGGATCTTAGTTTTCCTACCAGCAATTGAACCCAGGCACACAACAGTGAAAGCACCAAGTCCTGACCATTGGACCACCAGAGAATTTCCTGAATACATAATTTTTTAATTTTCCACAGAAAAGACTTTAAGTCTAGAGGGCTTCACAAAAATATTTTGCAGAAAAGTTTTACCAAACTTTTCCAGAGTACATGAGTCCAGCATTATCATGATATAAAAACCAGATAAAGACATTAAAAGAAGGAAAAATTACAAATGTAACTGCCTTGGGATATTAAACAACATACCAATGAACTGAATCTAGCAATATAAAAAAGATAATACTCCACAATCTAACTTGACTGGGCAAGTCCAAAATGCTCAGGTTTGGCGGTTACAAAGGACAGACTGGAACCCTTGGGTAGGAGCTGATGCTGTTCTCCGCAAGCAGAATTTCTTTTCACTTCAGGGAAGGCTTAGTTCTTAAAGCCTTACAACTGACTGAACTGTGCCCACTGGACTATGTAGGATAATTGTTCCTACTTAAAATCAACTGATAATGGGCTTCAATCACATCTACAAAATACCTACAAAGCAACACACAGATCACTTTTTGATTGAATAACTGAGGAATGTAGTCTGGTCAAGCTGACACTTTAAAGTGGCCATTAAAAATGGAAATATTTCCCATGTATTTTCTTGAGGCTACATAATTCTGATACAAAAAGCTGACAAAATA
Organism: Bos indicus x Bos taurus; assembly: GCF_003369695.1. Lineage (NCBI taxonomy): Eukaryota > Metazoa > Chordata > Mammalia > Artiodactyla > Bovidae > Bos > Bos indicus x Bos taurus. The sequence goes on along the minus strand of NC_040087.1, from coordinate 71,050,337 downwards.
TTTTAAAAAGCTAATTATAGACCAATATCCTTCATGAACAACAGATACAAAAATTCTTGACAAACTACATACAGCAATATATAAAAGCAACGCTACATTACAACCAAGTAAACTCTATTCCAGGAATGTTAAGTTTAACTTTTTCAATCTGACAACAGATACCTATCTACAAAATTGGAATTAATATTATTTGTAATGAAAAAATATATTGAAAGATTTTGCCCTAAGAGTACAAGATTAACTGATCTAACCCAAATATCTTCAACACTAACTGGAAACTCCAGACACAAGAAGTCAAGAAAAGGAAATAAAAGTCATAAGTATTGGAAATGAAGATACAAAACTGTCATTATTACAGCTGACATGACTGTATATGGACAAAATCCTACAGAACTAAAAAAAACAAAAACAAAAAAACAAACTACTGCCATCAACTCCAGGCAATGCAAAGTTAATTCACACATAAATCAACTATATTTCTATAGACTAACAACCAGCAAGTTTATAATGGCATCAGAAACAAGCCTTCTCTAGTGGTCCAAGTAGTTAAGAATCCATCTGCCAATGCAGGAAACACGGGTTCTATCCCTGGGAAGAATCCACATGTTCAGAGAAGCTGAGCCCATGTGCCACAGCTACTGAAGCCCATGCACCCTACAGCCCGTGTTTTTCTTTTTCTTTAACCTTATATATTTTTAATTTTTTAATTATTATTATTTTTTTTACTTTACAATATTGTATTGGTTTTGCCATACATCAATATGCATCCTCCACACGTATACACGTGTTCCCTATTCTGAACCCCCCTCCCACCTCCAGCCCATGTTTTTCAACAGGAAAAGCCACCAGAATGAGAAGCCCACCCACAGCAACTAGTCACCCACTCTCCCCGCAACTAAAGAAAGCCCACCAGTAGCAAAGGCACAGTGCATCCAAAAATAAATAAAAAATTTTAAAAACAATCTAATAACACCATGAATAAATTTAACCAGAGAAGTGTAAGATGTCTATACTAAAAATTACAACATATTTCTAAAATTAAAAAAGACCTAAATAAGCAGAGAAAGATACATATTCATAATTGCAGGTCCAATATTGTTAAGACTCAGACTTCTCAAATAACCTATGGCTAAAAGGAAATATTGATAAAATTTTCAGCAGGCTTTTATTTAAAAGCAAATTGGAAGGCTTCTAACATTTATACATAAAAGTAAAGGATACAAAATGACCAAATTAACCTTGACAAAGAAGTACAAAGTTAGATAATTTAAACTATGGGTTTCATCTCTTTTTAAAATGTACAGTAATTAAGAATGCAGTATTGGTATAAGGATCTAAATATTGGTACAAACTGAAACTTTTGAGGAACAAAATAAATTATACAGATGCAGATTATCTTATTTCAATGCATAAAAGTCTTTAACAAATGTGTCCAGAATAATTGGAAAAAATAAACTTCAACCACTAATTAGTCTTTCACATACAAAAAATAGTGCAAGATGCATCAATATCTAAAAAGGTAGAACATAGAAAAGTATCTTCACACTCCTAAGAACGTGCAAAGATTTCTTAGGATACAAAAACATCAACTACAAAAGAAAAGAAAAAAAAAGGTAAACATTAGACGTGATCAAAATTAAACCTTGATCTCTACTAAGGACAAGCCACTGACTGGAAGAAAATATCCACAAAGCACTAGTATTACATATATATTAAAAATAAACATCCCTAAGGGGGATTTGAGGAAGGGGTTGGGGAAGGGATCAGCACCCACAGATCTCAAAATGACAAAGTCATTGTTCAGTGGGAGAGGCTGGAATACTCTCTACACACTTTCCCTGACATCTCCACACAATGAAATATAAGTGTCAGTGGTGCTGAGACAAGTAAAGTCTGCAAAAGCAAGTGACCCATAATAACATATTACACTGAGTCTCAGGCTTCGTTCACAATATCCAGATGCACTGGCCTGTTCTTTTGTGCTCCTCTCTCTGGAAAGAAATGACTGAGGACACCTCCTTCACATCTTCTTTTTCTTGGGCATTTTCACTTCATAAAACTTCAGTCAGTGAGTTCTACGTGTGCTGAGGAGGTAATGACACAGACCCTGGTGGTCTCACCACTGGTTGCTCAAGAGGCCTCAGAATAAGCCCTTTGTGTCCACGGAAGGATGTGAAGAGTCAGTTGAGCTCTGCCAAGCTGCTGATTTTTTTTTTTTTTTTTTTCCCTGAATGAGGGGTGTGTGGGAAATAAGCATTTTAGAACTTAGTTTTCCTCAATAAATTACAGTATTTTGCTGAGAGCAGCTGTGTGCAAGTTCACACACTCAGAACAGTCCCAAACTTTTTTTTGAAAACTAAAATGCCTAAACTTAAAATGCCTAGGTTTAGGCATTTTAACTTCCACATCTCACCTTCAATTTCACTTATTTAGCAATAGGAAGACTCCTTGGAGATGATGATTTCAATGACAAGAATTATAGATAATTGAGATCCTTATTCAGTGCTATTTGGGACTTTGGCAAATTGTATGAAAATTACATTGCTCTGAAATAGTTAATGCTCAGTGGTCTGTCTTGAAAACAACTGATTTTTATTCTGTGAGTCTACCGAAGAAAGCGTCCATTAAAATCTTTAAGGATTACAAACTTAGAATCTGTGTGATACAAACTCATGAGATGATATTTATGGGCCTGGAAACTGTCTCTGAAAATAACTTTAATGCAGCATAATGCCATTTTGCCAAAGGCAAAAGGAGACGAGGGCAGTAGAGAATGAGATGGCTGATGGCATCACCGATTCAATGGACATGAATTTGGGCAAACTCTGGGAGATAGTGAGGGACAGGAAGGTCTGGCGTGCTGCAGTCTATGGGGTGGCAAAGGGTCAAACATGACTTAGCAACTGAACAACGACAAATGCCACTGTCATCAGACTATTTCTCTTACCTAAAACACACATGGTATTTTTAAAATTAGGTATCCATTACTTAGTGTTCAACATGCATTTAGATGTTATGTGAAAAATATTAAAATGTCTTCATTTTTATCTGCACAACAAACCTTAGGAAGCGAGTATTATTTTCTCCATTTTACAGAAAGGAGAGTGGGGCAGCTTTGTGGGGGTAGAGATGGTAAGAGGGAGAGCTGGGACTGGGGCTTGGAAACGGAGACTGCGGGGCTCTGCACTGCCACAATTTAAAGCTGTTGACATCATGAATGATTATCAGGTGCAATCACACCACATAAGTTGATTTTTTATGCTGTTTTACTTCATCCTTAGAAATAGTGAACAGCTCCAATTTTCCCAACAACTCTAATGGGACTGAACGGGAAACCTATCTGGTAGCTGTCAGTGTACAGGATGGTGCACAAACTCATGATCGCCCTCTGTTGGGAGGTGGTCTCTGAGTTACATCGTCTTAGTGGATGGATTGTCCCGCAGTGTGGACCACTACACAGTATCCAGGCTTTTCATTAGCCACACTTGGTATCACTATTACAAAATATTAAATAAATTATCTGAGATTCCATTTATGAAATCTCTCATTTATGAAATGAGAAGGAATTAGATGAGGAAAAGAAGTAATACATACTTTAGAAGTAAATACATACTTGAAGTAATAAAAATAAAAATGATCAAGAATTTTCCAAGGTTTAGCAAATACACCAAGGATGAGCAGAACCATCAAAAATGAGTTTGAACACAGTTGGCTCTAAACAAAAGTGAGCAACACCATTCCAAGCCTTTCCCTTCCCCCCTCTCAGCTGGACAGACAGAAAGACTGGGTCCCACACAGGAACTCTGATTCTACCAGCATCTCATGCCCCACCATCCACAGAAGCCTTTTCCTCTCATCTGGGATCAAAGGTCACCTCCTAGAAGCTCTGGCTACCCCTGGACTAGGTTCCTTTACTGCCTCCAGCCCCCACATGTAATTTGCCTTCCAAGACTTCCTCCACAGAGCTCCCACAATTAGGATTCCAAAGCCATCAAGGGTTGAGTCTCTGAATGTCTTCCTTCCCTGGGGGACTGGAGGAGACCCATAAGGACAGGGCTTCATGCCTGACTCACTCCTGTATCTCAGGGCCTCAACTCTAATCCCTGTTTGTTGAAGAGAAGGAGGGAAGAGAGGGAAAAAACCACCCATCATCGCTCATACTCCCCTCTCAGAAACTAAAATCTCAAACAACCAGCAACATCTCCTCAGACCCTACATCCAGATGGGCCTCTCTTCTGATTTATTCAAACTCCTTCCAGGAGTAGCCTGTTTTCACCTCAACTCCCTCCATGCCTCCTGGATTTGCAGCCCTTTGCTCTCTAACTCCTCCCATCTGAAACCTGCTCCTCAGGTCACCAGACACCTCCTGATTTCAAATCAATCAACAAGTTTCCATGGACTCACCTTCTCGTTTGCACTAAACAGACCTGTCTTCCTCAGGTCTCCACTGTATCTCCTCCTCTCATCCTTGCTGTTCATTATGTGTCTTCTGTACTTCCCTTCTCTCTCTGCTTCTCTCTGAATATCAAGCCTTCCCTAAGCTTCTGATCTTGGCTCCTAAACTCCTTCCCTCTCTCTTGGCAATATTATCCACCTTCGGAGATTTAACTACTTGCTCAGTGAAGAATACATAAGCTCCATGCTCATCCCAGGCCTCTCTATCAAAGAGCAGACTCTTACTTCTAATGAACTACAGGATGCCTCCACCAAACTTCAAGATAATTGAACTACAAGTGGTAGAGTAGGGAATGGAAATCGCCTAGACTAGAATTTTCTCTCCTCTTTAATGAGAATATTTCCTACTGAAATCAGGTAGCATCTATCCCTGTCCCTCTATATGCCAGGCAAAATATGTGACAAATTTTGATTATGAGGTCTAACGAACCATATGCTAAGCACACAGTGGAAACCCAACCTTGGCCTAGCTTACTGTAGCAAAGAAACAGAACCTTTCACAAAATCCTTTCAAAGGAATTCATAATCACTGTCAAAACATGACACTGTTTTCAGGGAAAATTTTTCTGGGGATAAATTATGTAGCTAAACCCAGCAGGGCACATTTATAAAATAAGTCTGCAAAAGAGAAGAAAACAACTGGACATCTTCGCAGGAAAAGCCCTCTGCCTCCGAGTCTCAGCTTAGTTCTCACTGGTAACAGTGGAAGTCTTGCCCACTGACTGCACTGTCTGTAGGACACTGTTGCACTGTTCATTGCTGCATTTCTGTGTGCAGCTTTGGACACATGTATTTCATTTCCAAAATTAACACTTGGAAAGAAAAAGTAAATTCCCCACAGGCTTAATCACTGATAAGTAGACAGAATAACAGAAAAAAAAGAAAAACAAATACACTCCATAAAAGCAACAACACTGAATATGACAATGAGAGCTGAGATGACCTAACATCATTCCTTAGACTCTCAAGTTCACAGACAAACAGGCTGGGTAGAAGGGATTTCTGTAAGTCTTTGTCTCTCTTTCTTTTTTAAGAACTACAAGTGGTAGATAAGGAAATGGCAACCTTAGAAGGAAATGGCAACCCACTCCAGTATTCTTGCCTGGAGAATCCCAGGGACAGGGGAGCCTGGTGGGCTCCCTATGGGGTCACACAGAGTCGGACATGACTGAAGCAACTTAGCAGCAGCTTAGCAGCAAGACAGAGTAATCAGCTTACGGAAAGCAAAACTGCCTACAAAACCAAAAAACATTTTCTGAGATGACTTTGGTCCTGTAATCAAATTACTGGCTTAAAGCCTTTGTATCTTCAATAAGCGCTCTCTATTGTCCTTTTTGGACTTCCCAGGTGGCTTAGTGGTAAGAATCTACCTGCAATGAAGGAGACGCCAGAGACACAAGCTTGATCTCTGGGTCAGGAATATCCCCTGAACAAGGAAATGGCAACCCACTCTAGTATTCTTGCCTGAGAAATCCCATGGATGGAGAAGCCTGGCAAGCTGCAATCTATGCAGTCACAAAAGAGCCGTACACAACTTAGTGACTAACAACAACATTGTCCTTGTTAAAGTATTATTCTCACCTTATTTTTACCCAATCTTTGCTTTGTAAGTAACCACACATGGCTTTATCCAAATTAAATGCTGCACTAAATATTTGTCCTCTGTGGTAATACAATGCATAGTGCTCGTGCTCAGTTGCTCAGTACGGCTCTTGCAGCCCCCTGGACTGTAGCCCGCCAGGCGACTCTATCTGTGGAATTTTCTAGGCAAGAATACTGAAGTGGATCACCATTCCCTTCTCCAGGACATCTTCTAACTCAGGGATCAAATCCATATTTCTTGCATCTCCTGCATTGGCAAGTGAATTCTTTACCACTAAGCCAGCTGGGAAGCCCAATACAAAGCATAATTTAGTTAATCTAGGCTATCTTTCCATGAGAGGTGATTATTTCTATATTATGAAATGCACTTACAGTAAAGGAAATCCACGCCAGACACCTGGAAGGCAGAGGGAGAACCACTTACCCAGCATGCTGCTGTTCAGAACAACCTTGACGTGACTGTGTAGCCACTCCCACCCCAGGTGTTTCTCATGTTAACTCGGCCTTCCCATCACAACTGCACCTTTCTCTCACAAACATGACCTTTACTGAAGATAACAGGATGCATTGCCAGGCTGAAAGACCATCCTTAGCCCCTGTGAGAAGGCCTTGAGAAACAGGCACCCTGCTATTCCCTGTGAAAACTCTGACAGGACTGTTATGTTACCTGGATGAAATCTTGAAATATCAGAGGCAGCAAGTCATCCATATGCCCAATGTCTTTGGAGAAACGATTTAAAATTCTTCCTGCAAGAACAGGATATGAGAAATAGCTCATTTCCTCAGATAGAAGCTTTAAGAGAAACAATTCATGAACAAATCAAAACAATAATTTTGAAGAATATATATTTAGGAACTTCCTTGGTGGTACAGTGTCTCCAGTGCAGGGGACATGTGTTCAATCCCTGGTCCGGGAAGATTCCACATGCTGCAGAGCAGCTAAGCCTGTGTGCCACAACTACTGAAGCCCATATGCCTAGAGCCTGAGCTCTGCAACAGAAAAAGTGACCACAGTGTGAAGCCCAGGCACTGCAATGAGGAGTAACCCTTGCTCACTGTAACTAGAGAAAGCCCACATGCACCAACAAAGACCCAATGCAACTAAAAATAAATAAATAAATCTTAAAAAAAATAAGGTACATGTATTAAATACTTTCTGGAGAAGGAAAAGGCAACCCACTCCATTTTTCTTGCCTGGAGAATCCCCAGGGACAGCAGAGCTGGCGGGCCACAGTCCATGGGCTCATGAAGAGTTGGACACGACTGAGTGACTAAGCACCATTAAATATTTAATGCATTGGGCTTCCCTAGGGGCTCAGTGCTAAAGAATTTGCCTGCCAATGCTGGAGACATAAGAAACAGGGGTTCAATCCCAAGGTCAGGAAGATCCCCTGGAGGAAGAAATGGCAACCCACTCCAGTATTCTTTCCTGGGAAATCCCATGGACAGAGTAGCCTGGCAGGCTACAGTTCATAGGACTACAAAAGAGTCAGACATGACTAGCAGTAAAACAAGAACAAATTTAATATATTACAAATTCATATGAAATAAGCCAATGTCAGTGGTAAAAAGAAAGACAAAATAGGATGATACCTAAAGAGAAACAAAAATACCACCAAATGGCAGTGGTTGGGGAATTGAAATTGAGCCCTGATTTTTAAAAGAATGGGGGAATCTTGTGGCAGTGTCAGGAAGGGTTGGTGGATTTGAGAATTTCCCTCCCTTTAGATCCATCCTATCTAAGACTCACTCCAAGAGCTAAACTGGCAAACAAACAGTTGCAAAACACCTAAGTTAATCCTAACTGTCACACCAATTGGGCTTTAATTATCAAGATTAATTTCCCCAAGTGATACTCTTTAAATCAACAAAATTATAACCTCTCTGTAATTTTTTTTTTCCCTCCAGATGGCTCACAGCACCTCACATTTTGGAAAATTATGGATTGTGGCCATTTCCCAGCTGTGAGTTTACTAGTCGGGTAATAAGTCGTTATTTTCAGAGGAGTACTGGGTGTGAAAAGCACAGACTTGTGAATAAGCATCTAAGAAGACCAACGGGATGTAGACAGGAAAACAGAAATATTACTAAATGACTAAGATTGATTTTATTTCCCTTCTCATAATCCACAATAATAGTATATCCTTAAGGCTGCAGGATAAAATATGGGAATTTCTGGTAAATATCTGGTATAAACTAAAAATGTCACTTGTCACATCAGTAAACAAAGGATGCTGCAGCCACCCCTGAAAGGGTGCTCCCTGAGGAGACTCAGGATGAGAAAAACGGGACACTGGTCCCAGACAGGGGAGGTGCACATCAAAGGAACTATAACAGGGAGGAGCCAATTTTGACTCCATGCTGGATCTGTTTCTTTGACCATTGCTATTCATTGCTTTTGTCAAGTAAACCTGCCCCTCTGCATGAAGGTTAAAGTGGCTTTTTTTCAGGTCGCAGGGAGACAATCTGACCCTCACCAACTGTGAATGGATGCAGAAAAGACAAAATGAACAAATACCCTCTTATTGTACAAGATAAATGGCCTTTTGACGTTATTTCCCTGCCTCCTCTCCTCTCTGTTCTATAAAAGAACCAGGCATCCAGACCCAAATAAGATGGTTATTTTGACACATTAGTCTACCATCTTCTCAGTCTGCCGGGTTTTCAAATAAAGTCATTATTCTTTGCCTTAACACATTGTCTGTAAGATTTACCAGCCTTGTGAGGCAAGCAGAGTAAGCTTGAACTTGGTAACAAGTAATACCAAATAATACCTCTGTGTGGTTTTCTCTTCATGCCATCATATATCACAAAGTCCATATAAACAATCTATTACAAATTCTACTTTTGAAAATAAACACAGGGAAGAGTTCAATATAATACACTGCTAAAAGAGTAAATAACTGATGCCCCTAAACCTTTGAGCCTATCTTTGCAGTACTTATTTGCGCTTCTATTTTCTTGAAGCAATGAAGTTCTGATGATAGATGCAGGAGGGGAAGACAAGATACACACTGTGTATGCCTGCTGCTCTTGGATTAGTGACCTTAAAGGTTTAAACTTTGTTCCAAATCCTTGAATAATAAATCAGAATCTGGAGATGCCTACAGGTCATCGAGATCCTGGTTAAAAATGGTCACAAACTCAGTCCCACTCGATGCTCCCAAAATTACAACTGCAGTTTTCATATTAACAGGAAAAGTAGAGCAACATTATAGCCATAATAGCAAAGACTCTTCCAATCACTTCCTCACTCTGGCTTCATAATAAGATGAAATCTGTGTGTGCCTCTACAGTTTACCATCTTGTGCTCCTCATAATGCCTGAACTAAAGAACGTGTGTTTAAAAAGTTGACTTAAAACTCAATTCATAAAACTAAGATCATGGCATCTCGTCCTGCCACTTCATGGCAAAGAGATGGGGAAACAATGGAAACAGTAACAGACTATTTTGGGGGGCTCCCAAAATCACTTCAGATGGTGACTGAAGCCATGACATTAAAAGATGATTGCCCCTTGGAAGAAAAGCTATTACCAACCTAGATAGCATATTAAAAAGCAGAGACATCACTTTGCCAACAAAGGCCCATCTAGTCAAAGTTATGGTTTTTCCAGTAATCACGTGTGGCTACTATACATGGACTATAAAGAAAGCTGAGCACTGAAGAATTGATGCTTTTGAACTGTGGTGTTGGAGAAGACTCTTGAGAGTCCCTTGGACTGCAAGGAGATCTAACAAGTACATCCTAAAAGAAATCAGTTCTGAATATTCAGGAAGGACGGATGCTGAAGCTGAAACTCCAATACTTTGGCCACCTGATACGAAGAACCGACTCATTGGAAAAGACCCTGATGCTGGGAAAGACTGAAGGCAGGAGGAGAAGGGGATGACAGAGGATGAGATGGTTGGATGGCATCACTGACTCGATGGACATGTATTTGAGTAAGCTCTGGGAGTTGGACAGGGAAGATAGACAGGGAAGCCAGTCCATGGGGTTGCAAACAGTTGAATATGCCTGAGTGACTGAACTGAACTGTTGAATAAATCTGTTGAATAAAGATGCTTCCCTAAACAGTCTTATTTAATCCTCACAACAGTCTTGTGAAACAGGAAGGGCAGCAGTCATTCCCATTTCACAGGAGAGACGTTCCCAGACACCATGTCGACATTCTCACTGAGGTTCATTAGGCATTGAGCCTGTCCTAAGTGCTGTGAATGTATTAACCTGCTTAATGGCCACAACATCAAGATACTATAAACAATATCCTCATTTTATAGGTAAGAAAACTGAGATACAGAGAAATTAAATAACTAGCTATTACTATTAGTAATTAGCACTGGGACTGTACCCAGGAATTTGGCTCCTGAGTCCATACTTATAATCATGACAACATCCTGCCTGGAGATTTTCCTGCCCAGTAGTATCTACCTACTTTGGCCTTGATCGCAAAGCTAGCTGATGGCCAGGCCAAGGCTACTGTCCTCCCTCCAGTCACATCCCTGCCTCATCAGGCCCTGCCAATCATCACCTGCAGAAACAAAGCCACCCTGGGCCTCAGCACAAATCTAACCAACTGAACAGAGTGGCATGTGTGCTGATGAACTACTTCTTCATAGAAACCCAGGTCAGGAGGCTACCTTCCAAACAAAGCAAGACAGATCAAAGGCCTCAGGGTGGAGGAAGCAACCACTGGGAAACCTTTAGGGACACTCTTACTTAATACTGAAGATCCACCTGCTATATAAGACAAGACATCTTTAATGTAACCACAAGGCCATTGTAAAACTAGAGTTCATTTTATTGAAGAGGACTGTTTACATATTTCACTGATCTTGTATTTTAATTAATTTTACATTACCATTTAGGTAAAACTCAAAATATGAGCACATATCAGAGGTCTGTAGTCCCAGAAATGGATGGACAATGAAAGAGAGAAACATACAGCCTGTCTTCTGTAGAGACATTCCTGGAAGAAGGTATTTCCTAGTTAGCTTAACACTATGTAACACAGCCAACGTTTCAAAACTAGTCAAAAACATATTTCAACACGTTTTCATCATCTGTTGGATGTTTCAAATGCCACATGACAAATGGACTCCTAAATCATCCTGTAAAGTAAACATTCATGTATTTTTACAGATATGAATGCTGCTGCTAAGTCACTTCAGTCGTGTCCAACTCTGTGCGACCCCATAGATGGCAGCCCACCAGGCTCCCCCATCTCTGGGATTCTCCAGGCAAGAACACTGGAGTGGGTTGCCATTTCCTTCTCCAATGCATGAAAGTGAAAAGTGAAAGTGAAGTCGCTCAGTTGTGTCTGACTCTTAGCGACTCCATGGACTGCAGCCCACCAGGCCCCTCCATCCATGGGATTTTCCAGGCAAGAGTACTAGAGCGGGGTGCCATTGCCTTCTCCACAGATATGAATAAATTGGAATAAAAGCTTATATGTTCCTATATTCACATTTTCTCTGGTAGGAAAAATTACCAATGAAACTCTTTGTAGAAAATGAATAAACATACACAGTGATTTTCTTCCAAGCATCTCTTCCATTTTCAAATATGAAAATGTAATCAGGCACTAAGTGTGTTAACAAGACATATTCACTAAGAAACTTGAGTGTCTGACTTACCTATTGGATTTCTATGGAAGAACAATACCGGAGCTCTTAAAATGGTCTCCAACATTTTGTTGTGCAAAGTTTGTGAAGAATTAACAAGGATGTAGAATATCAACAGAGACTTTGTGATGCCAAAAAGGACAGTAGACACAGTTAACCCTGAAATAAAGAAACATCACTTAGCACAAGATCTCATCTTATCCTCAATCATGCTAAAGCACAGCAGGCAGTTTAAAAAGATACTGTGTATTTCATTCTATAAATAAAAATTTTATAGATATTTACATATATAGAATATAGAAACATGGGGGGAAAATGTGTAAACTGCAGTTTCATTCTAGGCTTGCCTAATTCAGTTACAAGTTCTAATAAAACTTAAAATAAAGATAATTATACAAGTAGCTAATCTTCCTTTCTCCATATTTCAAATCTCATTATTTACATGTCCCATAATCTAAAAGTAAGGTATGCTTTGGTGAAAGTGAACATGTTAGGTGCTCAGTCGTGTCATACTCTTTCAAAGTCCATGGACTGTGGACCCCAGGTTTCTCTATCCATGGAATTCTCCAGGCAATTCTCTATCCATGGAATTCTCCAGGGAAGAATACTGGAATGGGTTGCCATTCCCTTCTCCAATACTTTGCTACCAGCACATGAATTAACAGGGAAAAGAAGAAATGATCTATCATTTCCTTGTAATTTACAAGGAAATTTACTCTACTGTATGGATCACAATAAACAGTGGAAATTTCTGAAAGAGATGGAAATACCAGAGCACCTGACCTGCCTCTTGAAAAACCTATATGCAGGTCAGGAAGCAACAGTTAGAACTGGACATGGTTTTCTATATATAGGCCTTTAGTTTCTTTAGGTAGATATATTCCTAAGTATTTCATTCTTTTCATTGCAATGGTGAATGGAATTATTTCCTTAATTTCTCTATTTTCTCATTATTAGTGTATAGGAATGCAAGGGATTTCTGTGTGTTGATTTTATATCCTGCAACTTTACTGCAGCACTGTTTATAATAGCCAGGACATGGAAGCAACCTAGATGTCCATCAGCAGATGAATGGATAAGAAAGCTGTGGTACATATACACAATGGAGTATTACTCAGCCATTAAAAAGAATACATTTGAACCAGTTCTAATGAGGTGGATGAAACTGGAGCCTATTATACAGAGTGAAGTAAGCCAGAAAGAAAAACACCAATAGAGTATACTAACACATATATATGGAATTTAGAAAGATGGTAACGACAACCCTGTATGCGAGACAGCAAAAGAGACACAGAGGTATAGAACAGTCTTTTGGATTCTGTGGGAGAGGGAGGGTGGGATGATTTGGGAGAATGGCATAAAAACATGTATAATATCATATAAGAAATGAATCGCCAGCCCAGGTTCGATGTAGGATACAGGAAGCTTGGGGCTGGTGCCCTGGGATGACCCAGAGGGATGGTATGGGGAGGGAGGTGGGAGGGGGGTTCAGGATGGGGAACACGTGTACAACTGTGGCAGATGCATGTTGATGTATGGCAAAACCAATACAATATTGTAAAGTGAAAATAATAATAATAATTAAAAAAATAAAGAAATAAAATTAAAAAAAAAAAAAAGAACTGGGCATGGAACAACAGACTGGTTCCAAATAGGGAAAGGAGTACGTCAAGGCTGTATATTGTCACCCAGCTTATTTAACTTATATGCAGAGTACATCATGAGAAACGCTGAGCTGGAAGAAGCACAAGCTGGAATCAAGATTGCCGGGACAAATATCAATTACCTCAGATATGCAGATAACACCACCCTTATGGCAGAAAGTGAAAAGAAACTAAAAAGCTTCTTGATGAAAGTGAAAGAGGAGAGTGAAAAATTTGGCTTAAAGCTCAACATTCAGACAATGAAGACCATGGCATCCGGTCCCATCACTTCATGGGAAACAGATGTGGAAACAGTGGAAACAGTGTCAGACTTTATTTTTGGGGGCTCCAAAATCACTGCAGATGGTGACTGCAGCCATGAAATTAAAAGACGCTTACTCCTTGGAAGAAAAGTTATGACCAACCTAGATAGCATATTCAAAAGCAGAGACATTACTTTGCCAACAAAGTTCTGTCTAGTCAAGGCTATGGTTTTTCCAGTGGTCATGTATGGATGTGAGACTTGGACTGTGAAGAAAGCTGAGTGCTGAAGAATTGATGCTTTTGAACTGTGGTGTTGAAGAAGACTCTTGAGAGTCCCTTGGACTGCAAGGAGATCCAACCAGTCCATTCTGAAGGAGATCAGCCCTGGGATTTCTTTAGAAGGAATGATGCTAAAGCTGAAATCCCAGTACTTTGGCCACCTCATGCGAAGAGTTGACTCATTGGAAAAGACTCTGATGCTGGGAGGGATTGGGGGCAAGAGGAGAAGGGGACGACAGAGGATGAGATGGCTGGATGGCATTACCAACTCGATGGACGTGAGTTTGAGTGAACTCCGGGAGTTGGTGATGGACAGGGAGGCCTGGCATGCTGTGATTCATGGGGTCGCAAAGAGTCAGACACAACTGAGTGACTGAACTGAACTGAACTGAGTAGCTTTTCAAGAACCTACTGTGTAGCACAGGGAACTCTACTTAATGCTCTGTGGCAACCTAAATGGGAAGGAAATCCAAAGAGAAGATACATGTTCAAGTAGTTCACTTAGATGTACAATAGAAACTAACACAACATTGGAAAGAAACTATAATAAAAATTAAAATATTAAAAATAAAGTAGCTACTTCTATTCCCATGTAGCTATAAAGAGTATGAAAAGACCATGTTAAGTTTCAAGTGGATAATCTCTTAAATAATTGAACTTCAAGAAAGTATAAAATATATTTTGACATGAGATAATCTAAACAAGATAATCTAATCTCTCACTATCTTATAGAACCCCAAAGGATTTGTAAATAACTATAATCATTTAAATTTATGTCTTATCATGACATAAATCAGTACTATGCATACACAAATTAAAAGAGCCTTCCAAACATCTCTTCAACTCACAATGCTATATAGAAAGGGGATAACTTTGGCAATATATATTCCATCAAGTATGTTTTTCTATTCAGCTGCCACATAAGTGTTATTTAAATTCTGAAAGCTGCTTAAATTCCTGAATTCCATCAACAGGTATTTGCCTTAGCCCACCATCCTATATGAATGTGTAACAGAATCCCTTTCTTCTTTAAGCCCTCATTGTCCACCAATTCAGAAGGTAAACAGCTGGTAGATTCAAGTGTCTTATCAAGTGATGGATAAAATAAATACCAAATTTCAATGAGAGGATTTTTACATAACTTACTCATTGTAGAAAGCTTGTACAAGCATTTCCTTTGAGGATATTTAAATTTTTACTTAATTAAAAAATTTATTGGGGTATAGTTGCTTTACAATGTTGTGTTAGTTTCTGCTGTTCAACAAAGCAAATCAGCTATATGTATACATATATCCCCTCCCTCTTAGACCTCCCTTCCCCCATCCCTCCCCTCTAGGTCATCGCAGAGCACTGAGCTGAGCACCCTGTGCTATACAGCAGCTTCCCACTAGCTACCTGTTTTACACATGGTAGTGTACATATGTCAGTCCTAATCTTCCCATTCATCTCCCTCACTATCCCACTCGCACTGAGTCCAAACATCTATTCTCTATATCTATGACTCTGTTTGTCCCCTGCAAAGAGGTTCACCCATACCATTTTTCTAGATTCCATGTTGTTCAGTCGCCAAGTTGTGTCCAACTGTTTGCAACCCCATGGACTGCAGCACGCCAGGCTTCCCTGTCCCTCATCATCTTGCCGAGTTTGCCCAAGTTGATGAATCAGTGGTGCCATCCAACCATCTCGTCCTCTGTCACCCTTTTCTCCTTCTGCCTTCAGCCTTTCCCAGAATCAGGGTCTTTTCCAGTGAGTCAGCAGTTTACCTCAGGAGGCCAAAGTATTGGAACTTCAGCTTCAGCATCAGTCCTTCCAATGAGTATTCAGGGTTGATTTCCTTTAAGATTGACTGGTTTGATCTCCCTACTGTCCGAGGGATGCTCAAGAGTCTTCTCCAGCACCACAGTTTGAAAGCATCAATTCTTTGGTGCTCAGGTTTCTTTATAGCCCAGCTCTCACATCCTTACATAACTACTGGAAAGACCATAGCCTTGAGTATATGGACCTTTGTCGGCAAAGTGATGTCTCTGCTTTTTAGCACACTATCTAGGTTTGTCATAACTTTCCTGCCAAGAGGCAATCTTCATCTAATTTCATGGCTACAGTCACCATCCGCAGTGATTTTAGAGCACGGGAAGAAGAAATATATCACTGCTCCCAGATTTTCCCCTTCTGTTTGCCATGAAGTGATGGGACTGGATGCCATGATCTTAGTTTCTTTAATATTCGGTTTTAAATTGGCTTTTTCACCCTCCTTCGTCACCATCATCAAGAGGCTCTTTAGTTCCTTTTTGCTTTCTGCCATTCGAGTGGTATCATCCACATATCTGTGGTTGATACTCTCCAGCAATCTTGACTTCAGCTTGTAACCTATCCAGCCCAGCATTCCACATGATGTGTTCTGTGTATAAGTTAAATAAACAGGGTGACAACAAACAGCCTTGTAATACACCTTTCTCAATCCTGAACCAATCAGTTGTCCCATACAGGGTTGTAATGGTTGCTTCTTGACCTGCATACAGGTTTCTCAGGAGGCAGGTTAAGATGGTCTGGTATTCCCATCTCTTTAAGAGTTTTCCACAGTTTGTTATGATCCACACAGTCAAAGGCTTTAGCTTAGCCAATGAAACAGAGGTAGATGTTGTTCTGAAATTCCCTTGCTTTCTCTATGATCCAGAAAATGTTGACAATTTGATCTCTGATTCCTCTGCCTTTTCTAAATGCAGGTTGAACATCTGGAAGTTCTCAGTTCACATAATGATGAAAACTAACTTAAATGATTTTGAGTATAATGTTACAAGCATGGGAGATGAGTGTAATTGTCTGGTGGACTGAACATTCTTTAGCATTGCCCTTCTTGGAAATTGGGATAAGGATTGATCTTTTCCAGTCTTATGGCCACTGCTGGGTTTTCCAAATTTGCGGACATATTGAGTGCAGCACTTTAAATCTTTTAGAATTTTAAATAGCTATGCTGGAATTCCATCACCTCCACTAGTTTTATAGGCAGCAGTGCTTCCTAAGACTCACTTGACATCACACTCCAGAATGTCTGGCTCTGAGTGACAGGCTACATCATCATGGTTATCCAGATCATTAAGATCTTTATTGTATAGTTCTGTGCATTCTTTTCATCTCTTCTTGATCTCTTCTGCTTTAATTAGGACTTAACCATTTCTGTCTTATATTGTGCCCGTCTTTGGATGAAATGTTCCTTTGATATTTCCAATTTTCTTGTAGAGATCTCTAGCCTTACCCTGTCTGTTGTTTTCCTCTATTTCTTTGTACTGTCCATTGATGAAGGCCTTTTGGTCTCTCCTTGCTATTCTCTGGAACTGCATTTAGTTCTAGGAAGTCTTCTAGGTTTCAAGGAACTGGTCAACTTCAGCTTCTTTGGCAAAGGTGGTTGGAACATAGACTTGGATTACTGAGATGTTGAATGGATTGATTGCCTTGGAAAGGAACCGAGGTCATTCTGTTATTTTAAGGTTGCACCCAAGAACTGCAGTTTGGACTCTTGTTGATTATGAGGGTTATTCCATTTCTTCTAAGCAATTCTTGCCCACAGTAGTAGATATAATGGTCATCTCAATTAAATTCACCCATTCCTGTCCATTTGAGTTCACTGATTCCTAAGATGTTGATGTTTACTCTTACTGTCTCCTGCTTGACCACATCCAATTTACCTTGATTCATGGATCTAACATTCAAGGTTCCTATGCAATACTGTTTTTTTTTTTCTTTATTTTTTTAAATTGTTTTTTACTTTGGTTGAAAAATATCATATCAAAAAAAAAAAAAGAAAAATATCGTATCAACTAAAATGCAATACTGTTCTTACAGCATCAGATTTTACTTTCACTAGCAGACACATCCACAACTGAACGCGTTTCCGCTGTGGCCCAGCCACTTCATCCTGTCTGGAGATATTAGTAGTTGTCTTCTGCTCTTTACCAGTAGCATATTGGACACCTTCTGACCTGGGGGGCTAATCTTTTGGTGTAATATCTTTTTGCCTCTTTATACAGTGCCTGGGTTTTTCTCATGGCTAGTACACTGGGGTAGTTTGCCACTCCCTCCTCCAATGCATCACATTTTATCAGAACTCTCGAATATGACCCATCAGTCTTAGGTGGCCCTACATGGCACATATCATAGCTCCATTGAGTTATACAAGCCCCTTCGCCATGATAAGGCAGTGATCCATGAAGAGGCTATATTTCATATATATGCATTAACACAAGTATTTTTTTTCTGTTTTTCTCTTTCTGACTTACTTTACTTTGTATGACAGACTCTACGTCTATCCATGTCTTGACAAATGATCCTATTCCATTCTTTTCTATGGATGAGTAATATTCCAGTGTACATGTGTGTTAGTTGCTCAGTCATATCTGACTCTTTGCAACCCCATGGACTGTAGCCTGCCAGGATCCTCTGTCCATGGAATTCTCCAAGCGTGAATACTGGAGTGGGTTACCATGCCCTTATCCAGGGATTCTTCCCAATTCAGGGATCAAATCCAGGTCTCCCTCATTGCAGGCAGATTCTTTACCATTTGAGCTACCCAGAAGCCCCTCTCCCCCAACCCAGTGTATATATGTACCATAAATGAGATGAAAAGACAGCCCTGAGAATAGGAGAAAAGAATTATAACTGACCAGGGATTAATCTTCACAATATACAAACAGCTCATGCAGCTTAATAAAAAAAAAAAAAAAAAAAAGACAAAAACAACCCAATCAAAGAATGGGTGGAAGACCTATATAGACCTTTCTCCAAAGAAGACATACGATAGCCAAGAGGCATATGAAAAGATGCTCAATATCATTATTAGAGAAATGCAGATCAAAACTATCAATCAGAATGGCCATCATAAAAAATGTACAAAAAATAAATGCTAGAGAAGGTGTGGAGAAAAGGGAACCTCCTTGCACTGTTAGTAGGAATGTAAATTGATACAGTCACTATGGAGAACAGTTTGGAGGTTCCTTAAAAAATTGAAAATAGAACTACCATATGACTCAGCAATCCCACTACTGCACATATACCTTGAGAAAACCATAATTCAAAAAGACACATGCACCCCAGTGTTCACAGCAACACTATTTACAAAAGCTAGGATATGGAAGCAAACTAAATGTCCATCAACAGATGAATGGATAAATAAGGCATTTAAAATTTTTGTTAAAGACATCCTTTAAATACTATATAATGCTATGCTATATGTATTCTAAATACTCTTGTCAATAGAGAGAGTCATGTTAATATTAGTTTGGCAAGCCAAATTTTAAATCAATCCCACAGTTGGGGAGGAGGTAACACTTAGTCTAAGGTTAAGAAAGAGAAAGAATCCTAATTCCAGACACTGGATTTCCCCTGCTTAGCTTCTCAAGTTATTAGTGAAGGTCAGGAGGTGAGCAGTGTGGTAAAGCGGAGCTTTGAATACCTGGAAGGGAATAATGTCTTTATTTGTGGCTCATGCTGACAAAGGATTTCATCTAGGATCGATAAAAGCCAGGGTTTATTCAGACAGAATTTGAATAACGGAAACAAAGGGTGAGGATACATTTCTAATCCCCTTGGCCATTCTTATAAGGATATAAGATTTAGCAAAAGTAACTATTACAATAGACAATAGCTACATATTTCTAGCCGTTGATTTTCTCAATATGCAATCATGGTTTAACTACCAAAATCCATTATGGAGCAAATTAAGAGTCTTCATTCAACCTCTTTTCTTTTGGTAGATCTTTAAAATAATTATTCTGATTAATTCACAGAGTAAATGTGGTTCAGACACTTAATTTGTTAAGACATTACTGAATTACTCTGGAAGCCCTCATTGCTCACACAGACTCATTGTAATATACATCTTAAACTCTGGAATTATAGAGCAGATGACTCAACTTTACCTGAATAAATTCCTAAGTACCAGTTCAGAACGAACACTACAACTTCATCTTCTTTTACTAATGCCCCAGAATATAGGTCACTTTGTAAATTCGCCCTATGGAACAGAAAATAAAAAATATTACACTATAGATACACATAGAATTTACACAAATATCACAAAAAATTACCTCAATTCAAGAAATGTATTTTATGCTGGAAAGTGTTTCCCAGCCCACAAGGCCCTGTGTATGTCTCCCTCTAAAAATTTGAATTGGGATTTTCAGTTTTCAAAATTATCTGTGAAGACAGACCTAGAAAATAAACTTTTAGTTGCTGAGGGGAAGGAGTGTTAGAGAGTTTGGATGCTCATGCACACGCTGCTCTATATAAAACAGATAACCAACAAGGGCTTACTGTACAGCACATGGAACTCTGCTCAATGTTATGTGGCAGCCTGGATGGGAGGGAAGTTTGGGGGAGAATGGATACTTGTATATGTATGGCTGCATCCCTTCACTGCTCAAATGAAACTATCACAATATTGTTGATTTGCCATAGCCCAGTACAATATTAAAAGTTTCAAAAAAGAAAAAAAAAATTGTCTGTGAAGAAGCTGCTGAAGGGAGGGACATGGGGAGAGACCACAGGGGGATCACACACCACCCGTAGGAACTTTCATTTTTCTTCAGGGAACCTATGTGAGGCTGAGAAGAGGAGACTGATCTAGCCCCATCTCTCCTCCTGACTCTGTGGGAAAGTGAGGCTTTCTTTGTGTAGATTTCACAGTGCTTTGGGTCAGACCAAGAATCACTCACCAGAATGCAAGCCACCAATCCTGCAGGACATAGGCAACCTGGAGCAGGAAACAGCAGTCACTCAGACATTGACATCACTGAGCCTCACACCCCGCTCACTAGGATGGGGGACAGAAAGGCTCCAGAACATGGAGACGGTCCTTCCAGCTCAGGTCTGTGCCAAGCCCCACGCCCCAGATGACCACAGGTCAAGGGAGGGCATCTTACACGTTAATATCTTTAAAAGAAACCCTCTTTTCCCTATAAGAGTTTGCTCCCCAAATATAATGTACTTCAATGTATATCCAAGTGGACTGCAAAAGGCAGTCATAACAGTACAAATGTTGGGATTTTTCAAAGCAAAAAGCTTGACAGGTACAGTGATGGTCAGTCCTGGGTGTCAGCTTGGCTGGGCCAGTCTCCAGTGATTCAACCAAACACCCATCCAGATGTTGCCATGAAGGTATTTTGTGGATGATGTTTCATCCATCATCAGAACTTCAGTAGAGGAGATCACCCTCAACACTACAATCGCCTCGTCCAGTCAAAGGCCTGAAGAACAAAACCTGAGGCTTCCTGGAGGAGGAAGAAATTCTGCCTCAAGACAGCAGGGTCAGCTCCTGCCTGAGGTTCCAGCCTGCAGGCCTGCCTTGCTGATTTCACATTCACCAAGCTAGATCCCACAATTGCATGAGCCAAGTTTTTGAGATAAATCTCATAATACACATATTTAAAAATAATTCTAAAATACAGTATAAGTAGTATGTAAATATAAAACTGAGTGCACAAACCAAAATAAACACCTTTACGTACCTGAGCTGCGATGTTTACTAGAATAAGGAAGATGATGACAAGCCAGTCAGTACCACCTGTGAAGTAATTCTTATAGGTCTTAAAACCAACTTTTCCTTCCAAGTGGTCCTCTAGAGGTAGTGTAACCTGTATATTCTCAGACTGGGAGGGGAAAAATGGCAGTGAGAGATGAAATTTCAAATAATGAACCCCAAATTTCAAGAGTTCAACAATGTCCTCCACTGCGAAGCTTTGGGAAACAGATGCATTTCATACACTGTTAGGAGTGCAGGATGGTCCATCTCCTATGGAGAAGGGTGTGGGAATATCTGGCCAAATCACATACGCTTTTACCCCTGGACCCAGCCATCCCACTTGTAGGAATGTATGAGAAATAATCAAAGGTCATTCACATGAGGTTATTAACCGTTGGGTGGCTTTGCTTAAACTAGATCATGACTCTGACACACAACAAAATCAATTAATGTATAAATGCAGAAACTTGCTCTAAAATAACACACAAACTGATATGGAGATAATGTATCCCTCTAGATGACTGTGTCATTCAGTGATAGAAACAGAAAACATACTTGGGGCTCAAAATACTAGCCAAATAGAGTAAACTGAGTTCACAGAGAGAGTTGGAGTAATATGAGTTTGGACAGCACATTGCAAGCATATGATCTGAATCTATTTGGTTCCTAAGTTTCAGAGAGTGATTCCTGAGTTTAGAAAGTGAACAGCTAATCCGAATACTTATCAGGATCATTCCAGGCTCCTGGACTTGGATATTGAGGGTTTGGCTATCAAGGGAATATGTTTTTAAGGGAGATCTAGTGCATTTCAGCATTTCTATCTGGAGGACTTAGAATGCATTATAGAGTCACAGAAGGCTAGAATGTCCTCGCCTCTATCCTGGTCACTGGGATTTAAGGTTGATAAGATGTGGTTCTCAGTCTTGAAAGGTAA
>NC_040087.1:70709500-70727524 GCF_003369695.1 Bos indicus x Bos taurus | reverse complement strand
TTCCAATCCCAAAGAAAGGCAATGCCAAAGAATGCTCAAACTACTGCACAATTGCACTAATCTCACACGCTAGTAAAGTAATGCTCAAAATTCTCCAAGCCAGGCTTCAGCAATATGTGAACCATGAACTTCCGGATGTTCAAGCTGGTTTTAGAAAAGGCAGAGGAACCAGAAATCAAATTGCCAACATCCGCTGGATCATGGAAAAAGCAAGAGAGTTCCAGAAAAAGATCTATTTCTGCTTTATTGACTATGCCAAAGCCTTTGACTGTGTGGATCACAATCAACTGTGGAAAATTCTGAAAGAGATGGGAATACCAGACCACCTGACCTGCCTCTTGAGAAATCTGTATGCAGGTCAGGAAGCAACAGTTAGAACTGGACATGGAACAACAGACTGGTTCCAAATAGGAAAAGGAGTACGTCAAGGCTGTATATTGTCACCCTGCTTATTTAATTTATATGCAGAGTACATCATGAGAAATGCTGGGCTGGAAGAAGCACAAGCTTAAATCAAGATTGCCGGGAGAAATATCAATAGCCTCAGACATGCAGATGACACCACCCTTATGGCAGAAAGGGAAGAGGAACTAAAAAGCCTCTTGATGAAGGTGAAAGAGGAGAGTGAAAAAGTTGGCTTAAAGCTCAACATTCAGAAAACGAAGATCATGGCATCTGGTCCCATCACTTCATGGGAAATAGATGGGGAAACAGTGGAAACCGTGTCAGACTTTATTTTTGGGGGCTCCAAAATCACTTTAGATGGTGACTGCAGCCATGAAATTAAAAGACACTTACTACTTGGAAGAAAAGTTATGACCAACCTAGATAGCATATTGAAAAGCAGTGACATTACTTTGCCAACAGAGGTCCGTCTAGTCAAGGCTATGGTTTTTCCAGTGGTCATGTATGGATGTGAGAGTTGGACTGTGAAGAAAGCTGAGTGCTGAAGAATTGATGCTTTTGAGCTGTGGTGTTGGAGAAGACTCTTGAGAGTCCCTTGGACTGCAAGGAGATCCAACCAGTCCATTCTGAAGATCAGCCCTGGGATTTCTTTGGAAGGAATGATGCTAGAGCTGAAACTCTAGTACTTTGGCCACCTCATGCGAAGAATTGACTCATTGGAAAAGACTCTGATGCTGGGAGGGATTGGGGGCAGAAGGAGAAGGGGACGACAGAGAATAAGATGGATGGATGGCATCACTGACTTGATGGACGTGAGTCTGAGTGAACTCTGGGAGTTGGTGAGGGACAGGGAGGCCTGGCGTGCTGCCATTCATGGGGTCACAAAGAGTCAGACAAGACTGAACTGAACTGAACTGAACTGCAGTGTCTCTGAGGGAGAATAATCAGGGTTAAGCATGCCCATGTGTGAATACACGCATTTTTCCTCCAGACTTCGTTATTTATATTCAGAATACTCCCAGATCTAACTCAGCTAGTAACTAACAGCTTTTGGCATTACCATACATCTTATTAAGCACCAGAGGTTGAACAAAGTTCCTGGGACTCTTGTATGAAAACACCTTAAAACAGCAGATTTAACGGATGGTCTGAATACACCTGAACAACTTGCTAACCCACTGCTACCAAAGCCTGTGGCAGATATTGCTAGTTGATCACAGCAGCCTTTCAAATAGAATTTGCATGTGACTTCATCATTCAGGCACTGCTAAATGCAGAGTGGACCAGAACATTAAAAAGAATGAACTAATGCCATTTGCAGCAACATGGATGGACCTAGAGAGTGTCACATGAATTAAATCAAACAAAAAGGGAGAAATATCGTATGAAATCCTTTATATGTGGAATCTAATAGGAAATTATACAAGTGAACTTACAAAACAGAAACAGACTCGCGTACTTAGAGAACAAACTTATGGTTGCCGGGGGAAGAATGAGAAAAGATAGGGAGCTTTGGATGGACGTCTACACAGTGCTGTATTTAAAATGGATAACCAACAAATATCTACTGAGTAGCACATGGAATGTTAAGTGCAGCCTGGTTGGGAGAAGGTTTTGGAGTAGAATGGATACATGTATATGTATGACTGAGTTCCTTCATTGTTCACCTGAAGCCATCACAATGTTGTTTGTTAATTGGCTATACCCCAATATAAAATAAAAAGTTTAAAAACAAACAAAAAAGAATTGGTGAGAGAAAGGCATGGAAAAGGCAATGGCAACCCACTCCAGTACTCTTGCCTGGAAAATCCCATGGACGGAGGAGCCTGGTAGGCTGCAGTCCATGGGGTCGCTAAGAGTCAGACACGACTGAGCAACTTCACTTTCACTTTTCACTTTCATGCATTGGAGAAGGAAATGGCAACCCACTCCAGTATTCTTGCCTGGAGAATCCCAGGGACAGAGGAGCCTGGCGGCCTGCTGTCTATGGGGTCACATAGGGTCGGACATAACTGAAGCGACTTAGCAGCAGCAGCAGCAGAGAAAGGCAATCAAATGCCATCCAGGTTTTATGTACTGCTCTGTGACTATTGCTATTTTCAATTTTGCAAAAATGTGCTCAATAAACCCATTATAATCAGCTGCATATCCATCATTAAGATGAAAGTGTCAGCCTAAGCTTCTAGAGGCAACTAGGCAGCAGGATCTGAAACAAAACCTCAGGACTTCAGTAGTCCTTCAGAGCACAAAGAAGAAGCAGGTTTATGCCTTCTGGCCATAGCTGTCAGACAAGTGAACTTACAGAACAGATGTCCTTACAAAATAGATGTCAGGTGTCCTTCTTGCTGGTGGTTCCAGCAGTGACCTTAAGATATACTATAAGTTACTATTTAGAGAAAACAGAAGTGTTATTATTTATGGCACAGACCCACCACCTAGACAGAGAACATAGACAATTCTAATCAACTAGCTACCACATGTGGTTATCTGGGGTGTGTAGGAGGGGGTATCTGGATTGAATTTACAGTCTAACATTCCTGCAGCCTACTAGAGTACCAAAAATTCCAATATTCCACAGAGATGGGGCCAAAGTTTTCAGACTCTTCAGATGAAACATTGAGAAAATCCTGTACTGCTTCTTCATTAAAAAAGCCTCAGGAGGTGCCCTTCTCTCCACTTCTGTGTGGATGGGAAGTAGCCCTTCCCTAGGTATAAATCTTTTTTTTTTTAAATTTACTTTATTTTTAAACTTTACATAATTGTATTAGTTTTGCCAAACATCAAAATGAATCCATCACAGGTATACATGTACTCCCCATCCTGAACCCTCCTCCCTCCTCCCTCCCCATACCATCCCTCTGGGTCATCCCAGTGCACCAGCCCCAAGCATCCAGTATCGTGCATCGAACCCGGACTGGCATCTCGTTTCATACATGATATTTTACATGTTTCAATGCCATTCTCCCAAATCTTCCCACCCTCTCCCTCTCCCACAGAGTCCATAAGACTGTTCCATACATCAGTGTCTCTTTTGCTGTCTTGTACACAGGGTTATTGTTATCATCTTTCTAAATTCCATATATATGTGTTATTATACTGTATTGGTGTTTTTCCTTCTGGCTTACTTCACTCTGTATAATAGGCTCCAGTTTCATCCACCTCATTAGAACTGATTCAAATGAATTCTTTTTAATGGCTGAGTAATACTCCATTGTGTATATGTACCACAGCTTTCTTATCCATTCATCTGCTGATGGACATCTAGGTTGCTTCCATGTCCTGGCTATTATAAACAGTGCTGCGATGAACATTGGGGTACACGTGTCTCTTTCCCTTCTGGTTTCCTCAGTGTGTATAAATCTTAATCACTTGTTCCTTCTGGAACAACACCTCTTTGAATGTACCAGAGACCTGCTTTTTCCAACAAAACTACTGAATGACTCCAGCTCATGTGCACCCTCAAATCATAAAACTTCTGAAGCCTTGTCTACACAGAAGACTGGATGGAGCTCATCACTTCCTTTTCTGCCTCCCCAGGTCCTACTGTGCTACCAAGTCACATCAGCAGAATGCCACACACCTGGACTCTACTGCTCCCCATCCATCCAAACACCTCACAAGACCACACCTCACAGGAGTTCAGCTAGTTCTCTTGATGAGTGAAAACTTCTAAAGCTTTTATAAAACAGATGATCACTATCCTTTTTGCAAATAATTAGAATAAGTATCTCTTAAGCATTTTTATTATTAAAAACAAAGCACACAAATGCCACAATAAAGGGAAAAAACTCCTTTAAATGAACTTAGATTTTTTTTCCACTTGGTAGATACAAAGAATCATAGGACTCAATATGCTTCTCTTCTTGGCTTGGTTTCTAGAAGGTTAAGTTGGTATTAATTTGTTAAAATTATTCATGATTCGGGTCTCTGATATGAATATTTTCCTTCCTTATTTTTTGGCTATAGTTCTTACAACTTTTTAAAAAACATATAACAATTCTGCTTTATTTTTTGTTTTAATATTGATGAAATATGTACATTAATAATCAGATAAATTCAATTATTTCATCACCTGTGATTACCCATAGTATAGAAGGATTCATCATAAAATGCGTTCTCCATTATTATTATTTTTTTTTTTTTTGGCTGTGCTGTGTGGGATCTTAGTTCCCCAACCAGGGATTGAAGTTGTGCCCCCTGCAGTGGAAGCACAGAATCTTATCCACAGGACCACCAGAGAAGTCCCTGTTCCTCATTATTCTACAAGTAGGAAACTGATTGGGGTAATAGACCAAATGCCTACCAAACAGATTCCCCGTCCTGGGTCCTCCCAGGGGAATATTTTTCATATAGCATCTCATATAGTTTTCCCATATAGCATCATTTATACGAGAAGCTTTGAGAAAGGAAGGACCACAAACAGTGTGGGATCACTCCAAATACTGGTGATGATAAAGAATGAAGCTGAAAATAATAGGACTTATCTTTCCAATACATTTAACAGCTGCAACTTACTCGGACATGTAAATGAATGTATTTTTCAAATATATCACTTCTGACACACATTTCCTTAATATCTCCTTTCCTGTTCTTAATCTCTTACTATCCTTGTCATCTCTAGTAGGAGAAGAAAAAAATGTCATCTTTAGCAGAAGAAAAACTCCTATTTTCTTTCTACAGTAGTTCAAACATGATGAAATGTTTTATTTTTAAGAAAAGTATCTATAGAGTGGATAATCTGTTAGGCAGTATGTCATAAACAAGACAGAACGGTCCCTGTCCTCACCGTGCTCACATTCATCTTCTTTGTGCTAAAATGCAAAGCTGCAGCTGACCTGTTAAAGGCCACACTGACTTACAGTGGCCATCACATTCAATTACATAATGTCAACTTAGTGAGAAATTCCAGAAGATAAGACTCTCTGGAATTTCAAGGGTATAGTTAATTATAGCATAAATGGAAGCCAGCCTGCATTGCCATCCCAACCTGAGAGTACCAGTACTCACCTGCAGATTCCAGGCATTTCACATCTCGTGATGACCTTAAGAAATACCACTGGATAGCAAAGAAAATGATGCCAAAGGGAATCACAAGTACAGTAACCCAAGGAATCACAGCCACCATCACGCCCATCACACCAATCACAAGTAAAAACGTCTGAAATGGCAAAAATAGATACAGAGGGCTCCTTAGGAAGGACACTTCTCAAACTTTAATGGGCTGTTTTGTTAGGATTAAACTCCTTTGCTCGAAAGACTTGTTGAAACAGTAAGGAAGGCTTTTGCATCTTAAGAAATAAAACTATAGGAGGTCCTCATAATGTTTATTATATGAACCAAACACTATGATAAGAACTTTCTCAGTATTCTTGTTCACTTGCTAACTTAAGCCTGACTCTTTGTGACCCCATGGACTGCAAAACACTAGGCTTCCCTGTCCTTCACCATCTCCCAGAGTTTGCTCCAACTCATGTCCATTGAGTCAATGATAACATTCAACCATCTCACCCTCTGTCATCCCCTTCTCCTCCTGCCTTCAATCTTTCCCAGCATCAGGGTCTTTTCCAATGAGTTGGCTCTTTACATCAGGTAGCCAAAGTATTGGAGCTTCAGCTTCAGCATCAGTCCTTCAATGAAGAGTCAGGGTTGATTTCCTTTAGGATTGACTGGTTTAATCTCCTTGCTGTCCAAGGGATTCTCAAGAGTCTTCTCCACCACAGTTCAAAAGCATCAATTCTTCAGCTATCAGCTTTCTTTATAGTCCAACCCTCACATCTATACATCACTACTGGAAAAACCATAGCTTTGACTAGATAGACCTTTGTTGGCCAAGAATGTCTCTGCTTTTAATACACTGTCTAGGTTTGTCATTGCTTCTCTTCCAAGGAGCAAACATCTTTTAATTACATGGCTGTAGTCACCGTCTGCAGTGATTTTGGAGCCCAAGAAAATAAATTCTGTCACTGTTTCCATTGTTTCCCCATCTATTTGCCATGAAGTGATGGGACTAGATGCCATAATCTTTATTTTTTGACAGAGCTCCCACAATTAGGAGTCCAGAAGCATCAAGGGGTGAGTTTCTAGATGTCTTCATCCCCTGGGGGACTGGAGGAGACCCATGAGGGGAGGACTTCATGCCTGACTCACATCTGTACCTCAGGACCTCAAATCTATTTCATTTGTTGAAGGGAAGGAGGGAGAGAGGGAAATACACTCACCACCTCACACACACCTGACTCACAAACTTAAAATCCAAACAACCAGCAATATATCCTCAGACCCTACGTTCCAGATGGACCTCTCTCCTGCTTCAGTCAAACTCCTTCCAAAAATAGCCTGTCTTCACCTCAACTCCCTCCACGCCTCCTGCATTTGCAACCCTTTGCAGTCTGGCCTCCTCCCACCTGAAGCCTGTTCCTTGAGTCACCAGAAGCCTCCTGATTTGAAATCAACTGACAATTTTCCACAGACTCACCCTCTCATTTGAGTTGAACAGACTCGTCCTTCCTTGGCTCCCCAGCCTACTTCCTCTTTTCTCACTTGCTATTTATTGTGTGTCTCCTCTCCTCCCCTTTCTCTCTGCTTTCTCTCAGTATCGAACCTTCTTATCTTGACCCCTAAAACTGCTTCACTCTCCCTGGGTTGCCATCTTCACAGATTCAACTAATACCTGCTCAGTGAAAACTACACAGGCTCCATGCTCATCCCAGGTCTCTCCCTCGAACACCAGACTCTTACTTCCAATGACCTGCAGGTCATCTCCACCTTCAACTTCAAGATAATTGAACTACAGGGCAGAGCTGAGATTGAAAATCAGTGAGACTAGAATTTTATCTCCTCATTACTGAGACTGGATCCTACAGAAATCAGGTAGCATCTATCTCTGTCCTTCCCTATGTCATGCAAAAATATGTGACGATTCTGATAATGACTACTAACTAACCAAATACTAAGCACACGGAGGAAACCCAGCCTTGGCCTAGCTTGTCATTAACAAAGATACAGAGCCTTTCACAAAATCTTTTCAAAGCTATTCACAATCACTGTTAAAATATAGCACTGTTTTCAGGGAAGAAGTGTTTCTGGGGATAAATTATGTAGTTAAACTCAGCAGGATGTACTTATAAAATCAGTTTGTGAAAGAGGAAAAAAAAAAAAAAAAGACCAGACATCTCTGCAGTAAAAGCACTCTGCCTCCTAATCTCAGCTTAATTCACATTGGTAACAGTGAAAGCCATGCTCACAGGCTACACTGTCTGCAGTCAGATATTGACTGCTGCATTTCTGTGCTCAGCTTTTGATAATGCATTTCACTTCTGAAATTAACAATTGGAAAGAAAATGAAAATTTTCCACAGATTTAATCACTAAAAATTTGACAGTATTAAATAACAGAAAAAAAAAAAAAAAAACACTCCACATGAGCAACTGTACTGAGCGAAGAAATGAGAGCTGAGATGACCCAACATCATTCTTTAGAACCTCAAATTCACAGACAAAACAGAGGCTGGATGACAGTATTCCTGTAGGTCTCTCTCTCTCATTTTTTTAAGACCCTTTAAGACAGAGCAATCAACTTGTTAAAAGAAAAACTTCCTACAAAAACAAAAGACATTTTATGAGATGGCTTTGATCGTGGAATTGAATTACTGGCTTAAAGGCTTTATATCTTCAATAACTGCTCTGTATTGTACTTGCTGAATTCCCTGGTGGGTCACTGGTAAAGAATCCACCTGCCAATGCAGGAGACGCAGGTTTGATTCCTGGGTCAGGAAGATCTCCTGGGCAAGGAAATGGCAACCCACTCGAGTATTATTGCCTGAAAAATCCCATGGATGGAGGAGCCTGGCGGGCTACAGTCCATGGGATCACAAAATAGTTGGACACAACTTAGTAACTAAACAACATTGTCCTTGCTGAAGTATGAATTTCACCTTATTTTTACCACTCTTCTCTTGGTAAGTAACCACACCTGGCTTTATCCAAATAAAACAGTGCAGTAAGTATTTGTCCTCTGTGGGAATACAATGTATCAGCTCATGCTCAGTCCTGTCCAACTCCTTGTGACCCCATGGACTGTAGCCCACCAGCTTCCTCTGTCTATGGAATTCTCCATGCAAGAATAGTGGAGTGGGTTGCTCTTTCCTCCTCCAGGGAATCTTCCTGTCCCAGGGATCAAACTCACATCTCTTGCATCTCCTGCACTGGCAAGCAAATTCTTCACCACTGAACCACATGGGAAGCCTAATACAATGCATAGTTTAGTTAATCTAGGCTCTCTTTCCAGGAGAGGTGATTATTTCTATATTGTGAAAGTCTCACAGTAAAGGGAATCCAGTGAGACACCTGGAAGGCAGAGGGAGAACCAATTGCCCAGCATGTCAACTGCTTCAGAACAACCTTGATGTCCCTGTGTAGCCACTCTTGCCCCAGGTGTTTCTCATGTTAACTCAGCCTCCCAATCACAGCTGCACCTCTCTCTCACAAGCATGACCTTACAGAAGATAACAGGACACATTGCCAGGCTGAAAGGCCCACCCTCAGTCCCTCTGAAATGGCCTTGAGAAACAGGCACTCTACTATTCCCTGTGAGAACTCTGAGAGGATTGGTACGTTACCTGGATGAAATCTTGAAATATCTGGGGCAGTAAGTCATCCATATGCCCAATGTCTTTGGAGAAACGATTTAAAATTCTTCCTGCAAGAACAGGATATGAGAAATTACTCATTTCCTCAGATAGGAAACAAACAATTCACAAACAAATCAAAACACTATTTGTAAAGTATATGTATTTAGAGACTTTCCTGGTGGTACAGTGTCCCCAGTGCAAAGGACATAGGTTCAATCCCTGGTCCAGGAAGATCCCACATTCCACAGAGCAACTAAGCCTTCACAACTACTGAAGCCCCTGTGCTTAGAGCCTGAGCTCCACAGCAAGAGAAGCCACTGCAATGAGAAGCAGGAGCACCACAATGAAGAGCAGCCCTGCTTGCTGTAAGTAGAGAAAGCCCGTGTGCAGCAACAAAGACCCAATCCAACTATAAATAAATACATCTTAAAAGCAATCTTGCAAGATTCTTCTTTCAAGATTGCAAAGCAATCTTGACAAAGAAGAATGGAACTGGAGGAATCAACCTGCCTGACTTCAGGCTCTACTACAAAGCCACAGTCATCAAGACAGTCATCATACTGGCACAAAGACAGAAATGGATCAATGGAACAAAATAGAAAGCCCAGAGATAAATCCATGCACCTATGGACACCTTATCTTTGACAAAGGAGGCAAGAATATACAATGGAGAAAAGACAATCTCTTTAACAAGTGGTGCTGGGAAAACTGGTCAACCACTTGTAAAAGAATGAAACTGGAACACTTTCTAACACCATACACAAAAATAAACTAAAAATGGATTAAAGATCTAAACGTAAGACCAGAAACTATAAAACTCCTAGAGGAGAACATAGGCAAAACACTCTCCAACATAAATCACAGCAGGATCCTCTATGACCCACCTTCCAGAATACTGGAAATAAAAGCAAAAATAAACAAATGGGACCTAATTAAAATTTAAAGCTTCTGCACAACAAAGGAAACTATAAGCAAGGTGAAAAGACAGCTGTCAAAATGGGAGAAAATAATAGCAAATGAAGCAACTGACAAACAACTAATCTCAAAAATATACAAGCAACTCCTACAGCTCAACTCCAGAAAAATAAACGACCCAATCAAAAAATGGGCCAAAGAACTAAATAGACATTTCTCCAAAGAAGACATACAGATGGCTAACAAACACATGAAAAGATGCTCAACATCACTCATTATCAGAGAAATGCAAATCAAAACCACTATGAAGTACCATTTCACTTCAGTCAGAATGGCTGCGATCCAAAAGTCTACAAGCAATAAATGCTGAGAGAGGGTGTGGAGAAAAGGGAACCCTCTTACACTGTTGGTGGGAATGCAAACTGGTACAGCCACTATGGAGAACAGTGTGAAGATTCCTTAAAAAACTGGAAATAGAACTGCCTTATGATCCAGCAATCCCACTGCTGGGCATACACACCGAGGAAACCAGAAGGGAAAGAGACACGTGTACCCCAATGTTCATTGCAGCACTGTTTATAATAGCCAGGACATGAAAGCAACCTAGATGTCCATCAGCAGATGAATAAATAAGAAAGCTGTGGTACATATATACAATGGAGTATTATTCAGCCATTAAAAAGAATACATTAGAATCAGTTCTAATGAGATGGATGAAAACTGGAGCCTCATTATACAGAGTGAAGTAAGCCAGAAAGAAAAACACCAATACAGTATACTAACGCATATACATGGAATTTAGAAAGATGGTAACAATAACCCTGTATGCAAGTGAGCAAAAGAGACACAGATGTATGAAACAGTCTTTTGGACTCTGTGGGAGAGGGAGAGGGTGGGATGATTTGGGAGAATGGCATTGAAACATGTATAATATCACATAAGAAACGAATTGTCAGTCCAGGTTGAATGCAGGATACAGGATGCTTGGGGCTGGTGCACTGGGATGACCCAGAGGGATGGTATGGGGAGGGAGGTGGGAGGGGAGTTCAGGAAGGGGAACACATGTACACCTGTGGCGGATTCATATTGATGTATGGCAAAACCAATACAATATTGTAAAGTAAAAAGTAATAATAATAATAAAGAAATGATAAATGGTTAAAAATAAATAAATAAAATAAAATTATAGGTCAAATTCCCTCTAAAAAAAAAGAAAGAGAAAACAGGATGATACCTAAAAAGAAACAAAACTACCACTAAATGTCAGTGGGTGGGGAGTTGAAACTGAGCCCTGATTTTTAAAAGAATGGAGGAATCTTGTGGCAGTATCAAAAAGGGTTGATGGATTTCAGTATGTTCCCTCCCTTTAGATCCATCCCATCTAAGACTCATTCCAAGTGCTAAGTTGGTAAATAAACAGTTGCAAAATACCCAAATTAATCCTAATGTTACACTAACTTTGCTTTAGTTGTCAAGATTAATTTTCCCAAGTGATACTCTTTAAATCAACATAATTATAATCTCTCTGTAATTTTTTCCCTCCAGATCATTCACAGCACCTCACATTTGGGGGAAACTGTGAGTTTTGACCATTTCCAAGTTGTGAGTTTACTACTGGGGTAATAAAGTCATTATTTTCAGAGGTGTACCAGGTGTGACAAGCACAGACTTATGAATAAGCATCTAAGAAGATCACAGGGATGTAGGCAGGAAAACAAATATATTACTAAATCACTAAGGATCACTTATCATTGATTTTATTTCCCTTTTCAGAATCCACAACAATAGTATATCCACAATGATATATATAAAGGCTGCAGGATTAGAATATGAGAACTAGTTTCTATTAAATATCTAGTGCAAACTTAAAACGCCACTTGCCACATCAAACAAAGGATTCTGCAACCATGAGGACTCTGCAGCCACCCTACAAGGGTGGTGCACCCTGAGGAGATGCAGGATGAGAAAGCAGAGGGTACTGGCCCCAGACAGGAGAGGTGCACATCAAAGGAACTGCAACAAGGAGGAGCCAGTACTGACTCCAAGCTGGATCTGTTTCTTTGACCATTGCTGTTCACTGCTTTTGTTAGGGAACCCTGACCCTCTGCCTCAAAGTTAAACTAAAGTGGCTTTTTTCAGCTCACAGGGGGACAATCTGACCCTCACCACCTATGAATGGCTGTAGAAAAGAAAAAATTAACGAATCCCCTCCAATTTTGCAAGGCAAATGGCTTTACTTCCTCACCTCCTCTCCTCTGTATTCTATAAAAGAACCTGGCATCCAGACCCCAATAAGATGGTTATTTTGAGACATTAGTCTGCCAGGCTTCCAAATAAAGTTGCTATTTCTTGCTTTAACACATCAGCTGTAAGACTTACTGGCATTGTGAGGCGAGCAGAGTGAGCTTGAACTTGGTAACAAGTAACCCCACTCCATGTGGTTCTCTCTTCATGCCATCACACACCAGAAACAAAGACACCATAAACAGTCTATTACAAATTCTAGTTTTGAAAATAAACACAGGGAAAAGTTCAACTTAGTGTACCTACAAAAGAGTAAATAAGTGATACTCTGAAACCTTTGGGTGTATCTTTGCAGCATTTAATTAGGCTTCTATTTCTTGAAGGAATGAAGTTCTGATAATAGACACAGGATGAAGAAACAATATATATACTAGTGTGCCTGCTGCTCTAGGATTAGTGAGCTTGAAGATTTAAACTTGGTTCCAAATCCTTGAATAATAAATACATCAGCATCTGGAGAAGCCTACAGGTCATCATCAGCCTGTTCAGCTGTGGTCAGGAGCACTCAGAGGCTGTGATAACAGAAATTCAGTCCCACTTGATGCTCCCAAATTTATAACCATAGCTTTCACATTAACAGGCAAAGTAAAGTAGAGCAGCTTCACAGCCAAAATAGCATGGACTCCTCCAATCACTTCCTCTCTATGACTTCATAATATGATGAGATCTATGTGAGCCTCTGCACCTTACCATCCTGTGCTCCACACAGTGCCTGGACTAAATGACATGTGTTGAATAAATATGCACAAGATGCTGCCCTAAACAGTCTTATTTAATCCTCACAACAGCCTTGTCAAACAGGAAGGGCAACTGTTATTCCCATTTCACAGGAGAGGAAGTTCCCAGAAACTATGTCATTATCCTTACTAAGGTTCATTAGCTACTGCCAGTGTGCTAAATGCTATGAATATATTAACCTGTTTAATGCCCACAAAATCAAGATATTGGTAAGTGTGTGAATAATATCCTCATTTTATAGGTAAGAAAATCAAGGCACAGAGAAATTAAATAA
The DNA here is from genome assembly GCF_003369695.1 of Bos indicus x Bos taurus. Taxonomy (NCBI): domain Eukaryota; kingdom Metazoa; phylum Chordata; class Mammalia; order Artiodactyla; family Bovidae; genus Bos; species Bos indicus x Bos taurus. The sequence continues at coordinate 70,714,259 of NC_040087.1, read as the reverse complement.
TTTGCACATAAGTATTAACATAAATATAACTGGCTATTACTACTAGTAACTAGCACCAGGACTGAACCCAGGAAGTTGGCTCCAGAGTCCATACTTATAACCATGATAATATCCTGCCTGGAGATTTGCCTGCCCAGTAGTATCTACCTACTTTGACCTTGATCACACAGCTAGTTGATGACCAGGCAACTCCTGTCCTCTCTCCAGTCACATCCCTGCCTTAACAGGTCCTGTCAATCATGACCTGCAAAAACAAACCTGCCCTGGGCCTCAACACAAGTCTAACCAACTGAACAGAGTGGGCATATATGCTTATGAACTACCTGTTTGTAGAAACTCACGTCAGGAGACTACCTTGCAAAGCAAGACAGGTCAAAGGCCTCAGAATGGAGGAAACAACCACTGGGAAACCTTCAGGGACACCCTTACTTAGTAATGAAAATCCACCTGCTATGTACCACAAGACCTCTTAAATGTAACCAGAATTCCATTGTAAAACTAGAGGGTTGATTTTACTGAAGAGGAGGTATACCTTTCACTGATCTTGCATTTAAATTAATTTTCCATTGCAATTCAGATAAACCTCAAAATATGAGCACATGCCAGAGCTCTGTGGTCCCAGAAATGGATGGACAATGAAAGAAAGAAACACACAGCCTGTCTCCTGTAGAGATGTTTCTGGAAGAAGGTCATTCCTCGTTAGCTTAACACCATGTAACACGCCCAATGTTCCAACAACTAGTCGAAGACATTTCAACACATTTGCATTGTATATTGGGTATATATAACAAATGAATTTCTAAATCATCCTGCAAAGTAAATGTTATTTTTTTTACAGACATGCATAAATTGGAATAAAAGCTTATATGCTCCTATATTCAGATTTTTTTCCTACCAAGAAAAATTATTAATGAAGCTTTTTGTACAAAATGAAAAACCACGGACAGTGATTTTCTTCCAAGCATATCTTCCATTTTCAAATATGAAAATGTAATCAGGCACTAAATGTGTTAATAAGACATATTCATTGAGAAGTTTCATGTCTGACTTACCTATTGGATTTCTGTTGAAAAACAATACCGGAGCTCTCAAAATGCTCTCCAACATTTTGTTGTGCAAAGTTTGTGAAGAATTAGCAAGGACATAGAATAACAGCAGAGACCTTGTGATGCCAAAAAGGAAGGTAGATACAATTAACCCTGAAATAAAGAAACATCAATCAGCACAAGATCTCTGTCTAATCCTCAATGATGCTGAAGCATGGTAGGCAGTTTATAAAGATACAATGCATTTAATTCTATAGGTAAAATTTACACAAAAATTTACATACACATAGAATAAATAAAATTTTATATGTAAATATATATATATAGTAAATTCTGTAAGAGTTTAATGCTTTCACAAAAATACATTTATAAAGAAGAATATAAAAATCAATGTTTTCCTCTCACTAAATAGAAACAACACAGGGGTAAAAATATCTGTTACCTACAGTTTCATTCTAGGCTTTCCTAATTCAATTAAAAGTTCTAATAAAAACTCACAAGATTGATAATTGCAAAAAAATTATCAATTGATAATTGATCTTCTCTCCACATTTCAAATTTCACTATTTACAAACATGTCCCACAATCTAAAAGTGAGGTATGCTTTGGTACCAGCATGTGAATTAACAGGAAATAGGAGAAATGATTTACCATTTCCCTGTAATTTACAAGGAAATTTACTTCCATGTAAAGTAGCTTCTTAAGAACCTACTGTATAGCACAGGTAACTCTATTCAGTGCTCTGTGGTGACCTAAATGGGAAGGAAATCCAAAGAGAGGATATTGTATCATTGGTTCACTTTTCTGTACCACAGAAACTAACACAACATTGGAGAGTGAGTATACTGAAATAAAAATTAATAAAAATTTAAAATATTAAAAATAAAGTAGCTACTCTAGGCCCAAGTAACTTTAAAGAGTATAAAAAGACCATGTTAAGTTGCAAGTGGACAATCTCTTAAATAACTGAATTGTAAGAAACTACAAATTATATTCTGGCATGAGATAATTAATCTAAACAAGCAATTCATCTCTCACTAAGTGTTTGATAGAACCCCAAAGCATTTGTAAACAAATATAATCATGCAAATTTATGTTTTATCAATAACATAAATGAACTCTACTATGCATATAAAGGGCTTCCCTGATAGTTCAGAGGTTAAAGCGTCTGCCTGCAGTGTGGGAGACCTGGGTTCAATCCCTGGGTTGGGAAGATCCCCTGGAGAAGGAAATGGCAACCCACTCCAGTATTCTTGCCTGGAGAATCCCATGGACGGAGGATCCTGGCGGGCTACAGTCCATGGGGTGGCAAAGAGTCAGACATGGCTGAGCGACTGAACTGAACTGAACTGATGCATATAAAAATTAAAAGAACCCTCTAAACATCTCTTCAACCCACAATGCTAAATAGAGTTGGAGTAGCTTCTGTAATAAATATTCCATCAAACACTTTTTTCCATTCAGCTGACCAGTATTATTTAAATTCTGAAAGCTGCTCAAATTCCTGAATTCCATTAACAGCCATTTGCCTTAAGCCCACCATCCGATATGGATGTGTAACAGAATACCTCCCTTCTTCTCTAAGCTCTCATTGTCCACCAATTCAGAAGGTAAACTGCTGGTGGATTCAAGTTTCTTGACAAGCAATCAACAAAATAAATGCCAAATTTCAGTGAGTGGATTTTTACATAACACACTCTTTGTTAATCTTTGTACAAGCATTTGTACAAGCAAACTTTGAAAAGCATTTTCTGTGAGGATATTTAAATTTTTATTTAGTTTTTGTTTTAATTTTATTAGGGTATAGTTGCTTTACACTGTTGTGTTAGTTTCTGCTGTACAATGAAGTTAACCAGCTGTATGTATACATATATCCCCTCCCTCTTAGACCTCCCTTGCCCCCATCCCTCCCGTCTAGGTCACCACAGAGCACTGAGCTGAGCTCCCTGTGCTACACAGCAGCTTCCGACTAGCTATCTGTTTTACACATGGTAGTGTATGTATGCCAATCCTAATCTCCCAGTTCATCTTCCCCACCTCCCTACCCCTCACTGTGTCCACACATCTGTTCTCTACATCTATGACTCTGTTCCTGCCCTGTAGTTTTATATGTACTGTTTTTCTAGATTCCATATATATGCATTAATATAAGCATTTTGTTTGTTTTTCTCTTTTGACTTACTTTACTCTGCATGATAGACTCTAGGTCCATCCACATCTCTACAAATGACCCAGTTTCCTTACTTTCTATGGATGAGTAATATTCCAGTGTATATATGTACCATAAATGAAATGAAAAGACAGTCCTGAGAATGGGAGAAAATAACTGCAGACTAAGCAACTGACAGGGATTAGTCCCCACAATATACAAGCAGCTCATGCAGCTCAATATCAGGGGAAAAAAATTAAAAATGGGCAGAAGACCTAAATAGACCTTTCTTCAAAGAAGACATACAGATGCCCAAGAGGCACGTGAAAAGATGGTCAGCATCACTATTAGAGAGATGTTGATCAAAACTACAATAAGATATTACCTCACACCAGTCGGAATGGCCATGATCAAAAAATACACAAACAATAAATGCTAGAGAGTGTGGAGAAAAAACAACCCCCTTGCACTGTTGGTAGGAATGTAAATTGATACAGCCACTATGGGGAGCTGTATGGAGGTACCTTAGAAAACTAGAAATACAACTACTATATGACCCAGCAATCTCACAACTGGGCCTATACCCTGAGAAAACCATAATTCAAAAAGACACATGTACCCCAATATTCATAGCAGCAATATTTACAAAACCCACAGCATGGAAGCAACCTAAATGTCCATCAACAAATGGACATTTTAGATGAAGATACCCTTTAAGTAGTACATAATGCGATATATAGTCTAAACATTCTTGTGAATAGAGACAGTCCTGCTAATATTAGTCTGGCACACCAAATGTTAAATTAATCACACAGTTGGGGAGGAGATAACACTGTGATCTCAAGATAAGAAAGAGAAGGAATCTGATCCCAGGCCCTGGATTTCCCCTGTTTAGCTTCTCTAGTAATTAGTGAAGCCCAAGAGATGACCAGTGTGGTAAAGGGGAGCTTTGCATACCCGGTAGGGAATAATGCTTTTAACTGGGACCCATGCTGCCAGAGGATTTCACCCAAGATCAATAAAAGCCAGGGGTTATTTAGACTGAATTGGAACATCCTGAACCACAGGGTGGGGATTCATTTCTAATCCCCTTGCCCATCCATATAGTGGATAAAAGATTTAGCTAAAGCAATCTATTTAATAGACAATAGCCATGTATTTTCCAGGGGCTGATTTTCTGAATGTGCAATACTGGTTTAACTACCAAAATCCAGTACAGAGCAAATTAAGAGTCTTCATTCAACCTCTTTTCTTCTAGTAGATCTTTAAAATAATTATTCTAATTAATTCACAGAGTAAATGAGACTAAGACAATCAGTTAATACATTACTGAATTACTCTAGAAGCCCTAGTTTATCACACAGACTCTTTATAAACACCTTGCTGCTGCTGCTGAGTCACTTCAGTCGTGTCCGACTCTGTGCAACCCCATAGATGGCAGCCCACCAGGATGCCCCATCCCTGGGATTCTCCAGGCAAGAACACCGGAGTGGGTTGCCATTTCCTTCTCCAATGCATGAAAGTGAAAAGTGAAAGTGAAGTCTCTCAGTCATGTCCAACCCTC